>NW_022681457.1:108668292-109097205 GCF_009764315.1 Trachypithecus francoisi
ATCTAGGCTCACTGCAACCTCTGCCTCCCAGGTTCAAGCGATTCTCCTGCCTCAGCCTCCCGAGTAGCTGATATTACAGGTGTGCACCACCACGCCTGGCTGGTTTTTTTTTTTTGCATTTTTACTAGATTCAGGGTTTCACCATGTTGGCCAGGCTGGTCTCGAACTGCTGACCTCAAGTGATCTACCCGCCTCAGCTTCCCAAAGTACTGGGATTATAGGCTGGACCACCGCGCCCGGCCTGTTAAACATTTTGATATGCCAACTTCATGATCCAGTGCTGTAAACGGCAGGAGATCCAGCTGCTACAGCACAAATACTCAGACCAGTGTGCAAGAATTATGTCCAAGGGTGTTCATTGCACAATGTAAGAGTGAAAAATAGGGAACATTAAAACTTCATTCATTATACTCAAACTATGGAATACTATTTAGCTGTTCAAAAGAATGACATGTACGTACTGACATAGTATGAAGACTCGGATCTTATTTTTGCTTAGAAGACAGTGTCTCTCTTTCTCTCTATGTATAGATACATATGCACATAAAGTTGAGAAGACCACACACCAAGCTTTTAACAATGATTGGCAGGGCGCGGTGGCTCACACTTGTAATCCCAGCACATTGGGAGGCCGAGGTGGGCAGATCACCTGAGCTCAGGAGTTCGAGACCAGCCTGGCTAAAACATGGTGAAACCCCATCTCTACTAAAAATACAAAAATTACCTGGGCATGTTGGTGCATGCCTGTAATCCCAGCTAGTTAGGAGACTGAGGCAGGAGAATTGCTTGAACCTGGGAGGCAGAGGTTGCAGTGAGCTGTCAAGCCACTGTACTCCAGCCTGGGCAACAGAGCGAAACTCTGTTTGAAAACAAACAAAAACAATGATTACCTCTGGAGAGTGGAATTGGAGATGTAAAATGAGCGGGACATCTTGATACATTTTGCTTGATACACTCTTATATTGTTTTAATATTTTTACACAGAGTATGTATTACCTTCTGGAAAAAGAATAAAAGCTAAGGATTGCTGAAGTGCATGTGTGACTGTCATTCAATGGACATTTGTTGAAAGGATGAATGCCCCGGGCCACTTGTCTCCTCTGCTTCTCTGCTCTTTTGCTTGTACTTCCTGACCTTGGCTTGTCACCTGTCTGGGTTTATCCAGGCAGGTGCTCTCAGGCACCCCCAGGGCTCTAGTGGTACGTGACTCCAGGCTGCACACGGTGTGTCCCTGGGTTGGGGCCACTGCAAGATTTCACGAGCCTCTCTGCTGCTGCCAGGGGCAGCCCCCACCCAAGGACAGCTGGATGCTTGGCTCTCCCCCTTCTGAAACCCGTTACCGGGCATCTGTGCCTGCCCCGACGGCTCTCCCATGAATATAGGGCCTCTGCCCAGTTGCCTCGCGAGGCATGCTGCCCCGTGGATCCCTGCTGCCATCTGGCCATGCTTTGGGATCTGACCTGCTCTGTTGTGCTTATATCTGTGGCTGGGAACAGCTGACGCTGGAACAAAAAAATTGGGACAATTGCCCCTGCTTCAGGTCCCCAGGTTGCTGCCAGGACCAGCTGCACGGTGACTCCCACAGCAGCTGGGGCTGGAAAAGGGTCTTAGGGTTTGGCTGGGAAAGGCCCCTAATCCAGTCAGTCTCAGGCCAGGCTCCTCTGATGTGTGGGTGGCGCCTCCAAAGGTGGACTCAGACGGGTTTTTCCCAATTTATATATTAAAAAGCACCAATTAATGATTAATGGCTACTGGCTTTTTGATTTTCCATTTTTCTCCAACAAACGTTTTCGGAATCTCAGCCTGTGACCACTTGTTGGCAAAAAGATGCCAGCAGACAAACAAATGAACAAGGAGCTGGCAAGAATCAGTGGGAACACTTGGAAGCAGCCACCTGCTTATTTTGCAGCTTAGTTTCGTCCTGTGACCACGTGCTTATGGCTGTAGTTTCATATTTGGTTTTATAAGTGTCAGTTACTTTTGTAGGTGCAGAAGTTTTATAAGTGCAGTTAGTTAGTTTTATAAGTGTTATGCAGAAGTAACACTTCTCTGCAAATTAAAGTTAGTGAAGTCAGATGCCAGCTTTCCCCTTCTTTGGGGACTCTGCCACAAATACCATGACTCCCTCTTGCTCTCGTGCCTAAAAATGTGAAGGAGTCCTGATCTAGTTCAAGTCCCATTTTACAGAAGAGCAAACTGAGGTGGTCCCTAATTGGCACAGAGTGTCCGCCTCTTCTCCTCCAGCTTCTATTACCAGGGATGGTGCTTCCTCTGCCCTCTCCTGGGCACCCTTTTCTTGTGACTGGGTTTCCTGTTCTGGCTGCTTTCGCCTACTTCTGCGTATATCCATGGCTGCTCCTTAATATTGATGCCAACTATTATTATTATTATTTTCAGAGACAAGCTCTTGCTATGTCGCTCAGGCTGCAGTGCAGTGGTGTGACCTTGGCTTACTGTAGCCTCCACCTCTGGGGCCCAAAAATCCTTCCACCTCAGCCTCCCAAGTAGCTGAGACTACAGGCATGAATCACCATGCCTAATTAAAAAAAAATCTTTGTAAAGACAAGAGTCTTGCTATGTTGCCCAGGCTGCTCTTGAACTCCCGGGCTCAAGCAATCCTCCCTCCTTGGCCTTCCAAAGTGCTGCAATTACATTTGTATGAGCCATGGCACCTGGCCTATTATTTTTAATGAATACTTTTTAATGCTTATTGTTATAAAAAATGTGTCTTCATTGTTAAAAAGAATTTGAGCTAGTGTGGAAGCTCAGAGGAGACAGCTCTCTGAGTTTACATTTACAAGACGGGACCAACTCGGCTTTATTTGCCTGGGATGGTCCCAGTGTAAAACAGGAAGTCCTGCATCCTGGAAAACTTCTCAGTCCTGGGCAAACCAGGATGGTTGGTCACCCTACAGAATAGCTAGAAGATGCCTAAGAGGCACTAATTTCCAATAATTAATGCTATGGGGGTCTCAAAGTATCAGGTTTTGGGTTTTGCAGTTATATACCAGTTATATACCTGTTGATAGCACTCGATGGTGGAGTCTGAGCACACACAGATACATAAAAATAAAATCACCATTCCTATGGAACTCAACATTTTTTTTTTTTTTTTTTTTGAGACCGAGTCTCCCTCTGTAACCCAGGCTGGAGTGCAGTGACATGATCTCAGCTCACTGTAAGCTCCGCCTCCCGGGTTCACGCCATTCTCCTGCCTCAGCCTCCCGAGTAGCTGGGACTACAGGGACCTGCCACCACGCCCAGCTATTTTTTTTTTTTTTTTGTATTTTTAGTAGAGATGGGGTTTCACCATGTTAGCCATGATGGTCTCAATCTCCTGACCTCGTGATCTGCCTGCCTCGGCCTCCGAAAGTGCTGGGATTACAGGCCTGAGCCACTGCGCCCGGCCATGGAACTCACTCTTAACATGCCTGAGAAGTGTTCAACCTCTTTGGACAAGGCCACCCTCTATGTTCCTTTTCACTCAGCTTTACCTACACAGAAATTTTGGGGACCCATGGGGGACTCGGCAGTTGCCAAGGTCTGCAGCCTTCTCCAAGGGGTTCCCATCTAGCTCTCAAGAGGAAGGAGGGGTTCTCAGTTGCCAGGTGGGCATGGCACTCTCGAGGCCAGGTAAGCAGGGCAGTGCCCTGGGGCTCAGGGCTGGTCCGGTTCTTACTGAATTGATCCAGTCATTATAGTTGGAGACCCGCGTGAAGATGGAGGACATGTAGTAGTAGTTGCAGCCAAGGACGGACGTGAGGCTGCCGATGCCATGCACCTCCCACCGGCCGTCAGACGCCTGGCAGTTCAGCGGCCCGCCAGAGTCTCCCTGAGGAAGGCCAGAGTTATAGAAGGGTAAAGGGAGAGGAAGGGGCTGCCCATTGGAACCATTGTTCTCAATGCATTTCTATTGTTCTGCTGCAGGTCACTGTCCTCTGAAGCCAGCCCTTGCGGTCATAGCCCAAGATGGTACCATAATTCCAACAAGAGCCAACACTTACTCTTCCTGTGTGGCCAGAGCTAAACTAAGCATGTTCTATGCCTTATCTCATTAATCCTCACAGAATTTATGGGGTAAATATTCATAGTCTCCCCAGGCCACTGAAGAAGAGAAACTGGAGTGTTGAGAGGTTAGGACTTGCCCAAGGTTGCACAGGCAGTTTGCAAAGGAGCTGAGGCCACATCCCAGAGTTCAGGCTCTTCCCCACTGGTTCTGTCTTCCCACGTGTGGGGTGGTCTGTGTGGGCAGAGTGTGTAGGGCACAGTGTGATCTGAAGGGCGTGTGGATCTCCTTCCTACTCCATCCCCACTTCACTGCTAAGTCTAACACAGAGCAATTCCTGGTGGTTAAGACATTGTCTCCAGGAAGGTTTCCGTGGCAGCTACCTGGAGGGGACACACTGTGCCATGGATGAGAGTAATTCAGCCCAGGGATTAGTTTCCTTTGGCTCCCTTCCATCATAGAGGAAAGGATACAGAATGACAGTCATGAGAGACCTTGATGAGACCCAGGGAAGGACTTCCCAGCAGTGAGAGGGGTGGACACGACAAGAAGAATCTCAAAACAAGAACAAACAAGAACAAGAGCTAACAAGAAGAAAGGTCAGGGTTTTTTTTGTTTTGTTTTTTTTCTTTTTTGAGTTTCGCTCTGTCAACCAGGCTGGAGTGCAGTGGCACCATCTCAGCTCGCTGCAACCTCTGCCTTCTAGGTTCAAGTGATTCTCCTGCCTCAGCCTCCCATTGTAGCTGTGACTACAAGTACGCACCACCATGCCTGGCTAATTTTTATTTTTAGTAGAGACAGGGTTTCACCATGTTGGCCAGGCTGGTCTCAAACTGCTGACGTCAAGTGATCCGCCTGCCTCGGCCTCCCAAAGTGCTGGGATTATAGGCTTAAGCCACCGTGTCTGGCCAAAGGTCAGGTTCTGATATATCTGGTACCATTTCCGGGTGCTTCTGCCAGGAGGTGGGAGGATGGACCTATTGAGGGATGGTTTTCCATAGCCTCTTCCCATCCCCAGCCACATTTTGTCATGGAGCGGGGCCCCTGATTTTTGGCACTCAGGTTGCAGGTACATATCACGCCATCACCCCCAGCACAGATCATATTGGTCTTTACGGTGCTGCCCCAAGAGCCAGAGCTGGAACAGGTGGCATAGTCCACAACCAGCAACCGGCCCTGCTGCAGGTCATCAGGGACAGCCCTGTTGGCTGAATGAGACCAGAGAGAAGGCATTAGGGACGTAGGGACTCCTGAGAAAAAGGAAGTGGTGGACCCCTACTGGGATTCCCATTACTGTCTTCCATCCATTGCAACAGGAGAACAGCCATGTTTGTCTATACTGTTTCCTCACAGTTGATTGGTTAGTGTGCTGGCCACTGGTGATTGGTTCAGCAGTGAACATCTGACTCAAGCTAAGCCAATCAGCTCCCTCCCCTGGGATTTTGAGATGGGGACGAAGAGATTCCGGTTGTGGAGGAGGCAAATCTTGGAAGCCGTTGTCAAAGGCTGACATTTTCTTCTGTGTGCAGAAGAATGAAGTAGACCCACAAAGAAAGAAATTTCTAACTGAGTGTTTCCTGAGTTTCTTACAGGCTTCCAGCCCCTGATTCTAGCCTGTTCCTGATGACTGGCTGTATCTCTGCCCTTGGGTTAAAACTTTTTTTTTTTTTTGAGAGGGAGTCTCGCTCTGTCGCCCAGGCTGGAGTGCAGTGGCCAGATCTCAGCTCACTGCAAGCTCCGCCTCCTGGGTTTACGCCATTCTCCTGCCTCAGCCTCCCGAGTAGCTGGGACTACAGGTGCCCACCACCTCGCCCGGCTAGATTTTGTATTTTTTAGTAGAGACGGGGTTTCACCGTGTTAGCCAGGATGGTCTCAATCTCCTGACCTCGTGATCCGCCCGTCTCGGCCTCCCAAACTGCTGGGATTACAGGCTTGAACCACTGCGCCCGGCCGGGTTGAAACTTTTAAATCCTTATAACAATTTCCCTTATTTTTTTTTTTTGCTGAGCTAGCTCCCAGGTTTTCTTTCACTTACCTGAAATAAGAAAGTGAGCTTCCTGGCAGTTAGAGCCCCCTCCTTGGGAAAAATATGCAGGTGTGGTGAAGGGAGGGCTTTCATAATGGCCCCCAATGACACAGCCACCATCACCTCCATTACTGTTACTACTGCTGTGAGTGGCAAGGATGATATTAACATAATTTTTCACTTGCGATTGAAGCCAAGGGAAGTTAGGCATTAGCCAGGCATGGTAGTTCACCCTGTAATCCCAGCAGTTTAGGAGGCCAAGGCAGGTGGATCACTTGAGGTCAGGAGTTTGAGACCAGCCTGGCCAACATGGTGAAACCTCATCTCTAGTAAAATATAGAAATTAGCTGGGCATGGTGTCTGTAATCCCAGCTACTCAGGAGGCTGAGGCAGGAGAATCGGTTGAATCTGTGGGAGGCAAAGTTTGCAGTGAGCCGAGATTGCACACTGCACTCCAGCCTGGGCGACAGAACAAAGTTCTGTCTCAAAGAAAAGAAAAAAGGTTTTTGCTTAAGACCACTCTAATTTATAAGTAATTAACACTTGTATAACATTTTGCAATGTCTGATGCATTTTCACCTTTCACCTCTTTTAGTCTTCACCAACGGTGTTTCCATTTTACAGATGAGGAGACTGAGGTTCAGAAGTGGCTTGCCCAAGGTTTCACCATGACCGACAGAGCTGGGCCTAAAAGTCAAGCATTTGGATGCCTCCCCGCTCTCACTGTCTCAGATGAACTGCATCTGCCCCAGGGTTGTCTGGAGAAACAAACAGGTGCTTGTGCTTCTATCTTAATAAGCATGAAATGCCTCTTCCACCACCGCTGACCGCAGGATTTCATGTGTCCTTGTGTTTACAGATAAGCCAGTCAAGAGGGCAATGGGGATTTATTTGAGGGTATGTATGTGGACGTACCCCTGGAAAAACATATCATTATACTTATGGGTTTATGTCATTAGGAAGAAATGTCATAATGTCGTTATCACTCATAATGTTGTTATGGTCATAAGGTCATTATCACTCATCCCTTCCTAGAATCTTCCAAACCTCTGGTGATTTCACAAGGGAAGGGCGGGAACTCTGTTCCTGTTGGTGGCTACAGTCATTGGATCTCTGACCCCTGGAGTCTATGTCAAAGGAGACCCGCCCTCAGCCAGGTTCTGAGCAGCAAGACCGAATGGCACAGGGGACAGCTTTTGCCATGGGGCACGGAGGGTCTGATGAGGGCTCCAGGGGCCTCAGGTCGCAGAGGAAAATGCTGTTCTGAACTCTATGGGCCACACAGAAGATGTCACATGGTCTCTGTAACTTTCTTTCCATTATAGGGACAGTGACAACAACACACAGCACCTCCCACACGCCAGGCTTCCTATGGATTATCTCCTTTAATCCTCTTAACAACTCTGTGATGTAGCTGCTATTATTATGCCTTTTTTGTTTTTTTTTTAGATGGAGTCTCGCTCTGTCCCCAGGCTGGAGTGCAGTGGCGCAATCTTGGCTCACTGCAACCTCCGCCTCCTGGGTTCAAATGATTCTCGTGCCTCAGGCTCCCAAGTAGCTGCGACTACAGGTGCACACCACCACACCTGGTGAGTTTTTTATATTTTTAGTAGAGATGGGGTTTCACCATGTTGGCCAGGCTGCTCTCAAACTCCTGACTTCAAGTGATCCACTCGCCTTGGTCTCCCAAAGTGCTGGGATTACAGGCGTGAGCCATGGCGCCCAGCCAATTATTTGCATTTTACATATGATAAAAGTGCTGCATAGAGAGACCTAGTAATGTGCCCAAGGTGTCACAGTCATGAAGTGGGAGAGCTGACATTTGAACCCAGGCAGGCATCAGCCTATGCCATCCCGTCTCTCCCAGGCAGCCACACACCCTCGGATGACAGGTGAGAGGCCCTGGCCAGACAGGGGTGACATCACCTCCCTTTCCTCCCAGGCCTGGGGGCTCCTGGCTCCCAATTACTCTGCAGATATCCCCAGCCCGTGACGTAGCAGGGGTAGTTGTTGGGTAGAATGGTGTCAGCAGGAGGGAGGCAGGCCAGCTGGATCTTGTTGGTGAGGGAGACGGGGTCAGCCAGTTTGAGCAGGGCAATGTCGTACCTGAGTCAGTGCAGAGGCAGAGCATGAGGACAGGGTTGACTTTTCCTGCCCTGTAGGGCTTTGGAGGGCTCTGAGACCTTGTCATCGTTCCCTATACATTACCCCAGGTTGCTCTGAGTGGCAGGGCCCCAGGGCATGTTTGAAAATGCAGAGGGGCGGCCTGGCACAGTGGCTGACACCTGTAATCCCAGCACTTTGGGAGGCTGAGGCAGGCAGATCACGGGGTCAGCAGATCAAGACCATCCTGGCTAACACAGTGAAACCCCATCTCTACTGAAAATACAAAAAATTAGCTGAGCATGGTGGTGGCGGGCACCTGTAGTCCCAGCTACTTGAGAGGCTGAGGCAGGAGAATGGCATGAACCCAGGAGGCAGAGCTTGCAGTGAGCCGAGATCGCGCCACTGCACTTCAGTCTCTGCGACAGAGCGAGACTCTGACTCATACTCACAACACACACACACACACACACACACCACAAAGGCCGGGCGCGGTGGCTCAAGCCTGTAATCCCAGCACTTTGGGAAGCCGAGACGGGCGGATCACGAGGTCAGGAGATCAAGACCATCCTGGCTAACACTGTGAAACCCCGTCTCTACTAAAAAATACAAAAAACTAGCCGGGCGAGGTGGCGGGCGCCTGTAGTTCCAGCTACTCGGGAGGCTGAGGCAGGAGAATGGCGTAAACCCGGGAGGCGGAGCTTGCAGTGAGCTGAGATCCGGCCACTGCACTCCAGCCCAGGCGACACAGCGAGACTCCGTCTCAAAAAAAAAAAAAACAAAAAAGAAAATGCAGAGGGCCTTGTTGGAAGGGGCAAGGCAGGAGAGGTTGTGTCCTACTCCGGAGACAGTCACAGGGTCGATAGCACTGTCCCTGTGTCCCCAGGACTTGGCATGAAGTAGATACACGCTCAGTGGACAGGGGCCCTGCAGGCTTAATTGGCAGCAAACCCAGGTCACTCTGGCAGTCTTTGCTTCTCCCTCCCCAGGTCACATCCCCACCCCAGACATCTTTGGAGCTGGTTCCACCTCTAAGAGGCCAGAGTTCCTTTCTCCTCCCTATAGAAAAAGCAGAGTGGGTGTGGTGGGGTTGAGACCCTTGCCTCTGTGAGACCCCCATTTGTTCCCTGACAACCTCACCCTCAAGTGCACCCAGACAGAAACGAACCCTTTGGAGACCTGGTTGGAGTTCCAGTCCTGGTGCACCACAGTCTTAGAGACACTGACAGCCAGCGAGCCGGACTCTGCAGTGTAGAGGTTGTGCCGTCCCAGCACCATGCAGTAGGTCCTGGAGGAGCTGGGAGAAAGTGGGCTCAGGGAGTGGGTCACCTCCAGAGGCCTGGCTTTGGATAGTGTTGGGATAGACCCAAGTAACTGGCTGCTGCATGAGCCACTAGTTGGGGCTTGGGCTTGGGGATCTTTCCTCCCCTGGGACAATCAGTTATAATAGAGCCTAAAGTATATAACGTAAGAACTATGATCATATAATAATTGTTACTATACTAACTATAAACTACAATATAAAATAAATGTTGTAATAACACAGACTCTGTAGTATTATGGAGGGAATGAGATGAACACAGAGAAAACAGGAGTCATTTGGCCTCAAGGAAATTTTCAACCTTTCATTTTCACATGGGGAAACTGAGGCCCAGAGAGGTGTAACTGGCCCAGAGTCCCACCATTAGTGAGAAACCAGAACTAGAAGCCAGGACTCCTGACTGTAGGCCTCTATTAGTTTCCCCATCACTTCACAGAGCTTATGATAAATTAGATGGGAGAAGGGATCACTCCTTGTAGGGAGTCACAACGACCCAGCAGAAACTCTGGTGAGTTCCAGCTGTGATGAGCAGAGGTCATGGACAAAGAAGAGGGTAAGTGAATAACATTGCAGAACTTTGTGGGCCTTTATAATTTGTCTGCAATTCAGAATTAGCTTTCACTGAGCACTTAATAAGTGCCAGGCACTTTAGAAAATCAATTACTGAATCCACACTGAATTCTGTTACTCCATTTTCTGCAGGTGATGGTATTGAAACTTTGAGAAGTCAGTTAAGTTGTTCAAGGGAACCCAATTCCAGATCCAGAGGTCACATGATGTTTCCCCAAGAGGGCAGAGGTTGGGCCTTCCCCTCCTCTTCATCCTCCCTCAGTGCCTGCCTGGCACAGGACACTCCATTCATGCCATGAAATGACCCATGGGTGGGCCAACACACTGCACCATCGATTGACTACAGCTTGTGTCTCAGCTAGGCTAGTGGTTATTTGCAAGGTTCCTTTATGTAGCATAGTTCAGGCCATATGAGCCCCCAGCTCAGAAATGAGCACTGGCTGGTGAGTAGGCCAAGCACCCAGGGAATGGCAGTTACCTGATGCAGTGGGCGGCCGTCAGGACCCAGTTGTTGGCTATCAGGGACCCTCCACAGGTGTGGTACCACTGGCCATTGGAGGTGTACTGCAGGGAGACCTGGAGAGAAGCACAGGAGCTCTGTGGCTGTGGCTGGGTTTGAAAGAGCACGGTCTCCCTGCACTCCAGTTTCCCAAGAACAGGGATGGGACTAGGGTAAGGGGGAGTGAGGCACTCACCTCAGGTGCACAACTTAAGGGGGCACCCAAAACCTCAGCCATCAAGATAAAAAAAAACTCAGGCCAGGCATGGTGGCTCATGGCTATAATCTCAACACTTTGGGAAGCCAAGGCAGGAGGTTGCGTTGAGCCCAGGAGTTTGAGACCAGCCTGGGCAACATGGTGAAACCCCATCTGATAAGGTTTGGCTGTGTCCCCACCCAAATCTCATCCTGGATTGTAGCTCCTATAATCCCCATAGGTCGGGGGAGGGGCCTGGTGAGAGGTAATGGAATCATGAGTGTTGTTACCCCCATGCTGTCCCCATGCTGTTTTCGTGATAGTGAGTGAGTTCTCACAAGATCTGATGGTTTTATGTATGTATGTATGTATGTATGTCTGTATGTATTTATTTATTTGAGAGGGAGTCTCGCTCTGTCGCCCGGGCTGGAGTGCAGTGGTGCAGTCTCAGCTCACTGCAAGCTCCACCTCCTGGGTTCACGCCATTCTCCTGCCTCAGCCTCCTGAGTAGCTGGCACTACAGGTGCCCAACACCGCGCCCGGTTGATTTTTTGTATTTTTAGCAGAGATCGGGTTTCACCGTGGTCTCCATTTCCTGACCTTGTGATCTGCCTGGCTTGGCCTCCCAAAGTGCTGGGATTACAGGCGTGAGCCACCACGCCCAGCCTTGATCTGATGGTTTTATAATGGGACTTTCCCCCTTTTGCTCAGCACTTCTCCCTGCTGCCGCCATGTGAAGAAGGATGTGTTTCCTTCCCCTTCTGCCATGATTGTAAGTTTCCTGAGGCCTCCCCAACCATGCTGAGCTGTGAGTCAATTAAATATCTTTCCTTTATAAATTACCCAGTCTCAGGTATGTCTTTATTAGCAGTGTGAGAACGGATTAATACACTGTCTCTACAGAAAAATACCCCAAAATTAGCCACTGGGTGTGGTGGTGCATGCCTATAGTCCCAGCTACTCAGGAGGCTGAGATGGGAGGATTGCTTGACCCTGGGAAGTCTAGGTTGCAGTGAGCTGCCATTGCACTGTGCTCAGCCTGGGTGACAGAGTGAGGCTGTCTCCACAGGGGACGTCCTGTCAGCTCTACCTTGAGAATTTGTGGAATGGTTGCTACCCCTTGGTCACTACCTCAACTGCGTGTCCCAATCATCCTCTCTTCTCGATGATCACTCTAGTCTCCCATCTCTTCTCCCCATTCCCACCCACATTTTCTCAACACAGTAGCCACAATGATCCTTTTTGAATGGAAGTCAGATGACTTCTCTTCTCTGTTCAGACTCTCCAGTGGCTCCCCTTTACAGTTTGCCCTCTGTGACCTCTCTGACCCCATAGGCTCCCACTGTCCTCTCCTCCAGCCACACTGACTTCCATGCAGTTCCGCAAATACACCAAACCCACTTCTGCCTCCGGGCCTTTGCACTGGCTCTTCCTCCTGCCTGGAATATTCTCACAAATATCGGCGTAGCTCTTTCCTTCACTTCCTGTAAGTCTCTGCTCAAGATTACCTTCTCCATGAGGTCTTCTGTGACCATGCTGTTCCAAGCACTGTGCACATACACAGACACGCACACTCATGTACATATGCACACACAGACAGCCTCATCTCTTTCCCCGGCTCTGCTTTATTCTTCATAGTATCTTTCGTTTTCTGGTGTGTTATTAGTTTACCCATTCAGTTGTTTATTGTCTCTTCTACTTTATTTTATTTTATTTTTTGAGATGGAGTCTCCCTCTGGTGCCCGGGCTGGAGTGCAGTGGCACAATCTCGGGTCACTGCAACCTCTGCCTCCCAGATTCAAGCCATTCTCCTGCCTCAGCCTCCCCACTAGCTGGGATTATGGGTGCCTGCCACCATGCCCCGCTGGTTTTTGTACTTTTAATAGAGATACGGTTTCACCATGTTGGCCAGGCTGATCTCCAACTCCTGACTTCAGGTGATCCACCTGCCTCAGCCTCCCAAAGTGTTGGGATTACATGCGTGAGCCACTGTGCCCAGCCATATCCTTGTTTTTAATTAGCCACTGGGGATTTCTCATTTTTGTGACATTAAGGGGCGTTAGATGAACTGGCTTTAAAAAAGATGTTTAAAATTGGACCAAGGGAAAAAAGACACTTAAAAGTATCTACTCCCCGACCCCAATTAAAAAATGTGCAGAAACCATCCTACACGTGAAATTTAGTCCATGTAATACGTATTGTTTGTGGCCAGCAAAGTGTAGCTAAAAGAACAAGCACTGAACCAAATTTGAATCCTCATTCCCCCCAGGCTAACTCAGTGCCTTTGGGCAATTCTGTAACCTTTCCAAGTCCCAGTTGCCTTCTCTGGAAATGCGGAACATAAGCCACTGTGCAGGGCTCTCAGGGTGATTAATACTGTAATTACAATAGCTGGCTGGGTGGGATGGCTCACACCTGTAATTCCAGCACTTTGGGAGGCCGAGGCAGGTGGATCACTTGAGGTCAGGAGTTTGAGACCAGCCTGGCCAACATGGTGAAACCCTGTCTCTACTAAAATACAAAAAAAGTCAGCTGGTGTGGTGGCACACATCTCTAATCCCAGGTACTCAGGAGGCTGAGGCAGGAGAATCGCTTGAACCTGAAAGGTGGAGGTTGCAGTTAGCCGAGATTGCGCCACTGCACTCCAGCCTGGGTGACAGAGTAAGACACTGCCTCCACCCCCCCCGCAAAAAAAAAGAAAATTGCATTACAATATTATTCCTGTTGGCCAGGCGTGGTGGTTCACGCCTATAATCCCAGCACTTTGGGAGGCCACAAGGCAGGTAGATCACCTGAGGTCAGGAGTTTGAGACCAGCCTGACCAACATGGAGAAACCCTGTCTGTACTAAAAATACAAAATTAGTTGGGCGTGGTGGCGCGTAATCCTAGCTACTCTGGAGACTGAGGCAGGAGAATCGCTTGAACCTGGAAGGCAGACATTGTGATGAGCTGAGATTGTGCCATTGCACTCCAGCCTGGGCAACAAAAGCGAAACTCTGTCTAACCAAAAAAAAAAAAAATATATATATATATATATACACACACACACACACACACATACATACACACACACACACATATATATATATATATATATATATATGCCTCAGCCTCCCGAGTAGCTGGGATTACAGGTGCCCGCAATCATGCCTGGCTAATTTTTGTAATTTTAGTAGAGACAGCGTTTCACCATGTTGGCCAGGCTGGTCTTGAACGGCTGACCTCAAGTGATCCACCCACTTCGGCCTCCCAAAGTGCTGGGATTACAGGCATGAGCCACCATGCCTGGCCTATCATTGACAGTCTCTTAATCAAGGAGCAGATGAATGAACGCTGGCCTCTCTAAACACAGTGACTGCTGCATGGGTCACTCTGAATGCTCAAGGCTAGTGGGCTGCTAATTGCTCCTCCTACTTAAGTTAGAAACTCATCCTGATTCAGCTGGGTTTGCTCCTAAAGTAGTTTATATCAATTATGTTTGCAATAATGAAATTTGATTAAATATGTAACCAAACATTCTGAAATATGAGTTCAGAAAGAGAGTTGTGAAACAAAGTTAAATGCTTGGAAGAGACTGAATCACCATGATTCCTAAAAAATTGTTCTTGAATTAGTGTCTGTGAGAAAATGGAAAGACTGGGGGAAAAGTCATAAAAGTCAGGATGGGCTCATAACTCAGATTGCTTTGTGAACGTCTCAAAGTTACTGCTCTGCTTTAAAGAAATGAACTTGTAGATGATATATTATGAGGTGTGGTTTATATGAAAAAGACAGTTAAGAACTTAAAAAATTGTTTACATAGTGTAAGATAAAATGTTTACAACATATATGTATGATTTAAAATAATTTCTTTATAACCAACTTTTCAATTACTCAGTCCCAATTACATCAGATAAATGAGATTTTACTATATTTGTTTGCGTCAATGTAAACTTTATACAATTCTTTTGAAATTCCCACAATTAACACATCTTAGTAATTTGTGCCTGTGCCCAACTGGGCAGTTTAGTCTTAATATCACTATTATATCAACTTAAGAAACATTTTCCTTTGT
Source organism: Trachypithecus francoisi (assembly GCF_009764315.1). NCBI lineage: Eukaryota > Metazoa > Chordata > Mammalia > Primates > Cercopithecidae > Trachypithecus > Trachypithecus francoisi. The sequence goes on from NW_022681457.1 coordinate 108,683,069, forward strand.
AACATTGCTTTGCCTGTAGTTAAAGATTAATCTGCATAAATAGCACTGATTGGTTCCTTGAAGCAAGGAATATTTGCATAGGTAGTCTTGAATGGTTCATAGGATAATGGTACATTTGAAAGCAAGCCTCTGATTGGTTAACAGAGTAAGACTATAGTTGTAAATTTGTGTATGGGCAGTGGGGAGGGGACAGTTCCTTACTGCAGTTGGAGGAGGCACCTCTCCCTCCACTCCCAAGGTTGGCCAGGGCCACAGAAATGTATCTTTTTTTTTTTTTTTGAGATGGAGTCTCTGTTATTCAGGCTGGAGTGCAGGGGTGCAATCTCATCTCACTACAACTTCTGCCTCTCGGGTTCAAGTGTTTCTCCTACCTCAGCCTCCCAAGTTGCTGGGATTACAGGCATGTGCCACTGCGCTTGGCTAATTTTGTATTATTAGTAGGGACAGGGTTTCATCACATTGCCCAGGCTGGTCTCAAACTCCTGACTTCAGGTGATCTGCCCACCAGGGCCTCCCAAAGTGCTGGGATAACAGGCACGAGCCACTGTGCCCAGCCGGAAATGTATCTTATTGGTGAAGTTGCCTGTGCTGCTCTCTGAGTCCCATCAATGCTCACTTTGGCAGCACAGTAGACCCCACGGTGGAAGGGCAAAGGGAGGATGTAAAGGGAGTGGGGCAGGGACGGGGCTAAGTACAGTGTGGTCGACTCACCTGCTAGGGCCAGCTGTTGGGCCTCGCTTCTTCACCACCATACATCCTAGACATACCAGGCGGGTAACTGGGGACCCTACAACTGAGGGTTATGAAAAGAGAAAGGGACTTGAGTCCAGGAAGCAGCACCCACACAATGTAAACTACACTTGCTGCATTCTGAACCCCCAAATAGAAAACCCTTGTTCTAGAGGGATCCCAAGAGGTCATAGAATCCTGCTCTTTGCTCCAGTTCTTTGAAACTCCATTCCAGTTTTCTTATGATTACACGTCTGAATGCAGTAAGGGTTGGGTGGGGCGAGAGGGGAGGACAGGAAGATCCCATTCCCAGTCACACCAGGGGATGGGAAACCAGTGACTCTGGGTGACAGGGTTTACCTCCAGCCACCAGCGTAGACAGCAGCAGGGTCCTAATCATAGTGTGTCTGTGGGAGTTCTGTCAGCGTGGCCCTGGATAAGGCCCTGGTTTTATGAGGAACTTATCAGTGAGAGATACACTAGGAGCACGCAAGATGGGGATTTTCTCAAAGTCCGGTGGAAAAAAGAGCTTGTGTCCAAATATTTTTTTTTTTCCATTTCCTCCCAACTGTCACCCTAGAAATACTTTGAAAAGATGCCAAGGGTAGATACTGGAATATGGGTTCCATCTGTTTTGAAGAGATTATGTTGTGTGTTAGGGAAGGAAGAAAAATACTAATTGTTGGTTCTTGGAGTTGTGTTTTCTTTTCTTTTTTTTTTCTCTTCCCTGTGTAAGACTGAGGAGTTGTGTTTTCTTTCTTTCTTTTTTTTTTCTTTCTGAGACAGAGTCTTGCTCTGTCACCCAGGCTGGAGTACAGTGGCACTATCTTGGCTCACTGCAACCTCTGTCTCCTGGGTTACAAGTGATTCCCCTGTCTCAGCCTCCCGAGTACCTGGGATTACGGGCATGTGCCACCATTCCTGGCTAATTTTTGTATTTTTAGTAGAGATGGGGGGGGTCTCATCATGTGGGCCAGGCTGGTCTCGAACTCCTGGCCTCAAGTGATCTGCTCACCTCGGCCTCCCAAAGTGCTGGGATTACAGGCTGAGCCACCGCGCCAAGAGTTGTGTTTTCAATGAAAAGATTAAGGTGCCATGCTGAACCCATAGCGTTCTAAGGCAGTATTTCTCAGTGGGGCTGGTTCAGCCACCAGGAGACGTTTGACAACATCTGGAGACATTGTTGGGTGTCATGGCTGGGGTTGATGTTATTGGCATCCAGCGGGCAGAGAGCAGAGATGCTGCTAAATATCCGACAATGCACTGGGCAATAGGACTTGCCCTGCCCCAAATGTCAATGGTGCTGAGGCTGAGAAAGCCTGTTCTAGGCCATGTCAGGGCTTGCAGTGTGACCTTGGCTGGGTCATGTAAGTCTCTAGACCCATCTGTGAAACAGGGAGAGAAACCTGTACCCAGCATGTTTCACAACATTATGGTAAGGATTTGTGTAATGTGGGGAAGGTGCACACGTAGCAGAAGGCAAGGCCGACATGCACAATTAGGATCTGGCTGCTCTAATGATGGGGGGAAGCAGAATGCTGGCAAAGGAGGACTTCATTGGGTGGATCAAAATGCACTTTATGGCCAGGCACAGTGGTTCACTCCTATAATCCCAGAACTTTTGGAGGCTGAGGCTGGCGGATCACCTGAGGCCAGGAGTTTGAGACCAGCCCAACCCACATTGCAAAACCCTGTCTCTACTAAAAATAGAAAAATTAGCCGGATGTGGTGACACGCACCTGTAATCCCAGCTACTCAGGAGCCTGAGGCAGGAGAATCACTTGAACCCAGGAGTCAGAAGTTGCAGTGAACCAAGATCGCACCATTGAACTCTCGCCTGGGTGACAAGAGCAAAACTCCATCTCAAAAAAAAAAAAAAAGGCCAGGTGCACTGGCTCATGCCTGTAATTAGCCAGGCGTGATGGCACCTGCCTGTAGTCCCAGCTACTCGACAGGCTGAGGCAGGAGAATCGCTTGAACCTGGGAGGCGGAAGTTGTAGTGAGCTGAGATCAGGCCACTGCACTCTAGCCTGGGCAACAGAGTGAGACTCTGTCTCAAAAAAAAAAAAAAAAAGACCAGCCTGGAAAACATAGTGAGACCCCCCCAGTCCCCGTCACTACAAAATTTTCTTTAAAAAGTTAGCCAGGCATGGTGGCACACATACGTGGCTCCAGCTACTCTGGAGGCCGAGGCAGGAGGGTCGCTCGAGCCTGGGTGGTCAAGGCTGCAGTGAACTGCAATCAAGCCACCGCAGTCTGGGCGACAGATGCATTTTATGTCCTTCTCCAGGAGAATAACAGTTTGGACCTCTCCAATAACCTCATCTTCCAAATTGTGTCAAAGCAGAAGCTTCTTCCAAAGGGGAACAAAAAAAGGCAGGCAGACACTCACCCAGCACCACATAGATGTTAGATGCACTCACATTCCTTATGGAATCTAAGCCTTAGGAAACCCTGCAAGAGGCTCTCTTATTTCACAGGAGGAAGCTGAGCTTCAGAGAGGTAAAGTGACTTGCCCAAGATCCTACAGCTTCTAAGCGGCGGAATGGGAATTGGAACTAGGTTGGTCTGATTCCAAAGCCCATTACTTGCCACCACTGGAGACAGCATCCTGCCTCACCTCCTAGGACTTCAACTTGTGTTGGGGGAAGCGTGGAGTGAGCACGGTTTCCTGGTGGACTCTCTTGTTCTTCGTTAGACCTTCACTCTCCTCGCCTTTTGGGAGAGGACAAAGCCAGGCAGGCTCGCTGCTGATGAGAAGCTCTGCTCTGTGATCACAAACTCTAGTTTTTGCCCCAGTCAAAAAAGCAGTGGGGAAACTGGACTTCAACCCTTAAGACTTGAGTTCAAGTCTTTGATCCATCAATTTTGAGTGTGGTGGTCGGGACAAGCCACTTATCTTCTGGGCCTTAGTTTCCTAGATAACCACCCAGGCCTGGATTGCAGGATTATTGTATGGGGAAGAAAATGGGTAGGAAAGAATTCTGTAATCTCCCTAGGATCGTGCAAAGGTGAGAAGGATTGGCGGCATGGGCAGACTCCATGGGAAGGATACCAGAAGACGTGGGTTCCAGTCCCAACTCCATCCCATACTCTCTGTAACAGTTTGGATTCACTTATAGTCTGCATCAGTCACTACAGCAACCAACTATTTCCTATTTCTTTTTCTTTTCTTTTATTTTCTTTCTTTTTCTTTTTTTGAAGAGTTTCGCTCTTGTTGCCCAGGCTGGAGTGAGGAGTGAAGTGGCATGATCTCGGCTCACCACAATCTCTGCCTCCTGGGTTCAAGCGATTCTCCTGCCTCAGCCTCCTGAGTAGCTGGGATCACAGGCATGCACCACCACATCCAGCTAATTTTTAAATTTTTAGTACAGATGGGGTTTCTCCATGTTGGTCAGGCTGGTCTTGAACTCCCGACCTCAGGTGATTTGCCTGCCTCAGCCTCCCAAAGTGCTGGGATTACGGGCGTGAGCCACCGCGCCCAGCACCAACCAATTATTTCTTAAGTCTAATATTTTATTTGGCATTCTGCTCTGTGTCTTTGTTTAACATAAAAAGAAGGCTTGTCCTGTATGAGGCCACTGAACAAACACCAGCTGTGAATTTGCTGTGTGACCTTGGGCCAATCCCACAGGCTTTCTGGTCTGGGGTTGCCTGTCTACACACAAGGAGAAGAACAGATGATCGGTCCGGTCCACCACATTGCTGTCAGGATTTGAAAATGACACAAAACTTACACAGTTGTGCTTAAGGCAACAAAATGGCAAAATCCAGGAGCAGAGCTGGCTTCAGGCACAGCAGGTTTCAGGGCCCTGGTGATGGCCCTTGAACTTGGCTTTTCTTCATCTTTTGCTTCTGCCTTCTGCTTTGAGGTCTCATCTCAGCCTCCGTTAAGAGGCCTGTAGCTGCTCCGGGTTCTCCCTTCCTTGAGGACAAGATCACCGCAGCATCTCTGGTCCAGAGTTCCTCACCTGCAGCAGTGTTGACATTTCGGGCGGGATGATGCTTTGTTGTGAGGGCTGTGTCTATGTTCTGTGCATTGTGGGAGTTTGACAGCATCCCTGGACCCAGTCTGCTAGATGCCAGTTCCTACTCCTCCCCACACAGTTGCCGCAACTAAAAATGTCTCCACACATTGCCAGATGTATGCTGGGGAGCTAAATCACCCCATCTCCCCCTTCCCCTCTCATTTTGCTTTGTAGCCTCACATCCCCTCATCCTCACACCAGTGCAGTGAATGAGTGACAGCCCTCTGGTAGCTCCCTGCGCCAAGTCGTGCAACCTCTCTGATTGGACCTGCCTCAGGTCACATGCCCATCCCTGAGCCAATCGCTGTGGTGGGGAAGGGGATGCAATGTGTTGACTGGCCAGGCCTGGAGCACGGGCTCCAGCCTTGGTACTGGGCCATGAGGTTTACCCAGAACCTCCGGGATCCCATGGGGCAGCGCTTGCACAGAAATCCAGGCTTCTCTGCTGGGAGGGGAGGAAAGAGAGGCAAAGGATGCAGAGTTCAGGAAGCCGCTACAGCCCACTTCCCTCCCTGGAGCTTAGTTCTCCATTTATATGTTGTTTGACAATAATGTCATGTGTCAGGTTCTAAAGTGGGCTGGGTCCTTGAGGTCTCAGGGCAGGGAGGCCCCTATGCAAAATTCTTTTTTTTTTTGAGACAGGGTCTCACTCTGTTGCCCAGGCCAGAGTGCAATGATGTGATCTTGGCTCACTGCAGTCTCTACCTCATGGGCTCAAGCGATCCTCCCACCTCAGCCTCCTGAGTAGCTGGGATTACAGGTGCATACCACCTCTCCCATTTAATTTTTGTATTTTTAGTAGAGACAGGGTTATGCCATGTTACTCAGGCTGGTCTTGAATTCCTGGACTGGAGCGATCTGCCTGCCTTGGCCTCCCAAAGTGCTAAGTGCTGGGATTACAGGGTTGAGCCACTGCGCCCAGCCTATTTCTGGTGTTTAGGGCCCTGGATGTTAGGATGGATTGCTAATAAATCTCTCATCAAGATGTGATTTGCATAGTTGTCACTTTATTATAATATTAATTTCCTTCTGTGACCTTTCCAAGTCTGAAAGAGTCCCGGAGACTTCTTTTGGTTAGTTATTTGCAATCACCTGTAGGACACACAAGAAAATCGTCAGGTTCACCTAACTGCAGAGCTGTGCATGGCAGTTTCCTGTCTCTGTCCTCCTGCTAAGCTCCTCAAGTGAGTCACAGGCAGCCCACACTGCAGTAGCTCCTGCCTGAGGAGTTCTGATGACGTTTTGAAAAAAAAGATGCAATCACAGCTTTTCATTGACCTGTTAGGGTCTTCCTGTAAAGGGGGTCTTAGCCAGGAGTTCTGTGTGGGCTTCAGGGTAGGGGGCCTTTGAACCCCTAACACTTATATTCCAAATGTGTGGATGGCATATTTTTAGATTTCATTTGTTTCTCAAATCAAAACTGCTATTTGCAAGGCAGTTATGCAATGTGGTTGGTGCTATAACTGCTTCCAGAGGCTGTTGATCAGTGTCTGTTAAACGTTTTTTGGTTTTTTTTTTTTTTTTTTTTGAGACAGTCTCACTGTGTTGCCCAGGCTGGAGTGTAGTGGGGCAATCTGGGCTCACTGCCACCTCCGCCACGCAGGTTCAAGTGATTCTCATGCATCAGCCTCCCAGGTAGCTGAGATTTTAGTCATGCACTACCATGCCTGGCTAATTTTTTGCATTTTTAGTAGAGACAAGGTTTCATCATGTTGGCCAGGCTGGTCTCCAACTGCTGACCTCAAGTGATCTACCTGCCTCAGCTTCCCAAAGTGCTTGGATTACAGGGGTGAACCACCGCGCCCGGCCTGTTAAACATTTTGATATGCCAACTTCATGATCCAGTGCTGTAAACTGCAGGAGATCCAGCTGCTACAGCACAGATATTGAGACCAGTGTGCAAGAATTATGTTCAAGGATGTTCACTGCACAATGTAAGAGTGAAAAATAGGAAACATGAAAGCTTCATTCGTTATACTCAAACTATGGAATACTATTTAGTTGTTCAAAAGAATGACATGTACGTACTGACACATAAAATGTGATAAGGTGTGAAGTGAAAAACAGCTGCAGAACAGTATGAAGACTCAGGTCCTAGTTTTTGCTTAGAAGACAGTGTCTATCTATGTAAATATATTGCTATATATACACATAAAGTTGAGACCACACACCAAGCTGTTAACAATGACAACTTGTCCAGGTGCAGTGGCTCATGCCTGTCATCCCAGCACTTTTGGAGGCCAAGGCGGGCTGATCACCTGAGGTCAGGAGTTTGAGACCAGCCTGGCCAACATGGTGAAACCCCATCTCTACTACAAATACAAAAATTAGTTGGGCGTGGTGGTGTGTGCCTGTAGTCCCAGCTACTCAGGAGGCTGAGGCAGAAGAATCGCTTGAACCCGGGAGGCAGAGGTTGCAGTGAGCCGAGATCAAGTCACCGCACTTCAGCCTGGTGACAGAGCGAGACTCTGTCTCAAAAAACAAAACCAAAAACAATAATTACCTCTGGAGAGTGGAATGGAGATGTAAAATGAGGGGGGACTTCTACTTTTCTACTTGATACACTCTTATATTCTTTTAATATTTTTACACAGAGTACGTATTAGCTTCTGGTAAAAGAATAAAAGCTAAGGATTGCTGAAGTTTCACGTGTGACTGTCATTCAATGGACATTTGCTGAAAGGATGAATGCCCCGGGCCACTTGTCTCCTCTGCTTCTCTGCTCTTATCTTTTACTTGTACTTCCTGACCTTGGCTTGTCACCTGTCTGGGTTTATCCAGGCAGGTGCTCTCAGGCACCCCCAGGGCTCTAGTGGTACGTGACTCCAGGCTGCACATACTGTATCCCTGGGTTGGGGCCACTGCAAGTTGTCACGAGCCCCTCTGCCGCTGCCAGAGGCAGCCCCCACCCAAGGACAGCTGGTTGCTTGACTCTCCCCCTTCTGAAACCCGTTACCGGGCATCTGTGCCTGCCCCGACTGCTCTCCCATGAACACAGGGACTCTGCCCAGCTGCCTCGCGAGGCATGCTGCCCCGTGGATCCCTGCTGCCATCTGGCCATGCTTCAGGATCTGACCTGCTCTGTTGTGCTTGTGTCTGTGGCTGGGAACAGCTGACACTGGGACAAAAAAATTGGGACAATTGCCCCTGCCCCTGCTTCAGGTTCCCAAGGTGCTGCCAGGACCAGCTGCATGGTGACTCCCACAGCAGCTGGGGCTGGAAAAGGGTCTTAGGGTTTGGCTGGGAAAGGCCCCTAAGTAGCCTTTCATCCAGTCATTCTCAGGCCAGGCTCCTCTGACGTGTGGGTGGTGCCTCCAAAGGTGGACTCAGACGGGTTTTTCCCAATTTATATATAAAAAAGCACCAGTTAATGATTAATGGCTACTGGCTTTTTGATTTTCCATTTTTCCCCAACAAACATTTTTGGAATCTCTGCCTGTGACCACTTGTTGGCAAAAAGATGCCAGCAGACAAACAAATGAACAAGGAGCTGGCAAGAATCAGTGGGAACACTTGGAAGCAGCCACCTGCTTATTTTGACAGTTTAGTTTCCTCCTGTGACCACGTGCTCATGGCTGCAGCTTCATATTTGGTTTTATAAGTGTCAGTTTAATGAACACTTCTCTGCAAATTAAAGTTAGTGAAGTCAGATGCCAGTTTTCCCCTTCTTTGGGGGCTCTGCCACAAATACCATAACTCCCATTTGCTCTTGCACCGAAATTGTAGAGGAGTCCTGGTCTAGTTCAAGTCCCATTTTACAGAAGAGCAAACTGAGGTGGTCCTTCATCAGCACAGAGTGTCTGACTCTTCCCTCTCAGCATTCAGTAAAGGCATGGCGGCTCCTCTGCCCTCTCCTGGGCACCTGTTTCTTCTTTTTGTGGTTTTTCTTTTTTTTTTTGAGATGGAGTCTCACTCCATTGCCCAGGCTGGAGTGCAGTGGCATGAACTCGGGTTACTGCAACCTCCACCTCCCAGGTTCAAGTGATTCCCCTGCCCCAGCCTCCTGAGTAGCTGGGATTACAAGCACGTATCACCACACCCAGCTTAATTTTGATTTTTTAGTAGAGACGGGGTTTCCCCGTGTTGGCCAGGCTGGTCTTAAACTCCAGACCTCTGGTGATCCACCCATCTTGGCCTCCCAAAGTGCTGGGATTACAGGCGTGAGCCACCAGGCACCCCTTTCTTGTGATGGGGTTTCCTGTTCTGGCTGCTTTCACCTACTGCTGCGTGTATCCATGGCTGCTTCTTAATATTGATGCCAGTTATTATTATCATTATTTTCAGAGACAGGGTCTTGCTATGTTGCCCAGGCTTCAGTGCATTGGTGCGACCTTGGCTCAAAATAGCGTTGGCCTCCTGGGTCCAAGTGACCCTTCCACCCAAGCCTCCCAAGTAGCTGAGACTACAGGCATGCACCACCATGCCTGAGTCATTAAAAAATTTTTTTTGTAAAGACAGAGTCTCGCTATGTTGCCCAGGCTGGTCTTGAACTCCTGGGCTCAAGCAATCCTCCCTCCATGGCCTCCCAAAGTGCTGCAATTACAGGCATGATCCATGGCACCTGGCCTATTATTTTTAATAAATAATGTTAATGCTTATTGTTATAAACAAATGTGTGTTCATTGTAAAAAACAAATTGAGTTATTGTGGAAGCTGAAAGGAGACAGCTCTCTGAGTTTACATTTATAAGACAGAGGGACCAACTCGGCTTTATTTGCTGGGATGGTCCCAGAGTAAAACAGGAAGTCCTGCATCCTGGAAAACCTCTCAGTGCTGCACAAACCGGGATGGTTGGTCACCCTACAGAATAGCTGGAAGACCCCTGAGGGGGACTAATTGCCAATAATTAATGCTATGGGGGACTCAGAGTATCAGGTTTTGGGCTTTGCAGATAAATATACCCGCTTACAGCACTGGATGGTGGAGTCTGGGCCACACACTGATACACAAAAATAAAATCACCATTTCTATGGAACTCACTCTTTTTTTTTTTTACTTGTTGTTTTACTTTTCTTGTCCAGGTTGGAGTGCAATGGTGCAATCTCGGCTCATTGCAACCTCCATCTCCCAGGTTCAAGGGAGTCTCCTGCCTCAGCCTCCTGAGTAGCTAGGTTTACAGGAGTGCACTACCATGTCTGGCTAATTTTTTTGTATTTTTTTTAGTAGAGATGGGGTTTTGCCATGTTGGCCAGGCTGGTCTTGAACTTCTGACTTCGCGATCTGCCCGCTTGGCCTCCCAAAATGCTGGGATTACATGCATGAGCCACCGCGTCCGGCGGAACTCACTCTTAATATGCCTGAGGAGTGTCCAACCTCTTTGGACAAGGCCACTCTCTATGTTCCTTTTCACTCAGCTTTACCCACACAGAAATTTTGGGGACTCATGGGGGGCCCAGCAGTTGCCAAGGTCGGCAGCCCTCTCAAGGGGTTCCCATCTAGCGCTCAAGAGGAAGGAGGGGGCTCTCAGTCACCAGGTGGTCATGGCACTCCGGAGGCCAGGTGGGCAGGGCAGTGCCCTGGGGCTTAGGCTGGTCCAGTTCTTACCGAATTGATCCAGTCAATGTAATTGGAGACCCGTGTGAAGACAGAGGGCTTGTGGTAGTAGTTGCAGCCGAGGCTAGACCCAAAGCTGACAATGCCATGCACCTCCCACCGGCCGTCAGACGCCTGACAGTTCAGCGGCCCGCCGGAGTCTCCCTGAGAAAGGCCAGAGTTATAGAAGGGTAAAGGGAGAGGAAGGGGCTGCCCATTGGAACTATTGTTCTCAATGCATTTCTATTGTTCTGCTGTAGGTCACTGTCCTCTGAAGCCCGCCCTTGTGGTCAAAGCCCAAGATGGTACCATAATTCCAACAAGAGCCAACACCTATTATTCCTGTGTGGCCAGAGCTAAACTAAGCATGTTCTATGCTTTATCTCATTAATCCTCACAAAATCCTAGGGGGTAAATATTCACAGTCTCCCTAGGCCACTGAAGAGGAGAAACTGGAGTGTTGAGAGGTTGGGACTTGCTCAAGGTTGCACAGACAGTTTGTAAAGGAGCTGAGGCCACATTCCAGAGTTCAGGCTCTTCCCAACTTCCCGCGGGTGGGTGGTCTGTGTGGGCAGAGTGTGTAGGGCACAGTGTGATCTGAAGGGCGTGTGGATCTCCTTCCTATTCCATCCCCACTTCACTGCTAAGTCCAACACAGAGCAATTCCTGGTGGTTAAGACACTGTCTCTGGGAAGGCTTCCATGGCAGCTACCTGAAGGGGACACGCTGGGCCGTTGATGAGAGTAATTCAACAGAAAACCCACAAGTCATCCTAGAAAGGCCCTAAGCCAGGGAATACTTTCCTTTGTCTCCCTTTCATCATAGAGGAAAGAATATGGAATGACAGTCACGAGAGACCTTGATGAGACCCGGGAAGGACTTCCCAGCAGTGAGAGGGGTGGACACGACAAGGAGAATCTCAAAACAAGAACAAATAAGAACCAAGATCAAGTTTTTTTGTTTTTGTTTTTTGAGTTTCGCTCTGTCACCCAGGCTGGAGTGCAGTGGTGTGATCTCAGTTCACTGCAACCTCCGCCTCATGGGTTCAAGCGATTCTCCTGCCTCAGCCTCCTGAGTTACTGTGACTACAGGTGCCCGCCACCACGCCCGGCTAATTTTTGTATTTTTAGTAGAGACAAGATTTCACCATGTTGGCCAGGTGTGTCTCGAACTGCTGTCCTCAAGTGGTCTGCCCACCTTGGCCTCCCAAAGTGATAGGGTACAGGCAAGGGCCACAGTGCCTGGCCAAAGATCGGGTTCTGATATACCTGGAACATATTTCTGGGTACTTCTGCCAGGAGGTGGGAGGACGGACCTATGGAGGGATGGACCTCTATAGCCTTATCCCCAGCCACATTTTGTGATGGAGCGGGGCCCCTGAGTTTGGCACTCACGTTGCAGCTGGAGATCTTGCCATCACCCCCAGCACAGATCATACTGGTTTTCACGGTGCTGCCCCACCAGCCAGAGCTGGAGCAGGTGGCATAGTCCACAACCAGCAACCGACCCTGCTGCAGGACATCAGGAAGAGCCCCGTTGGCTGAATGAGATCAGAAAGAAGGCATTAGGGATGCAAGGACTCCTGAGAAAAAGGAAGTGGTTGACCGGTACTGGGTTGCCCTTGTTACTGTCTTCCATCCATTGCAATATGTGAACAGCTATGTTTGTCTACCCTGTGTCCTCATGGTTGATTGGTTCAGCAGTGAACACCTGACTCAAGCTAAGCCAATGAGCTCCCTCCCCTGGGATCCTGAGATGGGGTCTAAGAGATTCCTGTTTCAGAGGACGTAAATCTGGGAAGCTGTTGGCAATGACTGACATTTTGTTTTATGTGGAGTATGAAGTAGACTCACAAAGAAAAGAAATTCCAAGAGAGCGTTTCCTGAGTTTCTTACAGGCTTCCAGCCCCTGATTCTAGCCTGCTCCTGACGCCTGGCTATATCTCTGCCCTTGGGTTGAAACTTTTAAATCCTTATAACAATTTCCCTTTTTTTGCTGAGCTAGCTCCCTGGTTTGCTGTCACTTATCTGAAATAAGAAAGTGAGCCTCCTGGCAGTTAGAGCCCCCTCCTTGGGAAAAATATGTTGGTGTGGTGAAGAGAGGGCTATCGTAATGGCCCCTAATGACACAGCCTCCATCACCTCCATTACTGTTACCACAGCTATGAGTGGCAAGGATGAGCTTAACATAATTCTTCACTATCGATTGAGCCTAGGGAAGTTAAGTGTCGGCCAGGCGCAGCGGCTCACCCTCTAATCCCAGCACTTAGGGAGGCCAAGGTGGGCAGATCCCTTGAGGTCAAGAATTTGAGACCAGCCTGACCAACATGGTGAAATCCTATATCCACTAAAATACAAAAATTAGCCGGGCGTGGTGGTACACGTCTAAAATTCCAGCTACTTGGAAGGCTGAGGCAGGAGAATCGCTTCAGCTTGGGAGGCAGACGTTGCAGTGAGCCGAGATTGCACCATTGCACTCCAGCCAGGGCAACAGAGCAAGACTCTGTCTCAAAAAAAAAAAAAAAAAAAAAGAAACAGAAGTTAAGGGTCTGGCTTAAGACCACTAATAAGTGATTAACACTTATATGTTGCAATGTAGGATGCATTTTCACCTTTCACCTCTTTTGGTCTTCACCAACAATGTTTCCATTTTACAGATGAGGAAACTGAGGTTCGGAAGTGACTTGCCCAAGGTTTCACCGTGACCAACAGAGCTGGGCCTAAAAGCCAAGCATTTGGATGCCTCCCTGCTCCCACTGTCTCAGAGGAACTGCATCTGCCCCAGGGTTGTCTGGGGAAACAAACAGGTGGTTGTGCTTCTATCTTAATAAGCATGAAATGCCTCTCCCACCACCACTCACCACAGGATTTCATGTGTCCTTGTGTTTACAGATAAGCCAGTCAAGAGGGCAATGGGGATTTATTCAAGGGTATGTATGTGGACGTACCCCTGGAAAAACATGTCATTATACTTAGGGTTTATGTCATTAGGGAGAAATATCATAATGTCGTTATCACTCATAATGTCATTATGGTCATAAGGTCATTATCACTCATCCCTTCCTAGAATCTTCCAAACCTCTGGTGATTTCACAAGGGAAGGGCGGGAACTCCGTTCCTCTTGGTGGCTACAGTCATTGGATCTCTAACCCCTGGAGTCTATGTCAAAGGAGACCTGCCCTCAGCCAGGTTCTGAGCAGCAAGACCGAATGGCACAGGGGACAGCTTTTGCCATGGGGCATGGAGGCTTGAATGAGGGCTCCAGGGGCCTCATGTCACAGAGGAAAATGCTGTTCTGAACTCTATGGGCCACACAGAAGTTGTCACATGATCTCTGTAACTTTCTTTCCATCATAGGGACAGTGACAACAACTAACAGCACCTCCCACACACCAGGCTTCCTATGGATTATCTCCTTTAATCTTCTTGATAACTCTGTGATGTAGCTGCTATTATTATGCCCTTTTTTTTTTTTTTTTTTTTTGGAGACGCAGTCTCGCTCTGTCCCCCAGGCTGGAGTGTAGTAGCGAAATCTTGGCTCACTGCAACCTCCACCTCCTGGGTTCAAGCGATTCTCTTGCCTCAGCTTCCTGAGTAGGTGGGACTACAGGAGCACACCACCACGCCCTACTATTTTAAAAATATTTTTAGTAGAGACGGGGTTTCACCATTTGGGTCAGGCTGGTCTTCTGACCTCAAGTGATCCGCCTGCCAGGCCTCCCAAAGTGTTGGGATTACAGGCGTGAGCCATGGCGCCCAGCCAATTATTTGCATTTTACATATGATAAAAGTGCTGCATGGAGAGACCTAGTAATGTGCCCAAGGTGTGACAGTCATGGAGTGGGAGAGCTGACATTTGAACCCAGGCAGGCATCAGCCTATGCCATCCAGTCTCTCCCAGGCAGCTACACACCCTGGGATGACAGGTGAGAGGCCCTGGCCAGACAGGGGTGACATCACCTCCCTTCCCTCCCAGGCCTGGGGGCTCCTGGCTCCCACTTACTCTGCAGCCTTCCCCAGCCTGTGACGTAGCAGGGGTAGTTGTTGGATAGAATGGTGCCAGCAGGAGGGAGGCAGGCCAGCTGGATCTTGTTGGTGAGGGAGACGGTGTTAGCCAGTTTGACCAGGGCAATGTCGTACCTGGGTCAGTGCAGAGGCGGAGCATGAGGACAGGGTTGACTTTTCCTGCCCTGTGGGGCTGTGGAGGGCTCTGAGACATTATCATTGTTCCCTCTATGTTACTCCAGCTTGCTCTGAGTGGCAGGGTCCCAGAGCATCTTTGAAAATGCAGAGGGTCTTGTTGAAAGGGGCAAGACAGGAGAGATTGTGTCCTACTCCAGGGAGAGTCACAGGGTCGACAGCACTGTTGCTGTGTCCCCAGGACTTGGCATGAAGTAGATACACGCTCCACGGACAGGGACCCTGCAGGCTTGACTGGCAGCAGACCAGGTCACTCTGGCAGTCTTTGCTTCTCCCTCCCCAGGTCACATCCCCACCCCAGACATCTTTGGAGCTGGTTCCACCTCTAAGAGGCCAGAGCTTCTTCCCCCTCCCTACAGAAGAAGCAGAGGGCATGTAGTGGAGTTGAGACACTTGCCTCTGTGAGACCCCCATCTGTTCCCTGACAACCTCATCCCCAAGTGCATCCAGACAGTAACGAACCCTTTGGAGACCTGGTTGGAGTTCCAGTTCTGGTGCACCACAGTCTTAGAGACACTGACAGCCAGCGAGCCAGACTCCGCAATGTCGAGGTTGTGCCGTCCCAGCACCACGCGGTAGGTCCTGGAGGAGCTGGGAGAAAGGGGGCCCAGGGAGAGGGTCACTTCCAGAGGCCTGGCTTTGGATAATGTTGGGATAGACCTAAGTAACTGGCTGCTGCATGAGCCACTAGTTGGGGCTTGGGCTTGGGGATCTTTCCTCCCTGGGACAATCAGTTAGTTATAATAGAGCCTAAAGTATATAACGTAAGAACTATGATCATATAATAATTGTTACTATACTAACTCTAAACTACAATATAAAATCAATGTAATAACACAGACTCTGTAGGATTACGGAGGGAATGAGATGAACACAGAGAAAACAGGAGTCATTTGCTCTCAAGGACATTTTTCCCACCTTTCATTTTCAGATGGGGAAACTGAGGCCCAGAGAGGCGTAACCTGGCCCAGAGTCCCACCGTTAGTGAGAAACCAGAACGAGAAGCCAGGACTCCTGCCTGTAGGTCTGTATTATTTTCCCCAAAACCTCCTAGAGCTTATGATAAATTAGTTGGGAGAAGGGATCACTCCTGGAAGGAGTCACATGGACCCAGCAGAAGCTCCCGTGAGTTCCAGCTGTGATGAGCAGAGGTCACGGACAACGAAGAGGGTAAGTGAACAATGTTGCAGAACCTCGTGGGCCTTTATAATTAGTCTATAATTCAGAATTAGCTTTCACTGGGCACTGACTAAGTGCCAGGCCCTTTAGTAAATCCACTCATTGAATTCACACTAAATTCTGTTACTCCATTGTTTTCTGCAGGTGATGGTATTGAAGCTTTGAGAGGTCAAGTTGTTCAAGGGAACCCAATTCCAGATCCAGAGGCCACATATAGTTTCCCCAAGAGGGCAGAGATTAGGCCTTCTCCTTCTCCTCATCCACCCTCAGTACCTGGCACAGGACCCCATCTATGCAATGTACTGACATTGATGGGCCAACACACTGAACCACTGATTGACTACAGCTTGTGTCTCGGCCAGGCTAGTGGTTATTTGCAAGGCTGCTTTATGTAGTGTGGTTCAGGCCATTTAAGCCCCCAGCTCAGAAATGAGCACCAGCTGGTAAGCAGGCCAAGTGCCCAGGGAATGGCAGTTACCTGATGCAGTGGGCAGCCGTCAGGACCCAGTTGTTGTTTATCAGGGTCCCTCCGCAGGTGTGGTGCCAATTGCCACTGGAGATGTATTGCAGGGAGACCTGGGGAGAAACACAGGAGCTCTGTGGCTGTGGCTGAAAAAGCAGGGCCTCCCTGCACTCCAGGTTCCCAAGAACAGGGCTGGGACTAGGGTAAGGGGGAGTGAGGCACTCACCTCAGGTACACAACTTAAGGGGGCACCCAAAACCTCAGACGTCAAGATGAAAAATATGTTAATGCAATCTATATTAAAACGATCAGAGGCCGGGCGCGGTGGCTCAAGCCTGTAATCCTAGCACTTTGGGAGGCCGAGACGGGCGGATCACGAGGTCAGGAGATCGAGACCATCCTGACTAACACGGTGAAACCCCGTCTCTACTAAAAACTACAAAAAACTAGCCGGGCGAGGTGGCGGCGCCTGTAGTCCCAGCTACTCGGGAGGCTGAGGCAGGAGAATGGCGTGAACCCGGGAGGCGGAGCTTGCAGTGAGCTGAGATCGGGCCACAGCACTCCAGCCTGGGTGACAGCGCGAGACTCCGTCTCAAAAAAAAAAAAAAAAACGATCAGGCCAGGCATGGTGGCTCATGCCTGTAATCCCAACACTTTGGGAGGCCAAGGAAGTAAGATCACTTGCGCCCAGGAGTTTGAGACCCGCCTGGGCAATGTGGTGAAACCCCATCTGATAAAGTTTGGCTATGTCCCTACCCAATTCTCATCCTGAATTGTAGCATAATCCCCACGTGTCGTGGGAGGGACCTGGTGGGAGGTAATTGAATCGTGAGTGTGGTTACCCCATGCTGTTTTCATGATAGTGAGTTCTCACACGATCTGATGGTTTTATACGGGGCTTTCCCCCACTTTTGCTCGGCATTTCTCCCTGCTGCCGCTGTGTGAACAAGGATGTGTTTCCTTCTCCTTCTGCCATGACTGTAAGTTTCCTGAGGTCTCCCCAGCCATGCCGAGCTGTGAGTCAATTAAACCTCTTTCCTTTATACATTATCCAGTCTCAGGTATGTCTTTCTTAGCAGTGTGAGGAAGGACTATTACATTGTATCTACAAAAAAGCCCAAAATTAGCCGCTGGGTGCGGCGGTGCATGCCTATAGTCCCAGCTACTCAGAAGGCTGAGGTGGGAGTATTGCTTGAGCCCAGGAGTTTGTGAACCAGCCTGGGCACCATAGCAAGAATTTGACTCTACCCAAAAATTTTTTAAAATAAAAATTAACTGGGAGTGGTGGTGCACACCTGTAGTCTCAGCTACTCAGGAGGCTGAGGTGGGAGGATTGCTTGATCTCAGAAAGTCTAGGTTGCAGGGAGCCGTGATTGCTCTGTGCTCAGCCTGGGTGACATAGCAAGGCCTGTATCTGCTCTGCCCCCGACAACAAAAAGCAACAACAAAATTAATGCAAAAAATCTGGGATAGAAAAAATGAAAAACATACAGACTATTAAAAAATAACTGTTCTGCCAGGAGTGCTGCCTTATGCCTGTGATTGTAACACTTTGGGAGGCCGAGGTTGGTGAATTCACCTGAGGTCAGGAGTTTGAGACCAGCCTGGCCAACATGGTGAAATCCCATCTCTACTAAAAATACAAATATTAGCCCGATGTGATGGCGTGTGTCTAATCCCAGCTACTCAGGAGGCTGAGGCAAGAGAATTACTTGAACCCGGGAGGCAGAGGTTGCAGTGAGCCGAGATCGTGCTATTGTACTGCAGCCTGGGTGACAAGAGTGAGACTTCACGTCACAACAAAAACAAAAAAAAACCAAAAAACCCTATTCTGAACATCTTTCTGCAACTGGATTGGTTGGGATCTTCCCCTCCTTGGGAGCTCTTTCCTTAGCTCCCTCCAGTTTAGTATGTCCAAAACAAAACTCCTGAATTATCCCTAACGTGGTCTTTCCCCAGGGTCCTCTGTCACAGTCAATGGCAACTCCACTGCTGCTCGGGCTGCAAACCTTGGTGTCATCCTTGGCTCCTGTCTTTCCCTGTTATCCCTCATTCAAGTCCATCAGCAAATCCCATCAGCTGTGGCTTGGGAATATGTGGAGCAATTGCTACCCCTTGGTCACTACCTCAACTGCGTGTCCCAGTCCTCGTCTCTTCTCAATGATCACTCTAGTCTCCCATCTCTTCTCCCTGCTCCTGCCCACATTTTCTCAACACAGCAGCCAGAATGATCCTTTTTGAATGGAAGTCAGATGACTTCTCTTCTCTGCTCAGGCCCTCCAGTGGCTCCCCCTTTACAGCTTATAAAACCTGAAACTGTCTGATGACCTACTAGGCCCTCTGTGGCCTCTCTGACTCCATAGGCTCCCACTCTTCTCTCCTCCAGCCACACTGACTTCCATGCAGTTCTGCAAATATACCAAACCCACTTCTGCCTCAGGGTCTTTGCACTGGCTCTTCTTCCTGCCTGGAATATTCTTGTAAATATCGATGTTGCTCTTTCCTTCACTTCCTGTTGGTCTCTGCTCAAGGTTACCTTCTCCATGAGGTCTTCTATGACCACGATATCCCCAACAGTGTGCACACACACGTACATGCACGCTTGTGTACATAGGCACACACAGACACCCTCGTCTCCTTTCTCTTGCTCTGCGTTACTCTTCCTCATAGTATCTTTCATTTTCTGGCATGTTATGAGTTTAACCATTCAGTTGTTTATTGTCTCACTCCTCTATTTTATTTTATTTTTATTTTTTGAGATGGAGTCTTGCTTTGTCGCTCAGGTTGGAGTGCAGGGGCACCATCTCGGCTCACTGCAACCTCTGTCTCCTGGGTTCAAGCCATTCTCCTGTCTAAGCCACCAGAGTAGCTGGGATTACAGGTGCCCACCACCACACCTGGCTAATTTCCTTGTATTTTTAGTAGAGACGGGCTTTCGCCATGTTAGCTAGGCTGATCTCGAACTCCTGACCTCAGGTGATCCGTCCATCTTGGCCTCCAAAAGTACTGGGATTACAGGTGTTTAAGGCACTGTGCCTGGCCACTCCTCCACTTTAATAAAGGCTTCATGAATTTTTCCCCCCACTGCTATGTTCCAGGCACCTAGAAGAGTGCCTGGTACATACTGGGTCTTTAACAAATGCTTACTGATTGAACAAGTGAGTAAATAAGCAAATGAATGGAATGAAAGAGATCACCAGGGGCGGGTGATCTTGTCTCCTGCTTGTCTAGTTTCCCCATGAAGACAAATCCACTCATGGGAACATGAGACTGCATAAGTGGACCTTACTCCCCTGCCCCCTGGCTCCTCACTTTTTTTTTTTTTCAGGTTAAAAAATGGTTTCTAGGCAGGGCACAGTGGGTCATGCCTGTAATCCCAGCTACTCAGGGGGCTGAGGCAGGAGAATCACTTGATCCCGGGAGGCGGAGGCAGTAGTTTGCCGAGATGGCACCACCGCACTCCAGCGTGGGCAGCAGAGTGAGGTTCTGTCTCAAAAAAAAAAAGAAAGGTTTCTGTTTAGACTGACAGTTTAACAGGTGTGGGGTAGAACTTTTAAGTGGTGGAGGCTGGGCACGGTGGCTCACACCTGTAATCCCAGCACTTTGGGAGGCCGAGGTGGGTGGGTCACTTGAGGCCAGGAGTTTGAGACCAACCTGGCAAACATGATGGAATCCTGTCTGTACTAAAAATACAAAAATTAGCTGGGTGTGGTGGTGTGTGCCTGTAATCCCAGGTACTTGGGAGGCTGAGGTAGGAGAATCGCTTGAACTCAGGAGGCGGAGGTTGGAGTGAGCTGGGATGGTGCCACTACACTCCAGCCTGGGTGACAGAGTGAGACCCCGTCTTTAAAAAAATAAATAAATAAAAAGAACTTGAAGGTGGTGACATTTGACACTGTTTAAGTCTCTAATGAAGCTGTTCCACGCCCTTCCTGTTCCTTCCTTCCTCCTCCTGTCTTTCAATTCCCTGCCACGGCCAAGCAGAGGGGAGGGAGGTGACAGGAGGGCACGGACTGCACGGACCGGGCCTCCCAGAGTGCTGGGATAACAGGCACGAGCCACTGCGCCCAGCCAGAAATGTATCTTATTGGTGAAGTTGCCTGTGCTGCGCTCTGAGTCCCATCAGTCCTCACTTTGCCAGCACAGTAGACCCCTGGTGGAAGGGCAAAGGGGGATGTAAAGGGAGTGGGGCAGGGACAGGGGGAAGTACAGTGTGGTCGACTCACCTGCCAGGGCCAGCTGTTGGGCGTCGCTTCTTCACCTCCAACCACTCTAGTCACAGAAGGCGGGTAGGTGGGGACCCCACAACTGAGGGCTATGAAAAGAGAAAGGGTCTTGAGTCCAGGAAGCAGCGACCCACACAATGTAAACTACACTTGCTGCATTCTGAACCCCCAAATAGAAAACCCTTGTTCTAGAAAGATCCCAAGAGGTCATAGAATCCTGCTCTTTGCTCCAATTCTTTGAAACTCCATTCCAGTTTTCTTATGATTACACGTCTGAATGCAGTAGGGGTTGGGTGGGGGCGAGAGGGGAGGACAGGAAGATTCCATTCCCAGCCACATCAGGGGATGGGAAACCAGTGACTCTGGGTGACAGGGTTTACCTCCAGCCACCAAAGCGGACAGCAGCAGGGTCCTAATCATGGTGTGTCTGTGGGAGTTCTGTAAGCATGGCCCTCGATAAGGCCCTGGTTTTATGAGTGAACTTATCAGTGAGAGATATACAGGGAGGACGCAAGATGGGGATTTTCACAAAGCCCAGTGGAAAAAAGAACTTGTGTCCAAATATTTTTTTTCCCATTTCCTCCCAACTGTCACCCTAGAAATACTTTGAAAAAGATGCCAAGGGTAGATATTGGAATATGGGTTCCATCTGTTTTGAAGAGATTATGTTGTGTGTTAGGGAAGGAAGAAAAATACTAATTGTTGGTCCTTGGAGTTGTGTTTTCTTTTTTTTTTTCCTCCCTGGGTAAGACTGAGGAGAGGAGTTGTGTTTTCTTTTTCTTTCTGAGATGGAGTCATGCTCTGTCACCCAGGCTGGAGTGCAGTGGTGTGATCTCAGCTCACTGCAACCTCTCTCCTGGGTTCAAGCAATTCCCCTGCCTCAGTCTCCCTAGCAGCTGGGATTACAGGTGTGTGCCACCATTCCTGGCTAATTTTTGTATTTTTAGTAGAGACGGGGGTCTCATCATGTTGGCCAGGCTGGTCTCGACCTCCTGGCCTCAAGTGATCTGCTCACCTTGGCCTCCCAGAGTTCTGGGATTACAGGTTAAGCCACTGGCCCGGCCAGGAGTTGTGTTTTCAATGAAAAGATTAAGGTGGCATGCTGAACCCACAGCATTCTAAGGCAGTATTTCTCAGTGGGGCTGGTTCAGACACCAGGAGACGTTTGACAACATCTGGAGACATTGTTGGTTGTCATGGCTGGGGTTGATGTATATTGGCATCCAGCGGGCAGACAGCAGAGATGCTGCTAAATATCCAACAATGCACTGGGCAACAGCACTTGCCCTGCCCCAAATGTCAATGGTGCTGAGGCTGAGAAAGCCTGTTCTAGGCCATGTCAGGGCTTGCAGTGTGACCTTGGCTGAGTCATGTAAGTCTCTAGACCCATCTGTGAAACAGGGAGAGAAACCTGTACCCAGCATGTTTCACAACATTGTGGTAAGGATTTGTGTAATGTGGGGAAGGTTCACAAGCAGCAGAAGGCAAGGACGACATGCACAATTAGGATCTGGCTGCCCTAATGATGGGGAGAAGCAGAACGCTGGCAGAGGAGGGCTTCATCTGGTGGATCAAAATGAGCTTTATGGCTGGGTACAGTGGCTCACTCCTATAATCCCAGAACTTTGGGAGGCTGATGTGGGTGGATCACCTGAAGCCAGGAGTTCGGGACCAGTCTGGCCAACATGGTGAAACCCCGTCTCTACTAAAAATACAAAAATTAGTCAGGTGTGGTGCTGCATGCCTATAGTCGCAGCTACTCAGGAGGCTGAGGCAGGAGAATCTCTTGAACCTTGGAGGTGGAGGTTGAGGTGAGCTGAGATTGCACCACTGCACTCTAGTCTGGGCAACAGAGCAAGACTCCACCTCAAGAAAAAAAAAAGACCAGCCTGGACAACATAGTGAGACCACCCGTCACTACAAATTCTTTTTAGAAAGTTAGCCAGGCATGGTGGCACACATATGTGGCTCCAGCTACTCTTGGAGGCTAGGCTGAGGCAGAGGGTCACTTAAGCCTGGGTGGCAATGGCTGCAGTAAGTTGCAATTGATCTACCTCAGCCTGGGTGGCAGATACATTTTATTGTCCTCTTCCAAGAGAATAGCAGTGTGCACTTCTCCAATAATGTCATCTTCCAAATGGGGTCAAAGCAGAAGCTTCTTCAAAAGGGGAACAAACAAAGGCAGGATGACACTCACCCAGCACCACATAGATGTTAGATGCACTCACATTCCTTATTGAATCTAAGCCTTAGGAAACCCTGCAAGAGGCTCTCTTATTTCACAGGAGGAAGCTGAGCTTCAGAGAGGTAAAGTGACTTGCCCAAGATCCTACAGCTTCTAAGCAGCAGAATGGGAATTGGAACTAGGTTGGTCTGATTCCAAAGCCCATTACTTGCCACCACTGGAGACAACATCCTGCCTCACCTCCTAGGACTTCAACTTGTGTTGGGGGAAGTGTGGATGAGCACGGTTTCCTGGTGGACTCTCTTGTTCTTCCTTAGACCTTCACTCTCCTCGCCTTTTGGGAGAGGACAAAGCCAGGCAAGCCCGCTGCTGATGAGGAAGCTTCGCTCTGTGACCGCAAACTCTAGCTTTTGGCCCAGTCAAAAAAGCAGAAGGGAAAGTGAACTTCAACTCTTTTTTTTTTTTTTTTTGGTGAGATGGAGTCTCTTTCTGTCAACCAGTGGCATGATCTGTGCTCACTGCAACCTCCACCCCCCAGGTTCAAGCGATTCTCATGTATCAGCCTCCGGAGTAGCTGGGATTACAGCTGCATGCCACCATGCCCGACTAATTTTTGTATTTTTAGTAGAGATGGGGTTTTGCCATGTTGGTCAGGCTTGTTTTGAACTCCCGATCTCAGGTGATCCGCCTGCCTTGGTCTCCCAAAGTGTTGGGATTACAGGCCTGAGCCATCGTACCTGGGCGGACTTCAATTCTTAAGGCTTGAGTTCAAGTTTTTGTTTTTGTTTTTTGTGATGGAATCGTGCTCTGTCACGCAGGCTGGAGTGTAGTGGTGCGATCTCGGCTCAATGCAACCTCTGCCTCCTGGGTTCAAGCGATTCTTCTGCCTCAGCCTCCTGAGTAGCTGGGACTACAGGTGCCGGCCACCATGTCCGGCTTATTTTTGTATGTTTAGGAGAGACGGGGTTTCACCATATTGGCCAGCCTGGTCTTGAACTCCTGACCTCGTGTTCACTGGCCTCAGCCTCCAAAAGTGCTGGGATTACAGGCGTGAGCAATAGCACCCAGCCATGTTCAACTCTTTGATCCACCAATTTTGAGTGTGGTGGTCTGGACAAGCCACTTATCTTCTGGGTCTTAGTTTCCTAGATAACCATCCAGGCCTGGATTGCAGGATGGTTGCATGGGTAAGAAAATGGGTGGGAAAGAATTCTGTAATCTCCCTAGGATCGTGCAAAGGTGAGGAAGATTGGGTGGGGGTGCAGGGGCAGAATCCCGTGGGACTGGATGTCAGAAGACGTGGGTTCCAGTCCCAACTCCATCCCATGCTCCCTTTAACAGTTTGGACTCATTTATGGTCTGCATCAGTCACTGCAGCAAGCAACTATTTCTTAAGTCCCATATTTTATCTTAAAGGTTCATGTGAATTCGGCATTCTGTTCTGTATCTTTGTTTGTTTTAATATAAAAATAAAGTGTGTCCTGTATGAGAACACTGAACAAACACCTGCTGTGAATTTGCTGTGTGACCTTGGGTCAGTCCCACAGGCTTTCTGGCCTGGGGTGCCTAGCTACAAACAGGGAGCAGAACAGATGCTGGTCCGTTCCATCACATGCTGTCAGGAATTTTTTTTTTTTTTTTTTTTTGAGACGGAGTCTCTCTCTGTCACCCAAGCTGGAATGCAGCAGTGCCATCTTGGCTCACAGCAACCTCCACCAGGAGATTCAAGCGATTCTCCTGCCTTTGCCTCCCGAGTAGCTGGGATTACAGGTGCCCACTCCCACACCCGGCTAATTTTGTGTTTTTCTAGTAGAGACAGGGCTTTACCACGTTGGTCAGGATGGTCTCGAACTCCTGACTTCAGGTGATCCACCCACCTTGGCCTCCCAGAGTGCTGGGATTACAGGCATGAGCCACTGTGCCCGGCTGCTGTCAGGATTGGAAAGTGACACAAAACTTCACTCAGTTGTTCTTAAGCCAAAAGGTCATTCATTGGGTCACAAAATGGCAAAGTCCAGGAGCAAAGCAGGTTTCAGGGCCCTGGTGATGGCCCTTGAACTTGACTTTTTCTTCATCTTTTGCTTCTGCCTTCTGCTTTGAGGTCTCATATCAGGCTCCATTAAGAGGCCCGTGGCTGCTCCAGGTTCTCCCTTCCTTGAGGACAAGATCACCGCAGCATCTCTGGTCCAGAGTTCCTCACCTGCAGCAGTGTTGACATTTTGGGCGGGATGATGCTTTGTTGTGAGGGCTGTGTCTATGTTCTGTGCATTGTGGGAGTTTGACAGCATCCCTGGACCCAGTCTGCTAGATGCCAGTCCCTACCCCTCCCCACACAGTTGCCGCAACTAAAAATGTCTCCACACATTGCCAGATGTACGCTGGGGAGCAAAATCACCCCGTCTCCCCCTTCCCCTCTCATTTTGCTTTGGAGCCTCACATCCACTCATCCTCACACCAGTGCAGCGAATGAGTGACAGCCCTCTGGTAACTCCAGGCACAAGTCGTGCAATCTCTCTGATTGGACCTGCCTCAGGTCACATGCCCATCCCTGAGCCAATCGCTGTAGTGGGGAAGGGGATGCAATGTGTTGATTGGCCAGGCCTGGAGCACTGGCTCCAGCCTTGGTCTGGGCCATGAGGTTTCACCCAGAACCTCCGGGATCCGGTGGGGCAACGCCTGCACAGAAATCCAAGCTTCTGTGCTGGTAGGAGAGGAAATAGAGGCAGAGGGGGCAGAGTGCAGGAAGCCACTCCAGCCTACTTCCCTCCCTGGAGCTTCATTCTCCATTTACATATTGTTTATGATGTAATGTGTCAGATTCTATACTGGGCTGGGTCCTTGGGGTCTCAGTGGGGCAATGAGATGCAGATGCGAAATTCTTTTCTTTTCTTTTTTTCTTTCTTTCTTTCTTTTCTTTTTTTTTTTTTTCTTTTTCTTTTTTTTGACAGTCTCTCTCTGTTTCCCAGGCTGGAGTGCAATGATGTGATCTCGGCTCACTACAACCTCTGCCTCCCATGTTGAAGCAATTATCCTGTCTCAGCCTCCCAAGTAACTGGGCTTACAGGTGACCGCCACCACACCTGGCTAATTTTTTGTAATTTTAGTAGAGACAGGGTTCACCATGTTGGCTTGAACTCCTGACCTCAAGTAATCCACCCGCCTCAGCCTCCCAAAGTGCTGAGATTACATGTGTAAGCCACTGCGCCCAGCCAGATGCGAAATTCTCATGGGGTTTGTGACTCATTCAGAACAACTACTCTGAAGAGCCACGTGGCTTAGGGGCTGGGGGCCTGGGCTTAAGACCCCAGTGCCTCTGTGTAGTGAGTCTGTGGTTTGGCTTCTCTCTACGGAATGTGACCTGGGCCAGCAGCATCAGCACAGCTTAGTCGCCGGTTAGAAATGCAGAATTATTTCGCATCTTTGGTGTCTATGGTTTAATAGGATCCCCGGGTGATTTAGTTCCTCTGCATATTAACATTTGAGAAGCACTGGGCTAGGGCACATTTCACTGTCTATTCCTTGGGTTTCTCAGCTATCAAAGAGAAACAATAACAATACCATTTATGTCTTAGAGTTGTTAGAATCAAGCAACAGTTTATTCACCGGAAGCACTGAGAATAGTAACTGTGCAATAAACATTCACTCTTAATTCCTTAGACCTGCAGGCCTCAGATATTAGAACAGCACAGAATTCTTGAAACCTTTTCATCAAAGAATCCAAGTAGTTTAGCGGCTGGCAAGCTTTCTGTGTAAAGGGCCAGATAGTAAATATTTCAGACTTGCAGACCATATGGTCTCTGTCACAACTAGTCAACTCGGCCGTTACAGTGCAAAAGCAGCCATATGGGCATAGCCATGTTCCAATAAAACTTTATTTACAAAACAGATTTTGGTTTGCAGGCTCTAGTTTGCAGGAAAGTGATGATCTGGGATCTAGCACTCAGCACTAACAATAGCAAAATGTCTTGGAAGTCTCGTTCTTCATCTGAAAGCTTAATTTGAATTTTGCAACTTCGTAATATAGCTGGGTTTATTTCAATATAAACTTTTTTCTTCCCTCCCGATCTTCACAGAAAATGGATGCTATGGGAAGATGCTCCCTGTTTATTCTCTGCCTTCATGTGGTTCCCTGGCCCACTGCCATGAGGTCCTTTGTAGACTCAACCTGTGTCTCAACTTGATAGGACTCAGTTTCTGGGAAGTGGACCCCCAAGGATATGCTGGAAGCCTGAGACCTGAGGCCTGTTAGGAATGAAGCTTCCTCTCCTAAGGAACAGAAAGAGAGAGGGAAGCCTGGGTGCAGTAGCTCACACCTTTAATCCCAGCACTTTGGAAGACTGAGGCGGGTGGATGACCTGAGGTCAGAAGTTCGAGACCAGCCTGGCCAACATGATGAAACCCAGTCTCTACTAAAAAAATAAAAAATTAGCTGGGCATGGTGGCAGGTGCTTGTAATCCCAGCTACTCGGGAGGCAGAGGCAGGAGAATCACTTGAACCAGGGAGGTGGAGGTTGCAGTGAGCCAAGACAGCGCCACTGCACTCCAGCCTGGGCAACAAGAGCGAAACTCCATCTCAAAAAAAAATAAAAAATAAAAAAGACAGGGAAGGTTTGAGTCCAGGGAGTGAGATCAGTAGTAGTAATAGCCCCTTCCACCCCATTCACAAGCCTTGGTCATTTCATTGGCTCCCCAGTAAGGAGACAGGGCAGGTGTCCATTTCACAGATGGGGAAAACTGAGGCCCAGGGAGGTTAAGTGACTCAGCCACTGACTGCCTGTCGGTGGTGAGTTCAGAGCTGCAGCCCAGTGAGTACCCTCCCTCTGCCCTGCCCTAGTTTATGCTTCTCATTTGAATCAGAGAGAATGTGGATGTGGTGGCTGACCAAGATTGCCCTGATTCCTCATCCTCCCTGCATCCATGCCCTTTGCCATGCAGTGCCCTCCCGGAATGTGGGTGAGACATGCAGAGCCAGGCTGCCCAGTCTGACTCACACTGGATCAGCCAACCCTGGCTGACCCCTGAACTTATGAGTGAGTCCAGCCCAAATTAGCAGGGCTGCCTGACACCCCCAACTGTCCCCAGCCATGTCAGCAATAAGTGCTCATCACTGCCTGCCACTAGGCGTTTGGGGTCGGTTGTTAGGCAGCATTATCATGCCTCTGCTAGTTGATACAGTGACTGAAAGTCTTTCGTGAGCATCTGGGAGCAATAACTCTCCTCTCCAGCCTCTGTCTCTCTGGGCTTATCGCTGGTTTTATCGAGGCTTCTCGGCACCCCCATAGCCTACACCTCCCTGTTCACTGCAGGGGGTCAGCATGCAAGGGCATCCTTAGACTTTAGGATTCATGGCAGAACAATAAGTTGTTAGTTGCACAGGCTCTGGAATTAGACAACCTGGGTTTAAATCATGGTGCCCCATTACTAGCTGTGTAATCTGGGCTGAGTTTGAAATCTCTCTGAGCCTCAGTTTCCTCATCTGTAAAGAGGGATAATAATCAGGGTTGCCATGAGGATGAAATGAGATCATATATATGAAGCCTTGGGTGGAGCCTAAAACAAATTACCGAGTGCTCAATACATGCCAGCCACGCAACGGCTATTAGGCACCCAATGGCACCCTAGTGGATCAGTGGCTCGTGGGGCTCTCAGTAGCCCCTTCCAGGCCTCCCAGCCCCCAGGCAGAAGGTGGAGGTGAGAGGGTCAGTGCCTATATTTCCAGTTTCCCTCCCTTCCAGCCACCAGTTTGTGACTTCTTGGACAAAGTCCACAAATCCCTACTGTCACCCTAGCCAGACCCCAGGGAGTCCTTCCCAACCCCTCCCTCTCCCTCCCCACTACACCCACCACAGTGTGCTTTGGATTTTGCCTTCTAACATGGGAGGAAGGATGGTGCATTTGGTTCCCATTGCTGTTGTAACAAATCATCACAAACTTAGTGACTAAAAACACACACATTTATTATCTTGTAGTTCTGAAGGTCAGAAGTCCACAGTTTGTCTCACTGGGCTAAAGTTCAGGTATGGGCAAGACTGTTTCCTTCTGGAGGTCTGGAGAAGAATCCATTTCCTGGCCTTTACCAGCTTCCAGAGGCTGCCTGCGTTCCTTGGTTCGTGGCCCCTTCCTCTACCTTTAGAGCCAGCAGCGTAGCATCTTCAAATCTCTCTCTGACCCTGACCCTCTTGTCTCCCTCTTCTAAGGACCCTTATTGATTACACAGAGCCCACCCAGATAATCCAAGATGGTCACTCCATGGCAAGATCCTTAATTTAATCGTATCTGAAAAATCTCTTTTGCCAAGTAAGTTAACATGTTCACAGGTTCTGGGGATTGGGGTGTACACATCTTTTGCAGGGAGCATTATTCTGTTTACCATACATAGGCATTGATTCTTGGGCATAATAGTGGATCTTGTCCCCAAAGCTGAGAATTTTACACTCTTTTTTTTTTTTTTGGAGACAGAGTTTCGCTCTTTTGCCTACCCAGGCTGGAATGAAGTAGCACGATCTCGGCTCACTGCAACTTCCACCCCCCAGGTCCAAGCGATTCTCCTGCCTTAGCCTCCTGAGTAGCTGGGATTATAGGTGCCTGCCACCATATGTGGCTAATTTTTTGTATTTTTAGTAGAGATAGGGTTTTGACATGTTGGCCAGGCCGGTCTTGAACTCTTGACCTCAGGTGATCCACCCCCAGCTCGGCCTCCCAAAGTGCCAGGATTACAGGTGTGAGCCACTGCGCCTGGCCAAATTTTACAGTCTTGTTGAACAAGCTGAACTGTGGGTTGTGTTTCACCATGTATTAGCTAACAAATAGTCATTTTTGTTGTTGTTGTTTCTTGTTTTCTGAGACAGGGTCTCACTCTGTTGACCAGGCTGGGGTGCAGTGGCACGATCACGGCTCACTGCAGCCTTGACCTCCTGGGCTCAAGTGATCCTCCTGTCTCAGTCTCCCAAGTAGCTGCCACCACAGGTACATGCCACCACGCCTGGCTAATTTTTGTATTTTTTGTAGAAACAGAGTCTTGCGATGTTGCCCAGGTTGGTCTCGAACTCCTGGGCTCAAGCAGTCCTTCTGCCTCAGCCTTCCAAGTAGCTGGGACTACGGGTGTATGTTACCATGTCTGGCTCCTGACAAATAATAGTTTTGATAATTAAACAGATTCCTGGAAGTTTATGTAGATGTGGGGCTGGAGGCCTGCTGCTCAACGCTACAGTTGTGCCTCTTAAATAATTACTGAAACCTCCCTTTTCTCCTTTTCATTACCACCTCCATCTAGGCTGTATTATTTCTGGCCTAGACTGCTGCAGCAGCCTCCTTACTGGCCTCTCTGCCTCCACTCTTGCCTGCTCCAAATCACCCTCCCCACAGCTGTCTGATGGACACTTTAGCATACACGTCGGACCATAGTGGCCACTTCTCTATCTAAATGCCCTCTACAGCTCCCACTGCCCTCAGCATGAAGTCCCAGCAGCCCCTACCACTGCACAAGGCCTTCCATAAGGGCGTTTGCTTCCTTTCCAGTCTTGTTGCTTGCTCCTCCCTGCCAGGGTGACCAGCCATCTTGGTTTGCTGGGACTGTTCCAGCTTTAGCATTGATACATCCGTGTCTCAGAAAACTCAGTCCAGGCAAACCAGGACAATTGGTCACTCTGCCTTTACCCCTGACTTTATGCTCTGGCAATACTGGAGTTCTCTTCCAAGCAGTCACTATAGCTTTGCTCATGCTGTTCCCTTGGCTAGAAAGTGACCCCTTCTGTTCCCTAGTGAATTGATTAGCAAGTAACTGAAAACCTTCAGTGGCTAAAACAAGTGCAGATGTATTCTTTTCACATAGCCAGACATTCAGAGGAAAATGGTGGCTGGCATTGGCTCTATAGCTTGATGAGGTCTAAGCTGACATCTGTGTAATTCTCTTGGCCACAAGATGGCTGCCTCAGCTCTAGGCATCACGTCCATATTCAAGGCAGGAAGAAGGGCAAGGGGCAGCATCAGCTATGTCAGATCCTTCTTATCAGGAAAGGTTTTTTTTTTTTTTTTTTTTTTTTTTTCCAGAGGATGTTTTACATTGCAGGGTAGCCAAGCATGGTAGACAGGAGCACAGGCCCTCGAGTTAGATCACTAAAGTCTGGATCCCGGCTCCACCACCTTTTAGTTAAACATTGACAAGTCACTAACCTTCTCTGGCCTCAGTTTTCTCATCTGTCAAATGGGCATGATGTTAATAGCAATCTACCTCACAGGGTTGTTTTTGGGGATTGAGATAATGTAAAACCTATAGGATAGTGCTTGGCACATGCTAAGTGCCTGATAAATGTTAGATATTATTTAACATTTCTTAAATAACATTGCAATATTAATTAACTTTGTAATTAGCTCCCTAACTACAAGGGATCTGAGGACAGCAAGCATTTAGCATTTATAACCCCCAATATAAAGACATACACAAAAGAAGATAGCTGGGAATGAGATTGGGCCTGGTGGCTCATGCCTGTAATCCCAGTACTTTGGGAGGCCAAGGCGGGCAGATCACCTGAGTTTGAGACCAGCCTGGACAACATGGTGAAACCTCATCTCTACTAAAAAATTACAAAAAATTTAGCTGAGGCTGGCCGCGGTGGCTCACACCTGTAATCCCAGCACTTTGGGAGGCCGAGGCAGGTGGATCACGAGGTCAGGAGATTGAGACCATCCTGGCTAACATGGTGAAACCTGTCTCTTCTAAAAATACAAAAAACAAAAAAATTAGCTGGGCATGGTGGTGGGCGCCTGTAGTCCCAGCTGCTCGGGAGGCTGAGGCAGGAGAATAGCGTGAACCTGGGAGGCGTAGCTTACAGTGAGCCAAGATCGTGCCACTGCACTCCAGCCTGGGCGACAGAGCAAGACTTCATCTCAAAAAAAAAAACCAAAAAAATTAGCTGGGCATGGTGGTGTATGCCTGTAATCTCAGCTACTTGGGAGGCTGAGGCAGGAGAATCGCTTGAACCTGGGAGGTGGAGGTTGCAGTGAGCAGAGATGGTGCCACTGCACTCCAGCCTGGGCATCAGAGCAAGACTCTGTCTCAAAAAAAAAAAAAAAAAAAAAACGAAGAGGCTAGCTGGGAGTGAAGTTTGGATTAAGCAAACAGGACTACCTTCTGTGCTTGAGTACCTTCTGGTCAAATTTTAAGACCAAGCTTGGGCATCATCACCTCCAGGAAGCCACCCTGAATTCCTCCGGCCAACTGACACTGGTTTAAGTGTCCCGTTTCTATGCTTCTGGTCTGTATTTCTGTTTTCAAATGTATACCAGGGAATTTAATGATCTATTTACTGGTCTGTCTCCTGCACAGCTGGGGTCCCCCCATCCTGGATTCCCGGGTCTGGGTGGTGCTGGGCTCCCTGTAGCCCCCACTTCTTGTCGAGTAAGTCAAGTCTTTCCTGAGACTTGCCTTGGCATCACTGGGGTGTGGGAGTCACACCATGGTCCCCACTCCCAGGGGACAAAGTCTGGTGGAGAAAAGGGAGAACTCTTGGGCCAGTCTGAGGCAGCTGCAGCTGAGGGCTCTCCAGCGAGGGTTCCAGAGGCTGGGCTGGGGGCACCTCCACAGAACAGGACATTCCCAGGAGCATGCCAGGCCAGAGGCCCCCATCACCAGGGTCTGATCCCCCTGGCATGTCCCTCCCTGGACACTGGGTCCCTCTCATCTCTGGCCACCCCCATCATCAGGGTCCGATCCCCCTGGCATGTCCCTCCCTGGACACTGGGTCTGTCTCATCTCTGGCTCCTCTTGGCCTCTTGTCAGCCTCAGGAGAACTCTCTTCTGCTGGATCAGGCATTGCCGGTTGTCCCAACTCCTTCCTCTCTCTGGGCCTCAGTTTCCCCACCTGTCTAATGCAATGAAAGCATATCCAGCTCTGACCACTGTGATTCTGTGTGGAAACCATTGCCTTCTTCAAACGTGTGTCTCCTGAGGGTGATGCTGGGGTCTCCTCCTCTTCCTTTACCCTCACCATGCCCAGCACAGGGCAGGACACAGGGGCAGGCTCACTAAACACGTCTCAAAGCAGAGAGCCCCTGCCAACAACAGCCGTGGGGTCTGTGCTGCGGGGTGGGTTGGGGGGGTCCCTGCTAGGGAGCCCCTTCCCCAGGAGTGGTTGTCCCTGAGCTTTGGCCATCCTCTTGTGGCCTGGAGGAGGCTGCTCTTGGAGAGACCCTGTCTTCCATCTGCAGCTGGGGGCCGTGAGGACCTGCCCGGCCCCTCGGTGGAGGTAGGATCAGAGAAGTGAGTGCTTTCATCAGCGTCTCACCTGCTCACAGCTTGTGAGATGGAGTGGGGAAGGTGAGTCCTTAACTCCCATCCCCTCCAGCTTCACGCAAGACTCCCTGGACTCTCCACCCCTAGCCCCCTGCCTCCCATTAATGCCCCAGGAGGCTCCTTCCTTGGCCCTCTCTCCGGGCCTCCCTTTCCCCACTTGTCTAATGCAGGGTGGGGGAAACTGGCTGAGTGAGCTCTCTCATTGGCTGCATAGTGTGGAAAGGGGCAGCACCAGAGAGCTGGGAAGCAACAGTTAGAGGCCGCGCAAATCAAGGATCCAGGCGGCCCTGGGAAAAGTAAGTTTATTGCTCTTGCAGGGACTCCCTGTCGCCGCTCCCAGCAACAAGTCATAGCTGTATTTTCTGGAGGAGCAGAGAACAGTGTGAGGGACTCAGAGCTGTGCCATCTTCTGGGGCGGCACAAGGCTCTGCCCGGAGGGTGGGTCCATGGGGACATGGCCGGCGGCCCCCAGCCTTCACATGCCAGCCTTATCCCTGTCCAAGGGGTCTGAGCCCCTCAGCATTTCAGGTTATTGTGCAAAGGGGTCTTGGAACACACCCTGTCCCCAGTGGGGAAGCCCCCAGCCCAGGGTGACCCTCTGTTCCCCTACTCTCAAGATGATAAATGGCCATCCACACCATCTGTCTCCTCTGCTGGGCCACAGTCTCAGAGGGTCAGGTTTTGGGGGAGACTGGTGTGGGGCCTGGACGGGGACATAAGTGCTTGATGAAGGCAGTGGATGGATGGATGGAGGAGTCGATGACTGTATCCTTATTGGGACCCAACTTAAGGCCTCCTACTGGAAGCACTCAACCAATATTTCTTGAATGAGAGAGTGAATGTGTGAATAAGTGCATGAATGAATCACTGAATGAGCAAATGAATGAGTGACTAAATGCATAAATGAGTGAATAAATGCAAGAATGAGTGAATAAATGCATGAACGAGTGAATAAATGCAAGAATGAGTGAATGAATAAGTGAATAAATGAATAAATGTGTGAATGAGTGAATAAATGCTGAATGAGTGAATAAATGCATGAATGAATGAGTGAATAAATGCATGAATGAGTGAATAAATGCATGAATGAGTGAGTGACTAAATGCATGAATGAGTGAATAAGGGCAGGAATGAGCGAATGAATAAGTGAATAAATGAATGAATGAATAAATGCATGAATGAGTGAGGGGGTGGGCGAGTGAAGGGGAGGGGCTGACAGGTGCAGGGACAGCTGTGGAGGCGGCACCCACCTCGTTGATCCAGTCGATGTAGGCGGACACCCGGGTATAGACTACCGGCTTCTTGAGGGTATTGCAGCCCTGCGAGGAGCCAAAGCTGACGATGCCAAACACCTCCCAGGAACCGTTCTCTAGCTGGCAGTTCAGTGGGCCACCGGAGTCCCCCTGCATCAGATCGGGAGGGCATCAGCCACCAGGCCCCCGAGAGGCAGGCTTGGGAAGCAGGGCTGGGTTGGGGTGGGGGATGTGGGTTGGTTTCTCAGCCTTAGTTAGTAGACAGCTTTGGCCTCAGACTTCCCATGGTGAGGGAGGCAAAGGAAGTGTGGTTTGGGGCTGCCTTGGCCTTGTTCTAGGAGGCCCCGGGGTGTCCGACTAGCTCTTGGTTTGCTGTGTGATCTTGGGATGATGTTACTCCGCTCCATCCCTCAGTTTCCCTAGCTGTTCAGGTCCCCTTGTCTGAGACTCTGTGAGCTACTCAGAGCAGTGAGGATGCTGGTAGCTGTGCTAGAGGCCTGGGAAGGTGAGGAAGGAGGGCGAGAATGGGGAAAGGGTTGTGTGTGTGAAAACAGGACATTCCCTGATTATCTCAGATGTTTTTGGTTCTGGTCTCCCTGGACTGGTGGAGCAAATGGTATGGAGGAACATGTGTAGAAACTTCAGTGAGGCCTCTTCTGCATCCTTTAAACTCATTTAATCCTAACCCTGTGAAGTGGTTACTGTAACTCCATTTTACAGATGGAAAAACTGAGGTCAGAGGTTCAACGGCCTTCCCAAGGTTCCGCAGCTCATAAATGGTGGGACTGGGGCTTGAACTCAGATACTCATGCTCAATGCTCATGCTCTCACCACAGTGCTGGAGGGGTGAAGGGCTTACCCTGAGCCTGCTTGGCCCAGCCAGGACTCACTCACTCTCCTCCCAGGGGAAGGGTTTGGTCCATCATACCCCCCTCCTCCCACGTCTTCTTGGCCACTTGGAGTAGAGACAAGGTGCAGAACCTAGTCACTCACGTTGCAGGCTGAGATGACGCCATCGCCCCCAGCACACACCATGGTTTTCCTCACCCTGAAGCCCCACCAGTCAAACCTGGAGCACGTGGCGTGATCCACCACACGCTGCAGGCCCTGCTGCAGCTCATCAGCAATGGGGCCGTCGGCTGGGGAGAGAGTGAGCAGTGACC
The DNA here is from genome assembly GCF_009764315.1 of Trachypithecus francoisi. Lineage (NCBI taxonomy): Eukaryota > Metazoa > Chordata > Mammalia > Primates > Cercopithecidae > Trachypithecus > Trachypithecus francoisi. The sequence goes on from NW_022681457.1 coordinate 108,718,317, forward strand.
AGGGAGGCAGCCGGGCAGCCCAGCCCAGCCCCTCCCCAGGCCTTCAGGGAGCAGAGGCCTGGGACGGGACCCAGGGGAGCACCGGCTGAGACGCTGTGCAGACCACACACCTGCCCTTCATCAAGAGGTAAGCCCAGGTCCCAGAGGGCCAGGTACTGCCGGCAGAAGGAAGCTACAGCGCTGAGTTGAATTGTCTTTAAATTGGATTCTGGGGGTTTAGTTGTCAATCATTTCTTGCAGGTCTCTGTCTTTGCTGTCACACATTTAAAAGCCTTTCCCACTCCCAAGATTTTCTTTTTTTCTTTCCTTTTTTTTTTTTTTTTAAATTTTTTGATACAAGGTCTCACTCTTGCTCAGGCTGGAAAGATCACAGCTCACTGCAGCCTCAAACCCCTGGGCTCAAGTGATCCTCTCGTCTCAGTCTCCTGAGTAGTTTGGGACTACAGGTACACACCACCATACGCTGCAATTTAAAACATTTTTTTTTTTGTAGAGACGGGGGTCTCACTATGTTGCCCAGGCTGGTCTTGAACTCCTGGCCCCAACTCGTCTTTCCTCCTCAGCTTCCTAAAATGTTGGGATTACAGGCGTGAGCCACCACACCTGGCTTCTCCCCCAGGATTTTCTAAATAGCGATCTGCATTTTCTTCTAAGTATCCCACAGTTTCATGATTTGCATTTAACTTTTAATTCCGCTGGGATCTATTTGGGCATATGGTATACGGTAGATGTCACCCCCAACCCCTAAATGGTTTATTTTCGTTTATTTATGCTGCACTTAATATGTGCCAAGTGCTGTTCTGAGCACTTGACAAATTCTAACTCGTCTAAACCTCACCACATCTCTCAGAGACCCTTGTTAGTGTCTGTCACATGGTATGTACTTAATAAATAGTAGCTGTTATTGTTACAAAGTTTACAAAGACATGAAAATGTGAAGGCAGAAAGGGAAAGTGGGTGGCATGCTGCTTCCTTCAGGAAGGCTCTTGGGATTTGCCAGGGACGATACTCACTCCAGAGGCGGCCCCAGCCAGTGACATAGCAGGGGTAGTCATTGGGGAGCAGGGAGTCCTTCTCCGGCAGGCAGGCCACCTGAATGGTGTCACTCAGCTCCACGTGCTCTGCAAGCTTGATGAGGGCAATGTCGTTGCTGGAATCCCAAGTGGAGAGGGTGAGTGGGCAGGAGGACCCTGGCCCCACAAGTCCAGGCTAAGGGGCTCCGGCTGTGAGTTGGGAGTCAGGCCCAGGGTGCTCAGGGGTCCTTCACGAACATCCTGACTGCCAGCTGCTTCTTGACCTTCGGGGATGTGGGGACGAACAATTCCCATCTAACATGATCACCCGCCCTGTTGACGGCTTCTTCTCACATGTCATCACCTCGGGAAAGGGTTAACAGAGGGAGGTGGGGGTGGAAGTGTTGGAAACCACTGCTGGCTGTGTGCCCATTGAAACAGAGGCTATAGCAAGTTGAGAACTCTAATGCCAAAGATGGCACCTGCAGATGCCAGTTTTAATATTTTCATGTTACAGGCATACAAGCTGGCCTCCCCAGGCATACCTGGTTTGATTCCTAGTTCTGCCACAAAGTGGGCTGTGTGACCTGGGACACATTTCTTTTTTTTTTTTTTTTTTGTTGAGACGGAGTCTCGCTCTGTCGCCCAGGCTGGAGTGCAGTGGCCGGATCTCAGCTCACTGCAAGCTCCGCCTCCCGGGTTTACGCCATTCTCTCGCCTCAGCCTCCCAAGTAGCTGGGACTACAGGCGCCCGCCACCTCGCCCGGCTAGTTTTTTGTATTTTTTAGTAGAGACGGGGTTTCACCGTGTTAGCCAGGATGGTCTCGATCTCCTGACCTCGTGATCCGCCCATCTCGGCCTCCCAAAGTGCTGGGATTACAGGCTTGAGCCACCGCGCCCGGCCTGGGACACATTTCTTAACCTCTCTGAACCTCGGTTCTTTGTCCAGGGCTGTTGTGAGGATTGCATAACAGATGACATATAAAGTGTCGATTGCAATGTGGGCATACAGTAGGCACTCAGTAAAGGTGAGCCCTGGCCCAGCCTCTGAAGAGACACTGTGGGGGGCCTTCCTTGTGCACCTTCCTGGGAGTCTTGGCCAATGAGGGGGATACGAGGGGTATTTGTCTCCACTCAGCATTTTGCCATTTTGTGTAAGAGAGTCATTCGCTGGCTGTCCAGGGTGAGGATGGGGCGTCAGGTGTGGGATGCGACAGGCTCTGCAGCTCTGTCTTGGGGACCCCTCCTTCCACACTGCCCCCAGCGGCTGTGGGATGGGCAGTTTGTCACTCACAGTACCAGTAAGGAGATCCATTTCTCATGGACATAGATGGTGTCCACACCCACAATCAGGGATCCTTCCTCATCTTCCACCTCCAGGTTGTGCTTTCCCAGGGCCACACGGTAGGTACGGTCATTGCTGGGCAGAGGAAAGGGACCAAGTCAGGGTGGCCCCCTGGTCCTGCCAGCCAGTGGGGTAGAGAGGGAGCTTGGAGCTTTGGTGGGACTCATTTGGGGGGAAGAGAGTGTCCCCATGGTCCTTTCCCAGGGTGAGGGGAAAGGGCCTAGGACTTGGGGTCAAGGGACTTGGGTTCATGTTGTGAGCTTGCTGCTCCTAGCTGTGTAGCCTCGTGCCTCAGTTCCCTCATCTGTAAGGGGGAGTCAATACTGGAACATACTCCCAGTGCGGCTGTGAGAATAAACTCATCCAAGCTTCCACCGCTCTTGCCTGCAGAGTTGCGGCATCCACCTAACTGCCCCTCACTTGTACGCTGGCCTACACCTGTCTATTCCGAACCCAGCGGTGTGGGTTTAAAAATATCTCAGGCCAGGTGCAATGGCTCACGCCTGTAATCCCAGCACTTTGGGAAGCTGAGACCTGAGGATTGCTTGAGGCCAGGAGTTTGAGACCAGCCTGGGCCACATGGCAAATCCCCATCTCTACAAAAAACAGAAAACTTGTGGTGAGGTTTGGGCTTCTAAGTTAAAAAACAAACAAACAAAACCAAGAAGAAAAATTAGCTGGGAATGCCTGGTGGTGTGTGCTTAGAGACCCAGGAGGGGTCTTATATATTCAGGAGGCTGAGGTGGGAGGATCACTTGAGCTCAGGAGGTCCAGGCTACAGTGAGCCATGAAGGCGCCACTGAATGAGACTCTGTCTCTACCAAAAAAAAAAAAAAAATTATATATGAAATACATAACATGAAATATATGGCAATATATATATTTAATAAACTATATTAAAAATATTTTATGGAATATATAAAAATATGTCAGCCCACAACTCTCCTTTGCTCAGAAACCCTTCCAAGAGCTCCCTCTTTCTCAGGGTCAAAGCCAAGGTCCTGACACTGACCTGCACTTATTTCCTCTCTAGCTCCCCTCCTCCCACTCTCCTCTAGTGCACGCTGCCCCTGCCATACTGGCTTCCTCGTTACTTCTCAACCATACTGACAGATCTCTTCTCCAAGCCTCTGCATGGCTGTTCCCTCCACCTGGAACACCCCTCCCCTAGACCCATGATTTCCTCCCTCACTTCCTTCAGGCCTTTGCCCCAGTAACTCCCTTTTAGCTCTCTGAAATGTCCCAAATATTTGCCAAATATCCCCCTTTCAGCTCTTCCCCTGGCCATCCCTTTAAAAATAGAACCCCTCATTCTGTTTTTTCTCTTCTGACCTTATTTTTATTTGTTATTTTTTTCTGAGATAGAGTCTTGCTCTGTTGCCCAGGCTGGATACATGGGCGCCATCTCGGCTCACTGTAACCTCCGCCTCCTGGGATCAAGTGATTCTTCTACCTTAGCCTCCCAAGTAGCTGGGATTACAGGTGCCTGCCATCACATCTGGCTAATTTTTGTATTTTCAGTAGAGACGGGGTTTTACTATCTTGGCCAGGCTGGTCTTGAACTCCTCCCACCTGCCTCGGCCTCCCAGAGTGCTATGATTACAGGCGTGAGCCACCGCACCTGACCAATACCTTATTATTATTATTATTCTTTTTAAAAATCACCCGAGATGTAATATCTTGTTTAACTGTCTGCCGCTCTGCCTGCCACAAGAATGTAAGCCTCCCGAGAGCACAGACTTTGTCTTCACTGTTGGTTCCCGGCACATAGTAGATGCACGATAAATACTTGACTGAATAAATGAGCTACTGGGTGTGAGTAGCTTCTGGAGCCCAGTGCCTGGAGTGTGGAGAAGCTGCTCAGTAAAAGCAGAGTATCAGGCTCCCGCGCCCGGGTGATGGCCAGGTCTCAGGGTATCACCCCCGCACACCTGATACAGTGGGCGGCGGTGAGGACGAAGTTGCTGGCGATCAAGGTCCCGCCGCACGTGTGCCACCACGTGTTGTTCTTGAGGTACTGGAGAGAGATCTGCAGGAGGGTGGGGAGGGCTGTGTGTCAACGCGCGGGTCCCTGGGACCCTCACCCCACCAGCCTCTCTATCTCCACCTCCCAGCCCCACACAGGCTTACCTGCCAGGGCCAGCTGTGGGGCCGGGCGGTCTCTCCTCCCACCACACGGGTGGATAGGTTGGGCGGGAAGCTGGGCACCCCGCAGCTGGAGGCTGGGGAGACAGGAGGCCAGGAGAGCTGGTGAGTGGGGCTGGCCGCCCACGGGGAAACAAGTGGGAGGGTGGGCAGGTGGAAGGAGCACAGATTTGGGGCTGGGCAGATACGGGGTTGATATTTTACTGTGTGACGGGGGGAAACCACCCAGGTCTCTAGGCCTCGTTTTCCCTTTCTGTGAAATGTGAAGAATCACACTAATCCAGTGAGTTTGTCCTGAGAACTGATTTAGACAACACATAGAAAAGAAAGCATTTGGTCGGGCGTGGTGGCTCACACCTGTAATCCCAGCACTTTGGGAGGCCGAGGCAGGCAGATCCCTTGAGGTCAGGAGTTTGAGACCAGCCTGGCCAACATGGCGAAACCCTGTCTCTACTAAAAATACAAAAATTAGCCAGGCGTGGTGGCGCATGCTTGTAACCCCAGCCACTCGGGAGGCTGAGGCAGGAGAATCACTTGAGCCCGGGAGACAGAGGTTGCAGTGTGCTGAGATCGTTTTTTTTGCACTCCAGCCTGGGTGACAAGAGCAAAACTCCATCTCAAAAGAAAAAAAAAAATGTGGCTGGCATGTGTGTGAGTGCCTGGTACACCTGTGTTCTGTCGCTTTTTAGGCCCCTGCATCATGGTGTGTGTGTGAGAGAGCACGAAGTCCACTGTTACAGCTGGGAAGCTGCCTGGAGCGGTCAAGAGCACGTGCTGTTCCGCGAGACAGACGTGGACTCAAATTCTGCCTCTTCCACTAACCTGCCATGTGATGTCAGGCAAGATACTAAGTCGCACTGAACCTCGATGTCCTCATCTGTAAAATGGGGCTATTAATAGACCCTACCTCTTTTTCTTTTACTTTTCTTTTCTTTTCTTTTTTTTTGAGATGGAGTTTCACTCTTGTTGCCCAGGCTGGAGTTCGATGGCACGGTGTTGGCTCACTGCAACCTCCTCCTCCTGGGCTCAAGCGACTCTCCTGCCTAAGCCTCCTGAGTAGCTGGGATTACAGGCACCCACACCACGCCTGGCTAATTTTTGTATTTTTTGTATTTTTAGTAGCAATGGGGTTTCACCATGTTGGCCAGGCTGGTCTGGAACTCCTGATCTCAAGTGATCCACCCACCTCGGCCTCACAAAGTTCTGGGATTACAGGCGTGAGCCACCGTACCTGCCAATAGACCCTACCTCTTAAGGTTGTTTTGAGGATCGAATTGGCTCCTACATGTAAGGGTCCTAGCACAGCACCTGGCGCATAGTAAATACACAGAAAACAGGAGCTGCTATTATTAGTGTTGTTGTTAGCTGGAAGGACTCTTCATTAAGTGCTGTCTTTTGCCGAAAAAGCCAGTGAGATTTAGAGAGGTCAAATGACTTTTCTAGGTCCTGCAGAGAAGATGTGGCATTTAAGCCAAGTCCCTGGGCTCCTAATCTGGGAAAACGCCACCAAAATGATGGAATGGAGAATCCCCAAGGGAGAGAGGGTGCTGGGAAAGGCAGACCCCGATGCTCCCTGAGGTGAACCCAGGGTGAGTCGTCACGTTTCCCTGCCCCTTGTGTGCTGCTTTCCACACCTCGTTTCTCACTGGGGACACGTCAGATCATCTTCCCTGTTCTGCAGATGTGGAAACAGAGTTGCTAGGCAGGCTGTGGCTTGTCTGACACACAGCTGGTTGGTAGCATCTGAACCCACAGGAGACCCCAAAGTGTCTTACCTGGAGAGCAGAGGCCCCCCACCCCCCTCCCGTCCTTGCCCTGGAGGCCAACCCGAGCTCACAGCCTGCAGGCTGCAGCCCCACCCCACCACTTACCACAGGCCAGGAGTGCAGCGAGGACAGTGATGCCCAACATGGTTGGATGCTCAGGACTAGCTGACCCTCAGGATGGGCTGGGCACACTTATAGGCAAGAGCCGGTGAGTCACCTGGTCAAGGCCAAACCGCCCCTTGGAGAGAAACCTGCTCTGATAAGGCCCTTTCCCCGACCTTGGGTGGTTACTGTTTAATTCGGGCGGGAGATGGGGCTTTTTCAGAAGTGTGGATTTTCCAAATATCCTGAAACAGAAAATTGTGAGTTGCAGTGCTTTTTGGCATCCCCCACCCCACTCTGCTTGACGTGTGTGTTCATTCTCTCTCCCTACCTTATACTGTTGATTGATTTATTTATTTGGAGACGGAATCTTGCTCTGTCGCCCAGGCTGAAGTGCAGTGGCGCAGTCTCAGCTCACTACAACCTCCACCTCCCGGGCTCAAGCGATTCTCGTGCCTTAGTCCCCGTGTAGCTGGGACTACAGGCGCCTGCCACCACACAGGGCTAATTTTTTGTATTTTTTGTATTTATTTATTTTTAGAACGGGGTCTTGCTCTGTCACCCAGGCTGGAATCTCGGCTCACTACAACCTCCGCCTCGCAAGTTCAAGCGATTCTCCTGTCTCAGCCTCCCAAGTAGCTGGGACTACAGATGTGTGCCACCATTTTTCTTTTTTTTTTTTTTTTTTTAGTAGAGACAGGGTTTCACCATGCTGTCTAGGGTGGTCTCAAACTCCTGAGCTTAGGCAATCTGCCTACCTCAGCCTCCCAAAGTGCTAGGATTGCAGGTGTGATTACAGGCCGCTACCTTTTTTAGTTATTTATTGGGCACTTACTGTGTGTCAGGCATTGCGCTCAATTCTTCTTGCATTGTCTCACTTAATTCTTCCAACAACATGAAATAGACACGATTATCTGCTCTGAGATGTGAGGGGAAAGGACCAGGCACAGTGGCGCATGCCTTTACTCCCAGCTACTCCTGAGGCCAAGGCAGAAGGATCGCTTGAGCCCAGGAGTTCGAGGCCGCAGTGAGCCATGATCGTGCCACACTGCATTCCAGAGCAGGTGACGGAACAAGACCTTGTCTCTAAAAAAAGTAAAATAAAAGTGAGGAAGCTGAGACTCAGCGGGTAAGTGACCATCTAGGGTTACACGGCTGGGCGGCAGCAGAGCCAGACTTTGAAGGTGGAGCTTCTAACACCAGCCTGGGGCTTCAAGCTGTGGAGACACACTGCTCCTTCTCTGCCTTTCTAGTGCTATTAGATCGCTTCCTGGCTCTCTTTCTGTCTCATCTTTCTAATTGCCTGGGCTTAGTGCACTCCTGCACCTGCCTCCAGGGCTGTGGTTGGAGGCAGAGGCTCAGCAGGCTCTGGAAGGTGCGTAGATGGCCAGATTCCTTCCTGGAGTCAGCTTAGTTGTAGGTCCTCAGTTTCCCCATCTCTAAAATGGGCAGATAGGCCCAGATGGACTTTCAGGCTTCTTTCAGTCCTACGATTCAGTGACTTGAATGTCAAGGTCAGTGGCAGTTCTGAGGGCCCAAAGCACTAAGTGACAGAAGTTCCATCAGAGCCTCTGGCATTTGGGGTTGGCCATCCCTTGGAACATGTGGTTTGATCCATTCGCCCAAGGCCTGGCCTCAGCCTGGTTGGTTAGATTCTGTGTTCCTTTTCCCCTCTACTCATACCGAGCTCCCCTTGAAGGTCATTTTCTGAGCTGGGCCTACTGGCCACCTTAGGAATTATTTCCTGTTAGAAAAGTTCAGAGCACTAGGCACCCCACCATTCATAATGGTGATCTGGGGGTGAAGGATGATTCTAACTTACACTTTACACTTTGTTTTTTGTTTTTTTTTTTGAGAGTCTCGCTGTGTGGCCCAGGCTGGAGTGCAGTGGCACGATCTCAGCTCACTGCAACCTCCACCCCTAGGTTCAAGCAATTCTCCTTCCTCAGCCTCCTGAGTAGCTGGGATGATAGATGCCACCACCATGCCTGGCTAATTTTTGTATTTGTAGTAGAGACTGGATTTCACCATGTTGGCCATGCTGTTTCTTTTCTTTTCTTTTTTTTTTTTTTTTGAGACGGAGTCTTGCTCTGTCACCCAGCAGGCTGGAGTGCGGTGGCCGGATCTCAGCTCACTGCAAGCTCCGCCTCCCGGGTTCACGCCATTCTCCTGCCTCAGCCTCCCGAGTAGCTGGGACTACAGGCGCCCGCCACCTCGCCCGGCTAGTTTTTTGTATTTTTAGTAGAGACGGGGTTTCACCGTGTTAGCCAGGATGGTCTCAATCTCCTGACCTCGTGATCCGCCCATCTCGGCCTCCCAAAGTGCTGGGATTACAGGCTTGAGCCACCGCGCCCGGCCTTTTCTTTTTTTTTGAGATGGAGTCTCGCTCTATCGCCCAGGCTGGAGTGTAGTGGTGCGATCTTGGCTCACTGCAACCTCTGCCTCCTAGGTTCAAGAAATTCTCCTGCCTCAGTCTCCTGAGTAGCTGGGCCCAGTGCCACTAACCTGGCTAATTTTTGTTCCTTTTGTAGAGACAGGATTTCATTATGTTGGCCAGGCTGGTCTCGAACTCCTGACCTCAAGTGATCCACTCACCTCGGCCTCCCAAAGTGCTGGGATTACAGGCATGAGCCACCGTGCCTGGCCTCTAGCTTACGCATTTTTATGCAGCTTAAATTCTTTTTTAAAGCAAACCTATGTCACTTTGGTAATATAAAAATCAATAGGTTGAATGTTTTAAGAAAGATACACAGACAAGGACTGGGAATGTGCACTGGGGGTTCTGTTCACTGTGGTGACCTCAGTCCTGGGGTGTCTGGGGATTTCAGGCTGTGGGGAATTTTCTGTTTCATTTTGGAGGTTGATCGTGCATGATGCAGGTTTATCAGTGGCTACTGCCCAGTCTGCTTCAGACCCAGGGCTTTTGGTTGCCAAGCCTTGCAAGGGGTCATTCTAGCTTAGAGACTGGGAACATAAGCAGAGATATGGCTTGAGCTGGGTGACAGGTCTTGGAAATCAGCAGGGTGTGAAGGCGGGAGGCAAGACACCTGGTTTCCATCTCAGTCAGTGACAGAATGGATGACCCAGACCCTGAGCAACCTCTTTGAGCCTCAGTTTCTCTCATATCCCTTGATCAATCTGGGAAGATGAATTAACTGGGCTTCTCCTCGTAGGAGCTCATCAATTTATACTCAGAGATACAGCAACTTCTTAGCACGCATCTCAGCCGTGTGTACATACCCATGGATTCACAAGTATACATGAACAGGTGACATACACACATGCACACACACATATGCACACACACGCACGCAAACACATGCACACACACACAGGCACACACACGCTCCTCCACGTCCATAAATATGCACACGCCAATGACATAATATATATAAAGCATTCGGTTATGTGTACAGCCAAGCAGAGCCATGGGCCACACATTCAAATATACACACGAACATAGAAATAGCCAAACGGATGGATGAGGAGGTGCCAGGTGAAGAGAGTTATTGTTAGCTTTTTGAAGGTTCACAGAGGAACTGACCTTTTTTGGAGGCAGGTTGCTGGCTGCTCAGCTATAGGGAAACTTGCTTGTTTTGAGACATCTACAGGGAGCGGCCTTTTATATAATGCGGCACCAACCAGGGGTTTCACCATGTTGGCCAGGCTGGTCTCAAACTCCTGACCTCAGGTGATCCATCCCCTTTGGCCTCCCAAAGTGCTGGGATTATAGGTGTGAGCCACCACGCCTGGCCTAACTTGCATATTTAAAGAAGTGACTGTTTTGTTTGCCTAGGCTGTGAGTCACTGACATACCGAATACCCAGAAAACATCATTCACTCATTCATTCCTCCCACATTCACTGAGCAACTACTGTGTGCAGGCCCCATGATAGGATTGGGAACATAGAGATAATAAGACCTGTTCAGCCGTGGGGAGCTTCCTGCTGGACAGGGTGTGTTCCTTGGAGATAGTCTCCCTTGGAGAGATGGGCCAAGGGCATGGAGTTCTGCGCCCTTGTGGAGAAGAGACTGGTTCTGGTGGAAGTCTGATGGGGGGCAGGCGGGGAAAGGATTCCTTCTGTACAGAATCCGTGTCCTAAATGAATCTGAGGCATCGAGGGTGAGAGAATGCCAGAATCCACCCCCCGTCCCACTGCTGAACCCTGGGATTTTCAGGGCCTGGAGTGGGGTCTCCCAGGACCCAGGACTTCAAAGTCCTTGAGCCACTTGGGGCCAGACTGTGCTGGAAAAATAACCAGGGCCGACTTGGCAGAGGCAGCTGGAAAGGGGTGGGGGACGTGGTCAGGTGGTGCCCTAGGGCCTCAGAAGGAGAAATGCCAAGGTGGGGGTGGGGCGGGTAAGAGCCTGAGAAAAGAGGCAGGTGTCACTGACGGGACTGGGATTTTCTGGCCGCTGGGACAGGACACTCGGGCGGCAGCTGTTACATCTCGGGTGAGGCCCACTAAGGGGCCAGCTGAGGGGCTGGCAGGGCTTCTCCTCCAAACCAGATGGAAGCACTGGGGGTTAGACAGGGATGTGGGGCCCAATGAGGGGTTGGCGTTCAACGAGGGGTTAACAATTCAGAGAGAGAGGCTGGGGGTTCCATAGGGATTTGGAGCTGGGACTCAATGCAGGGAGGTTTAATGAGAAGAGGGAACCTGGGAGGGTTTTTTTTTGTTTTTTTTGTTTTTTTAAGTGACAGGGTCTTGCTCTGTCTCTCAGGCTGGAGTGCAGTGGCGCGATCATAGCTCACTGCAGCCTTGAACTTCTGGGCTTAAGTGATCCCCCTCCTGAGCCTCCTGCGTAGCTGCCCAGCTAGTTGTTTTAAATTTTTTTCTAGAGATGAGGTCTCGCTATGTTGCCCAGGCTAGTCTTGAACTACTGGACTCAAGTGATCCTTCTACCTCAGCCTCCAAAACTGCTGGGATTACGGGCATGAGACACTGTGCCCAGCCCTGGGGGGGGGGGGGTTTAAGGAGTCCTCTCTCTTGGTGCTAGGATCACTGCAGGTCCCTTCCCGCCTCAACCTCCTTTCTCTGCCAGAGCTGGGAGTGGGGGTCTTGTGCAGGCCAAGGCTGGGAGCTCCCGACAGGCTGAGATCCTTGGTGGAGGACCCTGGCATGGGACACCTGGCCCTGGTCTCTCACGGTCCAAAGACTCGAGGCCCATGGCCATAAGCATTAGGGGCTTCCTTTTCAGTATGATTTGTTATTATATTTTGTAGAGATCAGGTCTCACTATGTTGCCCAGACTGGTCTTGAATTCCTGGCTTCAAGTGGTCCTTCCACCTCGGCCTCCCAAAGTGCTGGGATTACAGGTGTGAGCCACCGTGCATTCTTTCAGCGTCCCTGTCCCTTGTTCCTGAAGCCCTTTCCAGCAGGATGTCAGGGATGCAGATGTTCCTCCCTCGGGGAAGGCGTTTTGAAAGGCAGTGTGGAACTGAAAGTCCCAAGTTGGTGGTGGCGTACAGTCTCAGACCCTGGCTAGCACGTGGGGAGGACACTGCCTTCCCCAGGCATCCTGGCTGCTGTAGTACCACCCCTGGCCACCTGGGGGCAACAATGCCCAGCCTAATCCAAACTCCAGCTCCCACACCCTGCCTGGGAAGACCTCAGACCCTTGCCCACCCTCACATGGAATAGATGGGGAGACTGAGACCCAGTGGGGACCTGATCTGTCTAAAGCCACACACAGAGAGCTGCTGGTGTCCGCCCCATCACCCCTGGGGTTTTCCAGCCTGTGGAAGACGTCGGGTGTCTCCCTGGCAAGGGTGCTTGGGGGTCTCTGGGGTGCACAAGCCATAATTCCCAGGGCCTTAATGCCACTGCTGGCCACCGTGTGGCCTTGTGGAGAGAGGCAGCCCCTCCTCTCTGCTCACCTGGCAGGTTTGCGAGCCGTGACCTCCACAGCCTGGGCCCTGCCTCTTGCCGCCCCACTCGCCTGTGTGTCTCGGAGAGACTTTCCAGGCCTCCCTGTTTTGTTTTGTTTTGTTTTTGAGATAAATCTCTTTGTCTTGGGAGGCCGAGACGGGCGGATCACGAGGTCAGGAGATCGAGACCATCCTGGCTAATACGGTGAAACCCCGTCTCTACTAAAAATACAAAAAAAAACTAGCCGGGCGAGGTGGCGGGCGCCTATAGTCCCAGCTACTTGGGAGGCTGAGGCAGGAGAATGGCGGAAACCCAGGAGGCGGAGCTTGCAGTGAGCTGAGATCTGGCCACTGCACTCCAGTCCGGGCGACAGAGCGAGACTCCGCCTCAAAAAAAAAAAAAAAAAAAAAAAAAATCTCTTTGTCACCCAGGCTGGAGTGCAATGGCGCGATCTTGGCTGACTGCAACCTCTGCCTCCCGGGTTCAAGCAATTCTCCGGCCTCAGCCTCCTGAGTAGCTGAGATTACAGGCATGTGCCACCACGCCCGGCTAATTTTTGTATTTTTGGTGGAGATGGGGGTTCCACCATGTTGGTCAGGCTGGTCTCGAACTCCTGACCTCAGGTGATCCACCCACCTTGGCCTCCCAAAGAGCTGGGATTACAGGCGTGAGTCACCGCGCCCAGCCGCCTCCCTGTTCTTATCTGCAAAAGAGGAATAAAAATATCACTTCTTGTATGGGCTGGTTGCAAGGATTCAAATGAGTTAATAGACACAAAGCGCCTAGACTCGCGCTGGTGACAGCGTCTGGGCATCAAACACCAACCTCCTCCACTGGGGAGGGTCCCCTCTCCTCCCAGGCTCTGACACCACTGTCCCCACACCCAGGCGACCTTGTCGTTTCCCTGCCCATTCACCATCAAGAACCATACACACATAAGAATATAGAATTTTATCTTCTTTTAGTTAAAAAAAATAATCGTGCCACGGAATGAAGAAGTAGCTTTTTTTTTGCAGGGGGTGGGGCGGGGGGGAAGGGAAGTTGAGAAGGGGGAAAAAAGAAAGCAAAAAGCCCAAAGGAAAAAAAGCATTTTATATTCATCTGTATAAACATATCCGCTAAGGCAAACGCAATCCGGGGCTGCTGCGCTGGGCTCGGTGCCTCCTAATTTCTGCAGATTCTAAGGCCAAAAAATAAAACCTCTACAAGTCCGCGTAGCTTCGAGGACTCCTGGGGCATTTTACTAAAATAAAGAGTTATCGGGTTTCAAAAGCAGTGACGCCGTTATGACACACACTGAAAGTTGCATAACTGTGGCCTCGAGGGCCACTGACTTGTTTGGACTGAGTGATGGTCACAGTTTCACGACACAGTAACAGACACCACACACAGGCACACATATGTCAGCAAGGACGTGGGAAGCTGTGGCCGAACCGGGCGGGTGGCGTGGGCCTGAACACGGCCTGTCTGGTGCGGGGCACCAGAGGGCTGGGGTCCTCATGCTTCCTCAGAGGGTAGGCATGACAAGCAGGTCGCTGGTGACAAGGTGGTGGACATCACTTGGGGAAGGGTGGCAGGAGAGGGCTGGACAGGGCCCGGCTGCCCACCGCCTGGCGCATGCAAACACACTTAAAGCACTTCTCGGACGCTTCTCAGAGAATCAAGATGAAGCGCTCGTTTCCTTCCCTAGGAAGGTGCCAATTCTTCCTCCCACCCCACTCTCTCCAGAGCCCCCTGGGACCCTCAGGGTGTTCTGCATGGGTGCTAAGGAGCAGTGTCTCCGTCCCCCAGAGCCTTCCCTGCCCATGATCCCATGGCATGCCCAGCAGGGGGTGGGCGTGTGAGGTAGATTGGCACAGCTGCCCCCACACCCTGCCTGGCTGGGCCCCAGAGATCTGGGGGTCTCCAAGTCAGCATGGGGTGCTGGGGGCCTAGGTCCCTTCACCAGAACAGAAGCTCCCCACCCCCTCTCCCATTTCAGTAGATGGAAGAGGCAGAGGTGGAGGAAGAGCCCCTGGGGAGGGGTCCCCTTGTGCCTCCAATAAGCCCCTTGGGTTCCACTCTGTGGGGGCAGCCCTGATTCTATCTCTTCTGCTGTCTCCCAGTCTGGGAAAGGGCTGGCAGGGGGCCCCAGGGGCGGTGCGGTCTGCTGGAGGAGGGCAGGGGTTCCCAGGTCGGGGGGGAAGGGGATGGTGGAGGGCAGGCACATGAGGCCGGGAGGGACCTAGGGCCAGGAGCTGGGCCGGGGCAGTGCTGGAGCAGGTAGCAGGGCAGTCAGGGGTACAAGAGAGCCCAGGGATTGCCAGGGAGGGCCGGGCCAGGCAGGGAGCCCGTGTCGCGGCCTCGCAAAGAGCAGAAGGGAGCGGGGAGGGGCCGGGCCATCTCCGTGAGACCCCTGAACTTGCTCCATTTCACAGACATTTTTAGGTTTTTAGTAGTGGTCCCGTCAGACAGAGGCAAGGATTCAGGCTCAGCCTCCCATGCGCCACCCTTGCCCACCGCGCTGGGGCCGGAGCAGGGCGGTCGGGTGTAGCCCCCGCTACTTAAACGTGGACTGCAGCTCCTTGAAGGCTGCTTTCCGCTGCTTCATCTCCTCCGCCTGCTTCTTCCGTTCCTCCTGCTCCGCCTTGATCTCCTCCTCGAAGCGGCTGGACACGTTGATGGCCTGGACCTGTGGGGGCATGGGGGTGAGGGGGTCAGGGCTGGATGGTGTATGTTCCGGGGAGGGGGGTGTCTCCGTGCTACAGCTGCTTTCTCTTTTTTAATTTTTTTGAGACGGAGTCTCAGTCTGTCGCCCAGGCTGGAGTGCAACAGCGCAATCTCGGCTCACTGCAACCTCCACCTTCCAGGTTCAAGTGATTCTCATGCCTCAGCCTCTTGAGTAGCTGGGTTTATAGGCGCACTCCACCATGCCCGGCTAATTTTTGTATTTTTAGTAGAGATGGGGTTTCACCATGTTGGCCATGTGGCTGGTCTTGAACTCCTGACCTCAGGTGATCCACCCACCTCAGCCTTCCAAAGTGCTGGGATTACAGGCGTGAGCCACTGTGCCCGGCCTTATGGCTGCTTTTCCTGGGGTCCCTTCTGGCTCAGGCTTCTGCTGAGTCCTACCCAGCAACACAAACAGCTTGACCGCACCAGCTTTGGCCCTGGGTCAGGCACTTCACCTTCCTGAGCCTCAGTTTCCTCACTAGAACCTGGCACCCAATAACTCTGATCTTATGGAGTTGTCGAGAGGATTGAAAGAGAGAACGTATATTCTGTGGCTGCTGCAGAGCAAGGGTGCTCGAAGGGCGTCACTTAAGCTGCTGCCATCCTGATCCTCTGCTTCCTGTCCGGGGAGCCCAGTGGCCCACCCAGTTCCACTGATGAACCCTGAAAAGTTCCACCGATGCTCGGAAGCCCAGAGGGAGGTGGGAGGCAGTCCCTGGAAGGAAGGTTCTTGGCTTAGCAAGGAAAGAGAGAAACAGGGCAGGAGAGCTGGGGCCCTGGGTGGGCAGGACCCAGGAGCCACCAAACCACAGGTGTCCCTTCCATCTGAGAACTTGCTGAAAGGGGAGGGTATTGTGCATGCAAGTGGTCTCTGAGCCCCCAGGCTTCCTCCCAGGCTGGAGCTGGTAGGGCAGGTGTCTGCCGGGGACCCTGGAGAACCAGTGCTGTGTTCTCCTGGGCCCTTCCCTCCTAAGGCCTAGTCCTCTGGGTTAGCGGCTCAGTGTGCCAGGACCGGGGCACCTCAAGGTAGTCCCTGTCCCATTTTGAAAAGTACATGTCCCTCACCCATCCTCTGGTGGCTGCCAAGGATCTCAGCCAGGAGTGGGAGGGGACAGAAGACAGAGCGTGTGGGCCTGGCCCAGCCTGGCAGGGAGTCAGCTCCCATCTTTGCAGCCTCAGCAGGGACGGGAAGGGGACGTATTAACTTCGGGCCGACCCAGGGTCCCACTGTCCTGGAGCGTGGGTCAGGGCACCCCTCGGGCTCCTCACCTTGGCCTCAAAGAAGCTCTTGGCCCCCTTGACGCCCTCACTGGAGACGTCGATCTCGGAGAGGCGGGCCAGCACGCACAGCCCGCTGTCCTCCTGGAGCTCCCCGGCCGCTGCCTTGCGGAAGATCAGAAGGAACTGCAGTGGGGAGAGAGGCGCGCGGTGTCAGGGAGGGAGGGAGGGGGGGAGCCGGAGTCCCTGGCCACACCCAGGCCCCAGCCTCAGGCCTCCCCTGCAGAGAAGGACTGGGGGGCAGTAAGCTGGGTCTTGCCCCTTGGTGCTCCTGTGCTCCCCCTCACTGGGCCTCTGCCCATCTGTAAGATGGAAGGTGACTCATGTACCCACCCAGGATGCTGGGCTTCTGCAGCCCTGCCCCACCCACACCAGCTCCCGACGACGCGGCCTCAGCCTACCTCTTACCTCTGTCTCCCACTGATCCCCCGTGAACCTACTCTGTGTTCGATATACTGAATCCTGAAGGTGTCATGACAGAATGAGGGAGCCTCCGAGACAGTAAAAGACATGCCCCAAGTCTCAGCGCCTAAAAGTGTCCAGGGGATTCGAACCCTGCTCTCTAACTCTAAGCTGTTACCCTGCACTGCCCACACCTCCCTCCCAGGCACTCACACTGCCCCACGTGCCCCTGCCACCTCTCTCCTTCCCTGCATCCTTCATGCTTCCTGCCAGGCCTCCTGGGCCCCACTTGGGCCTCGAGTCCCCACACCTAACCCTGTGCCGCCTGGGGTCGGGTATCGTTGCTGTCTGGCTTGGGGCCTCCATTTCCTTCCTTGTGAAACAGGCTTGCCCCAGCTCCTGTCTTGGAGTGAGATCCTGGGCATGAAGTCGCCCAGTGCTGTGGCCCTCTTCCACGGCGTCACAGCTCTGATTTCCCTCTGTGGTGTCTCCCCCTCTACACTTCCAGGAAGGAACCTTCCAGCACAGGGACTTTCTCTACCCCAGAGCCTGCACAGGGTCAAGTATACAGAAATCCCTCAATATAAGCTCCCTATGTGAAGGAAGGCATGTCCCTCTCTCCTCTTCCTCCCTGAAAGGACCTCACAATCCTCTCTGGTGCCCGCTCTAACAGGCCCTCTGAAGCCTCACTCAGCCAAGTAGCAGCTGCTCACGGCTACTGTTCAATAGCGATGCCATTCATTCATTGACAAAGGGTGGGGGTTGGTCTCTCCTGGGCCACCAGGTCCTCAGGTGAAGCCCCTGGTTGGGCTTACCTCCGGAAGCTCAGCTTGCTGTCAAAGTCCTCATCCACCTCCTTGATCATGTTTTTCAGGCCCAGGTGGGTCTGAGGGGCCCCAAGTTTCTCCATCATGAGCTTTAGCTCCATCAGGTCAATGAAGCCATCCCGCCCAGCATCATATCTGCAGACACAAAAATAGAGGACATCTTGGCACTGGCTCAGTCAGAGAGGCTGCAGGCTTGAGTGCAAGGAGACTGGGGGACCAGAGGGCATCTCCCACCAATCATATCATCCTGTCACTGCCGGAAGGTCCTCAGTCCAGGCAGAAGACCCATATGTGGCTCAGCTCCTGATTGGTTACCTCTGATGACGGGGAACTCACCACAGGGCCTGGCAGCCTCTTGCACGTAGAATAGCACTAACTTCGGGACAAGCCTGAGGCACAAGGAAGCTGAAATGACAGCCTCCGTGTGCTGACTGTGATGGCCCAGACAGTGAGAAGAAATTCTCTTTTTTTTTTTTTTTGAGACAGAGTCTTGTTCTGTTTTCTAGGCTGAAGAGCGATGGCTCAATCTCGGCTCATTGCAACCTCCAACTTGCGAGTTCAAGCGATTGTCCTGCCTCAGCCTCTCGAGTAGCTGGGACTACAGGTGTGCACCACCACACAGCTAACTTTTGTATTTTTAGCAGATTCATGGTTTCACCGTGCTGCCCAGGCTGGTCTTGAACTCCTGACTTCAAGTGATCCACCCACCTTGGCCTCCCAAACTACTGGGATGACAGGAGTAAGCCACCGTGCCCAGCTGAGAAGGAATTCTCAATACCATGGCAGGGTGGATCAGGCTCTGAGCTGAGCACTCAGCACCTCCATGACCAGCTGGCTTACTGGCATCTCCATGGGCACTTGGGGGACATCTCACCCCCACCCTAGATGGTAGAACCTTGCAGGCAAGGGCATGGTTTCTCAACCTCAGACCTTAAACAATCTGGACAGAATAAATCCTTGCCGTAGGGGCTGTCTTGTGCATTGTGGGAGGTTTCTAGTAGCAGCCATCCTGAGTTGTGACAGCGAAAAATGTCTCCCAGACATTGTCAGATGTCCCCGGGGGGAAAAAGCATTCCCAGTTGAGAAGCACTGGAATGGGGGATGTGACAGGGGTGTGGAAGGTGCCCTCTTTCCATGTGATAAATGACTCTTCTTACTCAGCACCCTCTGTACTGGGGGGTCCCCCCTCTGTACTCATGCCCCCCCCACCAGCTTACCCTAGGTACTGGGAAGGAGGTTAAAAAGCACACAGTAGGTGCTCAAAAATGTGGAATGAAGAAATAAGACGTGAATAAATGAAGGGGTATCTAAGGCTGGGTCTCTGCCTTTGTCGAGGGCACAGAGCAGGAGGGGGGCAGGGGGCAGGGCCAAGTGGCAGGAGGCGGCCTGGGTGTGTTCAGGGAAGTGTGGCGCAGTGCCTGCAGGGAGTGGCGGAGACTGCGGGGCGGTGGGGAAGCTGGGGAACAAGCACCGGGCGATAGAGATGCCTCCCCTCCGCCCTGCACACTCAGGTTCTCTTTTTTCTACCACCACAACCTGGCAGAGACAGGGATGGGGCTGGAGGCAAGTCCCTCTTGACTGGCTTCTGTGTAGTAAGAGCCTAGGTGGTCTCTCTGCCTGTTCCCTGGCTGGGAAGGCACCACTGGTTGCTGGAGCACACAGCCTGGTGAAAGAGGGCGAGGCGCTGTTTGCCCAGCTGGGCTCTCTTACCAACCAAACACCTGCCCTGCCGGTCTCTGGGAACAGCGTGGGAGGAAGACAAGCTGGGGGCTGGGGAGAGAGATCCTTGAGTTGGTAAAAATGGGCTTTTCTTTTTTTCTTTTTCTTTCTTTTTTTTTGAGACGGGTGTTGCTGTGTTGCCCAGGCACGATCACAGCTTACTGCAGCCTCTACCTCCTGGTCTGAAGTGATCCTCCCACCTCAGCCTTCCAAGTAGCTGGGACTGCAGGTGCATGCTACCATGCCTGGCCAATTTGTGTATTTTTTTGTAGAGATGGGGTGTCAGTATGTTGTTCAGGCTGGTCTCGAACTCCTGGGCTCGAGCAATCCTCCCACTCAGCCTCCTAGAGTGCTGGGATGACGGGCGTGCGTCACTTTGCCCAGTCAAAATGTTTTTTTCTACACCTAAAGAAGCCTTATGCAGTCCCCAAGGCCTTCAGCTGGCTGGATGACAGTGCTGGTGACAGCAGCGCAACACAGGGGCCTGTGTCCCAGAACCCTATGTCCTGGGCGCTTGAGCTTTTGCATGACGATGTCTCATTTGTGCACCTTCTTCCCAGCTCCCTTCGCCTTCTCTAGTTAGGTGTACTTTAAACACCTAATAGCAACCAGGTACTGAAATCTGTCTTTATGCAGGGAACTGCTTACTTTACTTAATCCTCCTAATGACCTTAGTTTACAACCAAGGCTCAGAGAGGTTAAGTGACCCACCCACAGTCACACAGCAGTAAGGAGGGAGCTGGGTTTCCAGACTAGGTCCGCTGGACTCATAAATTTGCACATTTGCTCTGTACCCAGCCCCTCCCCCACATGTCCTGGGGCCGCTGCAGAACACAGACAGCTGCCTGGAGCGCGAGGGGAGCATTTGTGCGAGTGGTATAAATAGTTCACTAGCCAGTGAGTCAGTGGTTGGAAGTGACACAGCACAGAAAAGATGGGTCTTGGGAGCCCTGGAGGGAACACAGGGTCCTGGGGCCTTCTGCCCCACTGATGGGTGAGGACTGGGGTGGAGGCGGATGGACCAGTGGCCCGTGTGGGCAGTGGCCACCTCTGTGGCAGTAGAAGGTGTGGGACTCAGAGGGTCAGGCAGGCCAAAGCTGCTGCAGTCCAGCCTCTACCTGGAGCTGGAGGGGCTCTGGGGGGCACCGTGGAGGCCCTTCCTGTCATCTCTGGACTTCGTTTGCTGCCTGGGGGAGGGCTGGGCAGGTGCCACATGACCACGGCGTTGCGCAGGGGCACCTGGTGAGGGACTCAGTCTTTCCTGAGCCAAGTCAGGAGGACTCCCCTCCTCAGTGCCCCCCAGGAAAGCAAAGCCCCTGACACTTTCTGACCTTGGCCTCCCATGAAGGTCAGTGATGACAGTCGGGCTCTGGAGACAAATCGCCTGGGCTCCTGAGCCACAAAATGCAGCATCTCTTAAGCTGGGGTGCATGTGCCCCCCAGGGGACATCTGGCAATGTCTACAGATGTTTTTGGTTGTCATACCTGGGGCGGGGGGTGCCGGTGGTATCTGGTGGGTGGAGGCCAGGGAAGCTCCACAGCCCACAGGGTGGCCCCACCACAAAGAATGACCTGGCCGGCCGGGCGCGGTGGCCACGCCTGTGATCCCAGCACTTTGGGAGGCTGAGGCGGGCAGATGATGAGGTCAGGAGATCAAGACCATCTGGGCCAACATGGTGAAACCCCGTCTCTATTAAAAATACACAAATTAGCTGGGCATGGTGGCAGACGCCTGTAATCCCTGCTACTTGGGAGGCGGAGGCAGGAGAATGGCTTAAACACAGGAGCGGAGGTTGCAGTGAGCTGAGATTGTGCCACTGCACTCCAGCCTGGGTGACAAAGCGAGACTCTGCCTTAAAAAAAAAAGGAATGACCTGGCCCCAAGTGCCAGTGGTGCTGAGGCTGAGAACCCTGCTGCTGAGAACCCTCTCTCATGGGCCACTGTGAGGAATGACTGAGCGCATCCCTGTCAAGCACTCAGCACAGCTCCCAGAGCACAGAGCTAGCTGCATAAATGGCAGTCGCCGCCACTAAAACAAGACTGAATCACCTTCACTAACCTCCTGACGGGACGGCGCTTTCTCTTTACAACCCCTGTGCTCAGCAATCCTCCAGGTCTGGATTAGATCAGGAGGGCTGTTATCGGTGGGGCCACCAGCCCCCTAATCAGCAGGTCAGGGGTTCACGTCCCAGCCCCTGGGTCCCACGTGCCTCTCCCTGAGCCCCAGTTTTATTTATTGCTCAAGTGCAAGGGTTTCTTCTGCAGCCAGGGGCAGCTCAGTTTCAGAGGAAGTGCAGATAAAGTGTCCAAACTTGGATGGAAACGTGGGCTGTGGATCCCTCTGTCTTTGGCAGCTCCCAGGCCTGGCTGGGCCGCAGCTCAAACCACGATTTGAACGGCCGCCTCTATCAATCAAAGGCCAATCAATTACTGGGGCTGGGCTCCATCCAGGGCAGGCTCTGGGCCCCCAGGGGGACAATATAGGGGCTGGCTGTGGTGCCAAAGAGTCCATCACCAACATGAGGTGACTGGGGCTGCAAGAGGCCAGGTGCTGGGGTGGGAGGTGAAGCCCCCAGAGGTAGCCATGGAGGAGGCCATTCCCAAGAGACTCCTGGAGAGTGGCCATCTGCCCGGTGCCCTGGGCTCTGATGTGGTCTAGTGCAGGGGATCAGCCAGGTTCCAATCAAGGTCAACCTGATTGAAGATGGCCTTGAGGGTTTGTGGTTACGTCAACTGTGCTGAGACTGATCTGGGTCCAAACCCCAGCTCTGCCACCTGCTGGAAGAGTAACCCTGGTCAAGTCACCTAACCCCACAGACCTGTTTCCTCATCTACATCATGGATATCAAAGAACTCATCTCAGGACGGAGGCAAGGATTAAAAGAGACGATATAAGCAGACTCTTAGCACAGAGCCTGGTCCACAGGAAGCACTTTATACACGCCTAGTATGATACTAAAAACCAATTATTATTATTCCTATCATCTACCTTTAAGATTATTAAAGAGTAAATGAGGCTGGACGCGGTGGCTCACGCCTATAATGCCAGCACTTTGAGAGGCTGAGGTGGGAGGATCACTAGAGCCCAGGAGTTTCAGACCAGCTTGGGCAAGACAGGGAGACCACATCTCAATAAAAAAATAAAGGGCCGGGCACGGTGGCTCACGCCTGTAATCCCAGCACTTTGGGAGGCTGAGGCAGGCAGATCATGAGGTCAGGAGTTCAAGGCCAGCTTTATCAACATGGTAAAACCCTGTCTCTACTGAAAATATAAAAATTAGCCAGGCATGGTGGCGTGCACCTGTAATTCCAGCTACTCAGGAGGCTGAGGCATGAGAATTGCTTGAACCCAGGAGGTAGAGGTTGCAGTGAGCTGAGATTGTGCCACTCCAGCCTGCGCGACAAAGTGAGACACTGTCTCAAATAAATAAATAAACAAATAAAAAATAGCTGGGCATGGTAGTGTATGCCTCTGGTCTCAGCTACTAGGTAGGCTGTTGTGGGAGGATCACTTTAGCCCTGGAGGTTGAGGCTGCAGTGAGCCCTGATTGAGCCACTGCTTTTTAGCCTGGGCAACAGAGTGAGACTTTGTTTTAAAAAAAACAAACAAAAAAGAGAAAATGAAAACGAGATTACAGATATAAAATGCCTGGCTCATAGCGCGTCCTTAAAACCTGTTAATTTTATCATCATCATAACAGTAGTTGTTACATTGGGAAGTTTGTGTGTGTCACATATACACATCATACACTTCACACATACAATATAAAAAGGGTGATGATATTAGAAATAATGTTAAAAAACACACTGGCCTCTGCCACAGGCTCCAGTCCTGATTGGTGGTACAGGGCTGGGAGGCAGGGCTTGTGGTGGCTTGGCCTAGAGGCAGGGGTGGATATGACGACCCAGGGGATCCCTCCAGCATGAGCCCTCCTCTGAAGGCCTCACTTCTCCCCTACTAGGCCTGACGCAAAGCCCCAGCATCTCTGGGAGGTGGGAAGACAGACGGCCGCTGGACAGAGCCCTTGAACAGGGAGAGAGGAGACTCAGGGAGCGAGGAACCTTCCCTTGGGGTTGGAGGGAAGTGATGAAGGGCTACTCTCACGGTGCCGGTGTGTATGTGCGGGGGCTGGGGGACAACCGGCAGCACAGGAGAGAACGCGGTTCCACGATGGCTGGAAACAGGCATCTCCAGGGCTAGGGGCCTCTCACCCACCAGCCCTTCTCCCTGAGCTGGAACTGAGGTTGCAGGTGGCTTAGAGCAACCAGAAAAAGAGAGGTCAGCCTGCAAGATCCACCCAGACAGCCTGGTCTACCTGTTTTCCATTACATAGGGAAACTGGGGCCCAGAGTGGGCAGTGACCGACCCAGGGTCACACAGCCAGCAGTCTGCAGGATTTCAACAGCTGGAAGTTTTTCTCCTCCCTGGCCCCCTCTCTTTTTCCTGGTCCCATGGAGGGTCCCACATTCTCAAGCTTGAAGGGCCAGCGGAGGCTGGACTGAGAGCCCAGCGTGGTGCCTGTTTGGGAAGGCCAATGCCATTCGGCAGGACTGGCAGAAAGCACCCAGCCTGGGAACGCAGCACTTTTCTCCAGCACCGGAGGGAGGCTGTGGGGCCTGGCACTGTGCCTGCATTCCTATCTGCCTCCCCCTGAATTGTTCTTGCCAGGAAGGGCTCAGCAGCTAGCTGCGCCCTGGATGCTGGGAACGAAATCCCCACCCATCCCCCTCTTGAAAGCGGAGAAACCGGTTACCCCCCAGGACAACCCTTCCCCTTTGGGGTGAGCATGGTCCCCAGCTGGTTGCTTCCCTGCCCCTGCCTCTCTCCCAGTTCTGATAACTAGGGGGTCACAGGGGTAGGCAGTGGAGGCGTCAACCATGCATGGTGCAGACGTCCCAGCCTTGCACCCAGGCGAGCCACATGTCATAACCTATCATCATTCCTGGCTGCTCTGCTGGGCGCTTGCTATGTGCCAGGCGCGATGCCAGGTGTTTCGCATCAGATTCTCACAGGAAGTCCATGAAGCGGCATGAACATTCCTATTTAACCGACAAAGAGATGAGGCCCAGAGGGGAAGCCACTTGGCCAGGTCATAGGTGACAGGGGTGTCGATGGGCTGTGAACCAGGCCTGATCAAACACATGCACTCTTAACGACTGTGCTATGCCCTGATGCCTATGGGTGCACAGCAGTGAACTTCAGGGTTGGAAGGGATATTGGAGGCCATCTTATTCAGTCCTTCCTGAAAATCAGATTCCTGATGTAGTTCTTTGTTTAGTGCCTTGAATACCTCTGAGGGCAGGAAGCTCATTGCTTGTCTAAGGGGGCCCATCTTGGCTTTGGAACTATTAGAAACTTGCTCCTCCGCCAGGTGCAGTGGCTCATGCCTGTAATCTCAGCACTTTGGGGGCTGAGGTGAGCGGATCACTTGAGGTCAGGAGTTTGAGACCAGCCTGACCAACATGGTGAAACTCTGTCTCTACTAAGAATACAAGAATTAGCTGGGTGTGGTAGTGCAGGCCTGTAATCCCAACTACTAGGGAGGCTGAGGCAGGAGAATCGCTTGAACCCAGGAAGTGGAGGCTGGAGGGAGCCAAGACTATGCCACTGCACTCTAGCTTGGGTGACAGAGCCAGACTGTCTCAAAAAAAAAAAAAAAGAAAAGAAAAAGAAAGTAAGTTGCTCCTCATGTAGGTCCCCCGAGCTGCGCTGCACATTCTGATGGCAGAAGGAAGCAGAGTCATCGCAGCCACTGCACCTGGGAAGGTGGGAGCACAGGGCACCCCAACTCAGTCTCTCCTGACTCCCATCCCAGGCTTTGCTGATGGCCCCTCTGGGCATGCGGGTCCCAGGAAGACAGACAACTGGACGGGGTGGGTGTTGGGTATGGGCTCAGGAGCCCTCAGGCCCCCCTGGCTTCCCCAGTTCCTGCACGTCCCCACCCCTAGACTGCCTGACTCATACAGGGAAAGCCCAGCGCTCACCACTTCCTCTAGTCCTATCTGGGAATCTCACACTTGATCTGTTGCCCTGGGTCAGCTAAGCAGGGTATGGGGTAGGGGAAGAAAGAGAGAGAGAGAGAGAGACGGAGAGACAGATAGATAGAGAGAGCACACAAGTGTGGCACTCGGGGCTCTCCTGTGGAAGATAAAGAGGGAGACACCACGCAATTTGCTGGGGGGGCTGTCAGGGCTCAAGGGCATCCTAACCTGGAGTTCAACAACATCTCACCACACCTGTGGCATTCCCTGCCAGCCGCCCCCTTTCACTTCTTGCTCTTCATAATCATTATTGTTATATAGCGATTATAAAGAATTTTTTTGAATGCCTAATATTAATATAACCCAGTGTTTATAATGTAACTTAATCTTTACTCCATTCATCTTATCCTCTTACAGCTTAGACAAAGTCACCTGCCTAGGGATAACCTTAGGTCAACCTCAGGAAGCGGTGGGGAGACGGCTGTGCGGGGGCCTGAGCTGCGGCTTAGCACTTCTTAAACGTCAGTGGGCACACCTGGTGAAGCTGGTTACAGTGAAGATTATGGGCCGGGCGTGGTGGCTCATGCCTGTAATCCCTGCACTTTGGGAGGATGAGATGGGAGGGTGGCTTGGAATCAGGAGTTTGAGACCAGTCTGAGCAACATAATGAGACCCCCATCTCTACAAAAATAAAAAAAAAAAAATAGCCAGATGTGGTGGCATGTGCCTAGAGTCCCAGCTACTCAGGAGGCTGAGGTGGGAGGATCACTTAAGCCCATGAAGTTGAGGCTGCAGTGAGCTATGATCCTATCACTGCATTCCATCTGGGTGACAGAGCAAGACCCTGTCTCAAAAAAAACACAGATCACAGTCTGGTAAATCTGGGGTGGAACCTGCGGGTCTGCATTTCTAACACACTCCAGGGCGGTGTTGCTGCTGGTGTTTGGGCAACTGTAAGGGTTCAGAGTTGGGAGCCAGGGAGGCCCAGGTTCAAATTCTGCTTCTGCCCCTCACTAGCTGTGCGACTTTGGACAAGTCACGTAACCCTTCTGAAAGCCTAGTCTCCTTAACTGTGAAATGGGCGAGGACGATGTTGCAGGATACGAAAGGACTGAATGGGAGGCAAAGCGCCTGGTTTGAAGCATCTGATGGCTCAGGACTCCCCAGGTGGCCCGGCTCCCATCTGGCCACACCTTTCTGGCACTGACCCCTGCTTCTCTGCTGTCCTTGAAAAGCGGAAGTCAGCCAAGGAGAAGGCTGCCCGGCAGTCAGGGGAACTCAGCTGCTCCAGGGTGTGGGGACCTTCCCTGCAGAGGCTGCAAAGTGACTGCCTCTGCTGGCGGGGCTGGCCTTATAGAAAGGACCTCCGACATCCCCTGAGGCAGCAAGGCCTGCTGTCCTAGAGCCTAGACTCTCGCAGTGGAAGCCAGTCCAAGCCACCCAGGCCTTGGACCCAGGGGGTGTGGAGGAGAGCAAGGAGGCCAAAAAAGAGAAGGCAGGAAGGGTGGACCAAAGAGGAACCAAAAGTCCTGGGTTGGGGGTGTGGGGGAAGGGGAGGTGACTCAGACACTGATGCAGAGGGGAAGTGGGAGGAATGGAGTAAGGGCCGAGGCCGGGAAATCCTCCCTCCCCAGGGGTGCAGGACATTCTCCCCACCCACTGACCCTAAGCTGCAGGTGAAGGACCCCACCTCTCCACCTCTCTAAGGCTCTGGGAGGCTCCTCCAAGCCCCAGCCACAAACACAGCTTCACTTGGCCTCCAGGGGCTCCTTGCAGGAGGATCCGGTTCTAATCCTGTCACTGTCAGTTCATACAATCTTAGACAAGTGATAATTGCCTTGAGCCTCAGTCTCCTCATCTGTCAAATGGGGGTAAAAATGATAGTACCAGGCTGGGAGTGGTGGCTCATGCCTGTAATCCCAGCACTTTGGGAGGCTGAGGCAGGCAGATCACTTGAGGTCAGGAGTTCGAGACCAGCCTGGCCAACACGGTGAAAACCCGTCTCTACTCAAAAATACAAAAATTAGCCAGGTGTGGTGGTGTGTGCCTATAGTCCCAGCTACTTAGAGGCTGAAGCAGGAGAATCACTTGAACCCAGGAGGCGGAGGCTGCAGTGAGCCAAGATCACGCCACGGTACTTCAGCCTTGGCAGCAGAGTGAGACTCCATCTCAAAAAAAAGAAAGGAAAACAAAGACAGTATCAATCTCATTGTGCTGGTGTGAGAATTCAACTCCGTTCTCTAAATAATATACATAGGCTCCTCCAGGAATGGGTAGAACTAGTGGCTCTGTTTAACAAGGAGGGGGCACAGAGGCAGGGGGCTGGCTGCAAAGAGAACTTCAGCATGGTGTGATGCATGAGAGCTTTTGGTTCTCATGGCAGAAATAAAGAAAGAAACCTTCCATTGCTAGCCCTGTGGGTGCATCCTCTCTACCCCTAAATCTCTACACATTTGTTCTATATAAGACTGTAAGCCTCCTGAGGGCAGGAACTTGATTCATTTAATTCTCTGGATCTTGTAGCGCAAAAACTTAATAACATATCTGTTGGAAGACTGATCACATGCGTGAACCTTGCATTTTTCAAAAACATCATCTATCATGCAAACAGCCCAGATACCATGATGGGCTCTTAACAAAGACCCAGAGCTTTTTTATACCTAATCCTCAGAACTTTACCAGGTAGGTTCTTAAGCCCCTGGGGAAACCGAGGCTCAGAGAAGCTGAGTTGTCTGCCTGGAGCAACCCAGCTGGGTGGTGGCAGACGGGAATCCCTGTTGTGCACCCTCCAGAGCTGTTGTTTGCTCTCCCCTTTTTTGTGCCACCTGCCTTTCCTGTAACTAGGTGATAATGAATTCATTTTTCTCTTTTTGTTATTTATCAAAGCCATATGTAGCTGTCAATCAGAGTGGCTGTTCAGCAGGAGAGAAGGAGGGCTCTAACCTTGGGTCCTGTCACTAGGGCCCAAAGCAAAGGGTGGTCAACAACCTGGCAGGCCGGAAGTTTCACCGGTGGTTAAGTGGAGGCAGCCAGTGGGTGTTGTGGAGCTGGCTCTGAGCCAGCCGCAATGACCAATGCCAGGGCCCTGTGAGGGGCCCAGGAGAGGGTGTATGCTGAGCTGGGGATGGCGGTGACAGTCATTTAGTAACGACTTGCTCTGTGCCAAGCACTGAGCTAAGCGCCGTACCCAATCCTGTGAGGTGGGTCCCCTGTCCTCCCTGTTCCAGGGTGAGGAACAGAAGCTCAGAAGGGCTCCAGGGCCCACAGCTGGATTCAAACCCAGGGCTGCAGACTCCAGAGGCCCTGTCGACTGTGTCCAGGAAGGGCTCCCGGGAGAGGAGTGTCCCTGGAGGTGGAGGGTGGAGAGGAAGGCGGGATGCTTCCAGAGCTTGTGCAGGGAAGACTTGGCCAGAAGGAAAGGAAAGCCTACCTCTCTGATGCAAGGTATCCTGAGATGAAGTGGCTGGGGATGAGGGTGGGGACAGGGCCTGCAAGGCTGGGCTAGGCAGGACACAGGGATCTAGGGCATCGTCCTCAGATTCCACAGCAGGTTCAGAATTACACGGCTGCATACCTTTCTGGCAGGTCTCGACTTACAAAACCCTCCAGAGCACCCTCTAGGCTGTTGTCAGCACCCCCGAGGCTCTCCAGGGCCATTCTATTTGCCTCTCTGACAGGAGGGTTCCAGAGCCAGCCCTGGAGGAGCAAAGAGAGGGAGGCAGCAGCTGGGAGATCAGAGGTGCTGGACATAGCCTGAGGCCGCATGGGGAGGGGGCCGGGGAGTCCTGGCTGCCGGGGCCAGGGAGACACAGGGCCTCCTCGTGCTGTGCCTCACACTGGGCCAGAACTCTAAATGTCTCATGTCCTCTGAGCCCCACCCTGAGACACCAGGACCACTCTCCTCACCATACAAGGTTTCAGCCTCACTGAAAACCTCTCTGTAACGCGAGCAAGTCACCGCCACACCTTTCTGGGTCTTGGTTCCCTCTTCTGTAAAACGGGGAGAGGGGTTGGAGTCAACCTTCCAGGTCTCTCTCAGGGGGAAGCTGAATGACTCTAGGTGTGAGACCAGTGATGGCTGAGAGTCTCCTTTCCCCCTGTCCCCTCTCTTCCCCATCCATCTCCAGCCTCGGGAAGTAGCTCCTGAATCAACGTAGATGGGTGGACCAGAAGGCCCTGGAAGGCAGTTCCAACATCCAGAAGCACTCAGGACCCCTCAGACATACGCAGGTCAGGGCTGAAGGACCTTTGGGGGTCATCAGGGATAGCCTGCCCCTTTTACAGGTGGGTAAGACTGAGGCCCAGGGAGGACATGCAGACTAGGACGGAGGCCCAGCTTCCTTGCTCCTGGCCCCCAAGGAAAGGCCGGCTCCCATTCTCCTGCTGACCTCATGGTCTCCTGCCTTCTGCTCTGGTGACTGGCTTCCCAGGAGGGCAGGCTCCCCTCCTCCCTGCCCTCTGCTCTCCCCAGAGCCCTAGCTCTGATGCCCTGGCTATGATCCGGGGACCCTGCTTGGACCCAGGAGGCTGCAGCCCCACTCGGACAGCGGAAGCAGAACAGGGGTTTTGTCTTCCACGAGAGTCCGTCTGTTGGCGGCGGGGTTGGGCTCGGTTGGCACAGTGAAGCCTTGTTTCCTTGAATACACAATCTGCAGCTTTCCACCCTTACCCGGGCCCTGACGGGCGGCACTTGCTTCCCTAGAGGTTTAGCTTCCTGGCCCCTGCCTGTCCCATCAGCCCTCCCCAAAAACTGGCAAGCAGTGCTGGCACCAAGAGGTAGCTTGGAGGGGTCCAGGTTCCCTCAGTCTCCCTCAGAGTACCTCTCATCAAACTAGAAACAGCCTATGTAAAAAAAAAGTGAGTTTGCTATGTAGATGAAGCTTGCAGACTGTTCCTTCAGCCGCATGCCACTTCCAACCATACTGCAGCCTCCCAAGTCCCGCTCATTTGAAGTGTCTGGGTTCTCCCAGAACAGCTCCACGTTTGTTTTGGTGGCCAGTGGGCAGGGAAGCTATGGAAGCCCAGGAGAAGGCAGGCTCTGGAGGAAAGGAGAGACTGTGGCTGGAGGTGGGGACATGAGTGGACAATCCGCCAGGAACATAGGAGCAGGTGTTAGAGGTTTTCCACATGAAAGCAGATGTCTGTGATGGGAAACCCAGAAGTAGAAGAACCCAGGATTTGGAGTCCCAGACCTGGGTGTGAATCCAGGCTCTAGCATTTTCTAGCTGTGTGGTCTTGGCAAGTTATTTGAGACTCCTTGTCTGCACAAAGGTGACGAAGAGCTCTGTGTCACGGGGCTGTTTGAAGGACCTGGTGAGTGCCTCAGCACTATCAGCACAGGGATCTCTGTGGTGTCTGAATCAGCTCTGCACTCCCCGATGGAGGCAGTGACAGACACTGATCCATACCCACCCCTGCATCTGCCCACCCCGGGAGTGTGCAAGCTACTCTTCCAGGAAGCCTGGAAATCCTGCTCTCCCAATCTCGCCAGTCTTCGGCTGGGAAGAAACTTTAGAAGAACTCCAACCAAACACCCTGGAGTCAAGGAGGTGGGCGCCCTGGGATTTTCTCAAAGAGGTTCAGAGGGGCCGGGGGTCAAGGACTTGATGTTCCCCCAGAAGGACCTTGGGAAAGTATGGGACTCCTCAGTCACCCCCAACTGGGAACCAGAAATCCTTCCCCCTGCCTTGGGGCCAAATGCAGAAGCTGCTGCAAGCTGTCCTGAGCAGGGGAGAGCCTTTCTCAAACTGTGCGGTTGCTAAACACCCCTTCCTGGGCTTCCGGCTTGATGTCTGGGCACTGACAGCTGCATATGGTGAGGTCTGCCCCCACCTCCTGCCCAGCCAAGGGGGAGCCGGCCTTGCTGCATTGCTTCCTTGGCCTTGGGCTGCCTGTGCCGGGTGGGCTAGACCTCCTGGCTCACCCCCAAGACTCAGCCTCAAGCCAATTCTATCCCCTTCCAGAACCACTCCCGACCAGCACCCAGACTGTGGAACAGAGGTTGTTCCCTCTCCAGGAGCCAGGGGCAGGGGGACAGGGAACAGGAGGTGGGGAAAGGTACCAAAGGGAGGGGCACTGGCACCTTCCCCACCCCCTGGGCACACACATGGTTGGGAGAGAGTGGCTGTGCATCTTAGATCCAACAGAGTGGGACCCAGGGATGGGCCGGAGGGAGCTGGACCCTCTCTCTCTAGCCCCTCCACAGAGACATTTAGGCTTTTTTGTGGGGGGACGGGGGGATGAGTCCACAGGCCTGGGGGTGCCCATCTACCCTGGTGAGGGCACAGCACGTGGAATCTGATGGAATAAAGGGTAGGTATGGGGGTAACAGGGCAAGTCACATAGGAAGGGGCCCCTTTTGACTAGGGTGGGTGTGGGACATCGGGGGTTCCTGTGGGGAGGGAAGGGGATATATGGAGTGGGGAGGAGAGATGGGGGCCTTGTGACAGAAGCAGGTGAGCAGTGACTGCAAGCTGCTGGGTGCAGGGGGGTGGGGCGGGCAGGAGGAGGAGGGAGGCCTTCCAAGCCCAGAGGGGACTCGGCCCACAGGGACGACTGGAGTGAGGTTTACACGCCTGCAGAGGGGGAACAGGGGCCGAGGGGTCCCTTCCTAGGGAGATCACTTGTGAGTGAAGGATTTGGGTCCTTTTTAATGAGTGGGTGGAGATGGAAAGGGCAAGTCTTGCCCCCAGTTTGCTGGTAGATGCTAAATAACTGGAGAGGAAGTTGGGGGAATCCCTGCCCAGAACCCACCTTGAGGGAGACCTGAGATCAGGAAAGGAAATGAAAAGACCTTAAGGAAAGGAATGTGGTTGGCATGTGATGTCCAGGGGCACTGGGGTGGGTGTCTTTGGCCAGCGTGTGTTGGGGTGGGGGTGGGGAACGCGAGCAGCTGGGATGGGGGAAGGAAGGCCGCTGGGTCCTCAGCCTCGGTGTGTGCCTTGCGGGGTGGTGGAGAAGCGCCACTAACAGGGTGGGGGGCCCGGGACCCACACGTGTGGTAGTGGGGATGGGGCTCGCGGGGCCTGGCGATTATCTGGAAGGAGGTTCGGGGTCCCCCACTCTGTGGGCGCGTCTATGGTGTACCGGAGGCAGCACAAATACGAGTCACCGCCGCGTGCCAGGGGCCGGGGGGCCCCCAGACTAACGTGCGTGGTGGGGTGCCGGGTCTCGATCTGGAAGGGGCCGCGGGGTCCCCAACCCCGGTGCGTCTGGGTTCGGGGAAGCTTGGCTGACTGCTGGGGTCCCGGGTCGGCGCGGGATCCGGGGATCGGGGGGTTCGGGGTCCGATACCGGGTAGTGGGGCGGGCGGGGGGCCGGGTCGCGCGGGCACTCACTGCTTGAACATCTTCTCCATGTCCTTGATCTGCTTCCTGGAGAACTCCTTGAACTCGGTGTAGGGGTTGAAGACGCGGCGGCTGGGCGACTGGGGCTCGCCGATGCCCTGGTTGAGGTCGGCGCGCCGCAGCAGCTTGGCGCTCAGCTCGCAGTCCGCGCTGCCCAGCGCCTCGGCCGCCTCGTCGGGCGCCCCCGCCGCCGCCGCCGCCGCCCCGTTCAGCCCGGGTTGCTCCGGGGTCTCGCCGCCGCCCTCGCCCTCCATCTGCAGCCGCCGGCTCAGCTTGGTGGCCAGCTCGTCCGTGGCCATGGTGGCCCGCACGGCACTCGCCTTGACCGGGCCCCTGCTCTCAGCGCAGCGCCGCCGGCCGCGCTCTTCCTCTTCCTGACACTCCCCGGGCCAGGCACCGCCCCCGAAGGTGGGACTTGGGCCCTGGCGGGGACCGCGCGCCCCGCCCCCGCCCCCGCCCCCAGGCCCGGACCCGCGCGGCGTGCGCGTGATCGCTCCCGGCAGCCGGGGGTCGAGTGTACTCTGCGCGCCCCGCCCGCTGTCGTCTGCCCCCCGCGAGGCTGGGGAGGGCGACGGAAAGCCATGGCCCTCTTCGTGCCCACTGTAGCAGCTGAGCGGGAGGGGTCCGGCTGGGGGCAGGGGCCGGGCGGGAAGGAAGAGGGCTCCTCCCCCGCGGCTTGGGTGAGGAGCGGGGCTTGCCGGGGGCCAGGGGGGCGAGGAGGGGTGCCGCCCCACCCCCTTCTCCGGAATCCCCACGCCGTGAAGTCATAATCCTGTATCTGTGACACCCTGTCGGTTGCTATGGAGACGACTCGCTCTTAAACACTGGCGTTCTCAATGAGGGTTGCAGGGGTTCCGAGGCAGACCTGAGGAACACAAACCCCTGTTTAGGGTGAACCGTGGCGGGCGCCGCTGGCCTCTTGGAAGAGGACAGACTAGCAGTTGCGAGGGAGATGGGGCTGGGCTTCACCCCAAAAGGGCCCCTGGAGACAGCGGGTGAGGGACAGGGGAAGGGGCTGGTGGTCCTCTCTCCCGAGGCCCCGCACCATCACACAGATGACTTGGCAGAATAGCTGCTGGGCCAGTGTTGTCGCCTGTGACTGTACTTTAGGGAAACTGACAGGGAGATCCTGATGTCGCCATTTTGATGGGGTCACCAGAGGAGAGATGTCCTCTCCAAAGGCTCCTGGACAGGGCTAGGGAAAAAGTTCAGATAATAAGTATCTCTGTGGTCTGGGCTGTCACCTCACAACTGCACAACTCTGGAGCTTCAGCATCAGAACCACTGGGGCCTAGGTTAATAATACAGATTCCCGGACTCCAATTTGGACAGACAAAACCGATCTCTGGGGTGGGATCCAGGAATCTACATGTAAACAAGCACCCAGTGGAGTTCTGCTCACTGAAATTTGAGAATCCCTGATATAGAAGGACTATGCTCTGTGCATGTTCTCTGAAATGTTAGGTCAATCAGGACCCCTCTACTGAAACTGCTCCAACCAGCCAAGGTGCAGAGAAAAGATGCATGCAGGGCCCCCAAACCAGTGTGCTCTGGAGGCAGGGAGCCCTGGAGAATGTAAAGCCAGCAAGCTGTTACAGAGTGATTTGCACAGAACAGACACTCAGTTGATATTTGTCAATTTGCTCTGTTTAAGAACATTGCTGAATTAATTTAAAAGGTATTTTTAAAAGAATGAAATTGAGGAAAAAACCTTCAAGGTTCAGAAAATGTGAAGTTCTCATTTACTTGTTTAAAAATTGTTTTTGAGTCCAATAAAGATGCTTAGCTTAAATGATTTTTTTTTTTTTTTAATCTCAGAATTAAGTTTCTCTTAGTTTTGGGCAGTTTGGTCCAGCTATTTGCAAAAGACAGGCTTCCATATCTCCCATATGCAGCCCTGAAGGACCCAACAGAAGCAAATAGTTATTTAAGGAATGTAAAGGACTAGGGACAGGATGCAGATTAAAATGTTTAAGATGATGTCTGCAGATGATGTTTGTAGATGCTTAAGTTTGTTGAATTCTTAGTCTTCCTCACAAAGCAGATAATTTCAAGACTCTGGTGAGCCTCGATTTACTCCAATTTATGATTTCCAATGGTTCTGCATAAAACTGGGTTGCCGTTTTACGAAATTGTTTGCATCTGCTTGACGTGGGCGCAAACTTCACAGTGAGGAGATAATGTGAGGGTTTTGCCTTCTTGCAAAACAACTTACATATATATGTGAAAAAACTGGGGTTTGGGTTTGAATTATGTGGACTGCCTGTGTGTAGTAAACTCTCTGGTCAGGTACCCATTTGGCTTTGTGTGGACACAGCTCATGGGAGGGAGGGTTGCTTTCCATGACACACAGGTTGGGGGAATTCCTGCTCATTACCTATAGCATCTTGCAGGAGGGCTGCTGAACGCCGGAGCCTTGCAACTGTTAAACTCAGGCAGAGCTCAGGAAATGCTGCCCAGATGGGTGAGTCGTTTTAACACCTCTTGGCTTGATTTTTCTCACAGGTTTTTGGGGTTTGCAGAGCTCTGAGCATGTGACCACAGGGTGAGACCTCAAGCTGCCCAGTACTGTGGCCCCATTTCAGAGGCCTTGGGCCTGGGCCAGAGATGGATGCTAGGGGCTGTCTTTTACTCGAAGTTTTTTTCTTCATTGGTCATTGGTCATTGGGTTTCAAGAAAAGCACTTTTTTCAGGAATCAAAGAAGCAGTGATGGAAGGAAAAGCAGAGAAAACCGATGAGCCCTGATTGGTGGTGAAACTTCCAGGAAATATCACTTGCCTCTTGATGAGGGGAAATCATTTTGAGTGACCCTGAATTTTGTGCCCCAAGCATAGATTCTGGCAGAAAGAAATGATCTGGACCGATGACACGCTACAGCATTTGGTCATGTGGAAAGAATGATCTTCAGGAAAAATCACACCCTTAGCAAAGGCTTTTTACAGAGGCAAGGGCGAGCCGGCCAGTTCTGACAATATTCCAGTGGCAAGGGAGCCAGGCTGACTTAGTCATCATTACTTATGTTTCTTCTCTTCCTCCCACATCTCCCTTGTATAACTGTCTTTTGGGGAGGGGTGAAGTGATAGTAAGAAAAACAACAGCACTTTGAAAAAGGGGTGGGGGGAGACACAAGAAGGGGAGAAAGAGTTGGGAAGAGCTCTTGAGTGATGGGGAGATGGCACTGGGGACATTCTGGAGCCTGACAGAACTGTGTGGTCCCTCCAGCCTGAGATGCTGGGAAAACAGGAAGGGATTTGGGAGATGGCAGAGATGAAGTTGGCTCACAAATGCAGGGCTCCCTCAGCACTTCACAAATACCAGCTTACGAAGTAACCATTACAAACACTCCACAGTCATCAGGAAACCCTTGATGGATGGAGAAAGAGGCACAGAGATCAAAGTTCAGGGGCAGCAGCAATATTCATTTGGGGCAATTGGAGTGAGAGCAGCACGGGGTCACAGCCTGGTTGACCTCAGAGGCTTTCTCATCTCTTGCAAGATTTGGAAGCGATGCAAAAGGTGTAATGGGGAGAGGCGCTGATGTCAGGCATTTATGGGACCACTGAGGGGGGCAAAGAGGCAGGACAAAAAGCCAGTGACGATGGGTCAACAGCTGCAGGTAGACCCATTTGCAGGTTATTAGAAACTAACTTATCTATCCAGCTCTCTCTCTCTCTTTTTTTTTGAGATGGAGTCTCACTCTGTCACCCAGACTGGAGTGCAGTGGTGTGATCTCAGCTCACTGCAACCTCCACCTCCTGGGTTCACACCATTCTCCTGCCTCAGCCTCCTAAGTAGCTGGGACTACAGGCGCCCGGCACCATGCCCAGCTAATTTTTTTGTAATTTTAGTTGAGATGGAGGTCCACCGTGTCAGCCAGGATGGTCTCGAACTCCTGACCTTGTGATCCACCTACCTTAGCCTCCCATAGTGCTGGGATTACAGGCGTGAGCCACCACGCCCAGCCCTCCAGCTCTCTTTTTGTGGTTATCTTAGACACTATGAATCTACTTGAAAACCAGGACGATCGATCCTTCGAGTGAGCTGCAGGTGTCCAACGGGGTGTGTTTTCTGCTTCTAAGCGACAGGCAATTCCGTGTGCAAGTTTAACACCCTGATAGGCCCTAGCCTTAACTATGTTTTAAACTCCCAAAAAGTGTTTTTGTGTTTGGGTACATGTGAGGGAGATACCTTAAAATCCAGTAATGCTGCTTCCACAGTGCTCTCCTGGGCCCCTTCCAAAGATGGTAATAATATGGGCAGCTGGTTTCGATTTTTATACTTGCAACTACTCTGTGAAAACGGTGTGCAGCAACAGCCAGGCAATCCAGACATACTTAGTAAATGTGCTGGGCACTGGGTACTGGTCCTGGAATTCTCCTGGTTGTAGGCGAGCTGGGGGACAGGGAGGTGAGAGCTAGAATCGTCATTCTGAAGTGTGATATTTATTGGACCCCATACTAGGCGACTGATGGAGAGGGGCTACCACTCTTCCAGCTGAACCCCACTCTGCTTGGGACCCAGCGATTATTTTCCATAGCGAAGTGTTCATAAAATATCTGTTACTTCCAACACAACCTCCTGGGGGAAGGGACCTGTCTATCTGTTTCAATTCTGGATCCTCAGCACCCACATCAGGGTACCTGGCCCGAAGTGAGTGCTGTAGAAATAGTTGTTGAATGAATGCATGAAGGCCTGCTCTGCCTGAGGGCTGGAGACAGATTGGGTGTTTTCTGTGTCCCCTTGAGAGCATCCGGTGGCCCAGTTTTAGGTCTCAAGGTCACTGCCAAGAAAGAGAAGCTGTTAAAGTGACACCTTGGTGCACCCACATGACTTAACACAAAAGTTAACAGGAACTCTTCAAAAACAAGCCTCTCAAGTGTCTGTCTCCTGTCTTCCCTGAGGACAGTATCAGTGGCATCAGATAAAGGTTGGGGCTGGGTGACCTGCTGGTCCTCAACCATCACTGTGGCCCAGAGGTCATTTAAGCAGCTCTCTGCTTAGCAGACAGGCAGAGGAAATAGATGGAAGGTACAGGTAAACACTGCATGTAGCCACCGCAAGGACACCCCAGAGCCTGGGAAACAGACAGGGACATTGTAAAACCAACACATAATGGACCAGTGCAGAGACAGGCAAAACCAGTCAGAAGAAATAGCATGGTGCCTAGCCCAGGGACACCTGACTCAAGGTATTTTTGTTTGTTTGTTTTGTTTTTTGAGACGGGGTCTCTCTGTGTCACCCAGGCTGGAGTGGAGTGGCACACTCACTGCTCCCTGCAGTCTCAACCTCCCAGGCTTAAGTGATCCACCTCAGCCTCCTTAGTAGTAGCTGGGACTACAGGTGTGCACCACCACACCCAGTTAATTTTTGTATTTTTTGTAGAGACGGGGTTTCGCCATGTTGCCCAGGCTGATCTGAAACTCCTAGGCTCAAGCAATCTGCCCGCCTTGGCCTCCCAAAGTGTAGGGATTACAGGCGTGAGGCACCACACCTGGTTGACCTAAGGTATTAACTAAAGAAAGCAGGTGATTCTCAGGGGGGCCTATGAAAGCAGCATACCTAGAGGAAGGGAACATACCATGAAGGCGTTGTCTTCTGAGACTCAGTCCAGGAGAAGCAGGTCTTTTAGACCCAATGACAACACTCCCTAGTGTGCAGATGCTTTTCTCTGACGACAAAAGGCAGTGTGGTTGTGATATTTTATATATACAGTTTTTGTTATTGTTGTTTTTGGGACAGGGTCTTTGTCACCCAGGCTGGAGTGCAGAGGTAAGAACATGGCTCACTGCAGCCTCAAACACCCAGTTTCAAGCAATCCTCCCACCTCAGCTTCCTGAGTAGCTGTAACTACAGGCATGCACCACCTGGCTAATTTCTCAAATTTTTTTGTAGAGACTGGGTCTCACTGTGTTGGCCACGCTGGTCTCACACTCCTGGGCTTAGGCAATCCTCCTGCCTCAGCCTCCCTCAGTACTGGGGTTACAGGCGTGAACCACTGCACCAAGCCCATATTTTGTTTTTTGTCCACAGTTCCTGGCTTATAACTCCCATGGCCCTTGTTACAGTAAACACGATCTCACTCTCTGACATTCTTCTACCCTCCTTTCACCTGCCCACAGCAGGACTCTAATCTGATTCTGGGTCTAATCTCATTGCAGAGAGGATCCTGCCGGATACCCTGGAGGAAGGAATGCTGCACAGAGAGGCTGAGAAGAATTTGAACAGACAGGCCTTGCTGGGTTTAGAACTCTTCTTGTCCAATCCCATTTTGACACAGTTGTCCATGCTTCAATCATACTTATCCAATGAGGTTTCCATAACAGGCCTGAGAGGACAGGGTTCAGGAGCTTCCAGACAGTTGAGCAGGTGGAGGTTCCTGGAGGGTGGTGTCCCAGGGAGAGTGTGGAAGCTCCGCCCCTTGCCCTATGCATTCCTTCATCTGCATCCTTTATTTTTTTATTTTTTTTGAGATGGAGTCTCGCTCTTGTCGCCCAGGCTGCAGTGCAATGGCACGCGATCTCGGCCCACTGCAACCTCCGCCTCCCGGGTTCAAGCAATTTTCCTGCCTCAGCCTCCTGAGTAGCTGGGATTGCAGGTACCCATGTATTAGCCACTATGCCCAGGTAATTTTTGTATTTTTAGTAGAGATGGGGTTTCACCATGTTGGCCAGGCTAGTCTTGAACTCCTGACCTCAGGTGATCCACCCACCTCAGCCTCCCAAAGTGCTGGGATTACAGGCGTGAGCCACCGTGCCTGGCCTGTATCCTTTATAATATCTTTTATAAACAACCAATCAGTAAATGTGTTACTCTGACTTCTGTGAGCTGCTCTAGCAAATTAATCAAATCCACAGAGGGGTCATGGGAACCCCAACTTGAAGCCTGTCGGTTAGAAGTTCCAGAGTCCCGGACTTGTGACTGGTGTCTGAAGTGGGCAAGTCTTGGGGACTGAGCCCCCAGCCTGTGGGATCTGATGCTATCTCCATGTAGATAGCAATGGAATTGAATTGGCGGACACCCAGCTGGTGTCTGCTGCAGAGCTCATTGCTTGCTTGGTGGTGGAGAGAAGTCTCCCTCCACATATGGTCACAGCATCTTCTGTCTGTGTTGATTGCTTTTGGTGTTGATCGAGAGAACAGGAAAAAGCACATTGAATGGTATTCTTTTTCCCCATATTCAAAGTGGTGTAATTGTTAGGAGGTGGGTTTGGAAATCCCAGTGGAGTGACCTTGGCCAAATTACCTTTCTGGCCTCAGTTTCATTGTCTATAAAATGGGATCCTCTCAAGCACTCCTATCTCTTCCTGGAGTGCTTGAGAGGATTCAATGAGAAAATTTATGGAAAGTGTTTACTTCAGTGCATGGCACATAGTAAAAGCTCAAAAAGGTCTCAATGATGAAGATGACAATAATCTTGCTTCTAGGTTGTCATGTGCCAGGCAACAGCTGTGTAGATCCTAATAATCTACTCTGGGTGACAGTTTAACACAGGGGTTGGCAAACGTGGCCCACCTCCTATTTTTATAAATAAAGTTTTATTGAAACATGGCCATGGTCATTCATTTATGTATCATACTGCACTGGTAGAGTTGAGTGGTGGTAATGAGACACCTATGGTCAATAAAGCCCTTTACAGAAGAAAGGATTTACTATTTGGCCCTTTACAGAAAAAGTCTGTCATCCTGTCTTCACTCATTAGTAGACAACCAGCTGGTTCCTGGACTTCCCTGAGGAAAGTGCTATATTAAGCAGTTGTGGGTATGAAGTCTGGGCTCCAACACTTGCTCTGTGACCTTGGGCAAGTTACTTACCTACTCTGGGCTCATCATTTTCACAGGTATAACAGGAGTGATGACATGGTGGGGATGAAGTGGGATATTGTCTGGACTATGCTTTGCATAGTGTCTGATGGCTAGGAAGGACTCTATACAAAGTAGTTACTATTATTAGCTATTATATTTCAACTGATGAAAGGTACAAAGAAACTCGCAGGAAGAGGGTCATTGTTGCATGCTGCTCTCTTTAGAGAACACCCAGCAGTAATCCCATACATAGCCAACAAGATATGTGGACGTCAAAAGTAAGTGCTCCCATGCAACATACCCAGTAAATTAATGATTCCGCTTCCTTTTCAGTCAAAGCAGTGGATCAGAATTTGAAAAGGAGTAAAGGTCAAGGCCATGATGTCTAACGAACATGGTAGCATCAGTGCCTGGCCCATAGGCCCCCAGTGTCTACTGGCTGAATGGATGGAGGCTGATTGTTTAACTGTAACACCATACTCTCTGATGATAAGACCACAGTTAGCCAGAAGATAAAGTTTCTGCCTCTAATATTTTTGGGTCTTAGAAAGGAAAACAGTGTGCTAAAGATGATAGGAAACTCAAAACAAGGACCTGCTAATGCTTCCCCCAACTGGAAGGAGGCATTGCAATGGATTCCTGGGCAACAGATGGGCAAAGAAAAATGTTTAAAAACAAAAGCAGGCACATAAGGTCATGAATTGGCCCAAAATAACCTGGGACACTGAGCAGACGGATGCAAGCAGCGCACCTGATGGAAATGAGGCCAAGTTGATGAACTGAAATAGCCTCAGCGGTGCCCTCCATCCTGCTTTAGGAGGCCTCAGGATGGAAAAGAGGCATACATTAGTCTTATCAGGTTTAAGTTTCCTCACATCCTTAGTGGATTGCTTTCATTCCTAAGTCCCTAAAAAATTGGATACCACTCCACTTACCAGGAGCACGCTTTGGAATGCAGATCTGGAAGCTATTTTTTCCCTCCAGACATTTCATGACTTTGGTTTCTACAACAGCAGGCGATGGTGACACTGCCAAGTTTCAAGAGAAGGGCACCTTATCTGCAAAGTCACGAATCCAAGGATCCACATGGGCCCCCACTGGCAAGGGCGGAAGGAAGTTGTCTTAGCTTCTTGAAAGATCAGAAGACTGGGAGGTTTGGGTATACAGGTACCTCATTGTACCGTGGTGCAACCCCCAGGGGAAAGACAGCTGGTAGCTTCTCAGAATCAGTAGTGGGTGGGGGCTGTGTAGCAGAGCGTCATAGTAAATACCCATTTGGTTGCAATGAACAGAAACTCAAACCAGCTAAAGCAAAAAGGGGGCATCTATAGGGAAGAAGAGCCAGCTCCTGACGTCCAAGCCTGACTCTTCAGCTTTGCTTAGCCACTGATTCTCTGACCTTCCTCATTTCCTCCCAGTAAACTCTCTGTTTAAGTTAGCCACAGGAGGTATCTGTTGTTTACAACCAAGGGATCTTGAGTGATACAAAGGGTCCTAGTGGAACCCAAGGGCAGGCATTGGAACTGGCCTTCACAAGGAAGGGAACTGGGAATCAGAAAGTCATTGGGAATCAAGGTAACTTTCTCCTGGGTCAGCTGGGAATGTATTCAGCTTCAAATAGCAGAAAACTCAATGTGAGTAGATTGTAAAAATTTGGAGCTCCTCCCGCACCGACTCTGGCTTTATCTGATAGGATATTAACAAACACAAGGCAAGTAGAGACTTGACAAGTGCTTGTGTATTGGGTCTTGTTCTCACCTGCTGCTCTTGGGAACCTGTGGCCACCACATGTGAACGAGCCTAGTCCAGTCGGCTGAAGAATGAGTGGGCCTGCTGAGCAGAGACAAAGTGTGGCAGTGGAAGGCCTCTCTAGACCAGGTTTCTCAACCTCAGTGCTATTGACATTTTAGATCAAATAATTCTTTGTTGTGGGGAGTTCTTTTGTCCATTGTAGAATGTTTAGCAGCACCTTTGGCCTCTACCTCTAGATGGGCACCTACCCTTCCTTTGTTGTGACAACTAAAATTATGTCCAAACATGGCCAAAGTTCTCTTGGGGGGCAAAACTGCTCCTTGTTGAGAACTACTGCCCTAACCCAACTTGCCTGCCAAGGCCAGGTGTATGAAAGAGGCCATTCTAAATCATCCAGCCCCAGCCAAGACAGTCCAGACAAGACAAGTGTGCAGCTTGATCCATGGAATCAAAAGAAATAACAAATATTTGTCATTTTAAGTCACTTAGTTTTGGGTGGTTTGTTCCACAGCACAAATATATAGATCTGACTACAGTGGCTTAAATAGATAGGGATTTGTCTTATACAACAGGAAGTACAGAGGTAGGCAGTTCATTCATGGTTCAGAGCTCAGCGATGCCACTGGATGCCCACCTGGGCCTTCTTGTCCCTCCACTCCACTATCCTTTGCCCTGCTGCTGGTGTCTGCTGATCCCCAAGGTGGCTGCTCCAGCTTCTGGTCTGAGCTCCAGGAATGAGAAATGAGACAAGATAAAGGTACCAAGGGTGAATGCCTTCTCCTAGAGAAGCTGGAAGGGAAGCCCTCCACAGGGGCTTTTCCTTATATGTCATTAGCCAGATTGGTCCAACATGGCCTGCCCTAGCTGCAAGGGAAGCGGGAAAATCATGGCGATTAGCTTTGAGCCTATATGGTAGAGGAAAGTGATGGCTGAGCAATGACTAGGTAGACTTAGTATCTGCTGAGTAGCTGCAGTATCTGCTGCATTGCCTCTTGGGGTTCTGTGGGATTTTTTGTCTCTCCTTGTTGCAAATCTATTCCAGCCTCCTTTTTTTCTGAAGACTGGCTTTGTTTCCCTGAACACAAGTGGGGAAATGGCTGCTCTAGCCCTGGAACTGCATCAAGACTCTCATTTCTATATTTGGGGATATGATACAGTCTAATACCAGGTTCTTTAATGTGTAAGGTTTTTGAACATTTCTGAGATTTTCTAGAATATTTGTAAAGTCAAGTTACACTCCCATTTCTTACTGACTTTATTTATTTTTGAGACAAGGTCTTGCTCTGTTGCCCAGGCTGGAATGCAGTGGGATCACTGGGCTCAAGTGATCCTCCCAGCACAGCCTCCCAAATAGCTGTGACTACTGGCACACACTACCACACCAGCTAATTTTTAAGTTTCTTGTAGAGACAGGGTCTCACTCTGTTGTCCAGGCTGATCTGGAACTCCTAGGCTCAAGCAATCCTCCCACTTGAGCCTCTCAAAGTGTTAGGATTATGGGTGTGAGCCACCATGCCTGGCCTCTCACTGGCTTTAGATCCTAACCATGTGTAAGACGTGCCTCCTATGGAATATCACACAAAGAGTTTGTCCTACTTCCCCCAGGTTTAACGGGTTTAAAGAATACATTTAGTTTTAAAATATTAAAAAACATTTTTATTGTGCCTTTTTAAAAATAAAAAAAAAAGTAGTCTGGGCACGGTAGCTCACGCCTGTAATCCCATCACTTTGGGAGGCTGAGGCGAGTGGATCACCTGAGGTCAGGAGTTCAAGACCAGCCTGGCCAACATGGTGAAACCCCATCTCCACTAAAAATACAAAAAATGAACTGGGTATGGTGGTGGATGCCTGTAATCCCACCTGCTCAGGAGGCTGAGGCTGGGGAATCACTTGAACCTGGGAGGCGGAGGTTGCAGTGCCATTGCACTCTAGCCTGGGCAACAAGAGCGAAACTCCATCTCAAAAAAAAAAAAAAGGATTCATGACTTCTGGCTCTTGCATTTTTTTTTTTTTTTTGGCTGTGTCGCCACACAAGAATGGCAGTGAGGGGATGGATGGATGGAGAGAAGGCAGAACTTGGAAAGAGCAGAGAGTGCAGCAAGGAAAATGGGGGTCTCTCTAAACACGGTGGAACAGGAGTGTGCGTACCTAGGCAGTGTGTGCTCTTTGGTGACTAGGAACTTGGTCTGTCCTTGTGCCCTGGGACTGTAACTACTAGGCCATCTGGTGTATCAGAATGGACAGTATGAGATGGTATTAGAAACCTGGGTTCAAGACCCAAATCTTGAGTTGACTAGCTGTGTGATTTTAGGCAGGCATGTAAGTTCTCAGGGCCTCGGCTTCCTCATCTGTCAAATGGGGAGTGTGATACTATTTACCTCCCAGGGGCTGGGGGAGGATTCGATGAGATGTGTTTTGAAAACTGTAGAGTGCTATATAGATGTTAGTCATGATAACAGAAGCAATAAAACTGATTTGTGTTCTAGATGTATTGTAATAAACTGACTTTTTTTTTTTTTTTTTTGAGATGGAGTCTTACTCTGTCACTCAGGTTAGAGTGCAGTTGTGTGATCTTGGCTGACTGCAACCACCACCTCCCAGGTTGAAGTGATTCTCCTGTCTCAGCCTCCCTAGTGGCTGGGATTACAGGTCTGGCCAATTTTTTTTTTTTTTTTTATACAGAGTCTCACTCTGTTACCCAGGCTGGAGTGCAATGGCGTGGTCTCGGCTCACTGCAACCTCT
This sequence comes from Trachypithecus francoisi, assembly GCF_009764315.1. NCBI lineage: Eukaryota > Metazoa > Chordata > Mammalia > Primates > Cercopithecidae > Trachypithecus > Trachypithecus francoisi. The sequence continues at coordinate 108,763,125 of NW_022681457.1, forward strand.
GCCTCCCAGGTTCAAGTGATTCTCTTCTCCCACCTCAGCCTCCCGAGTAGCTGGGACTACAGGCCTGTGCCACCACACCCAGCTAATTTTTGTATTTTTAGTAGAGACAGGGATTCACTATGTTTGCCAGGCTGGTCTGAAACTCCTGACTTTGTAATCTGCCTGCCTCGGCCTCCCAAAGTGCTGAGATTACAGGTGTGAGCCGTCCTGCCAGACCATAACTGAGATTTGAATTCACTATCCCGAGGCCCTGATAGTTCCAAGGCTACAATTTTGCCCTGAGGCTCCAGTACAAGTCTTAGGTTTTCTCCAGTGTGAGTCTGTTGGAACTCTTAAGAGGTTTGATATTTGGGAACATCATGACCCAACGTGGAACCACATAATTTTATATCTACCAGGCCTGGACATCTGGGTCACACACTTCTATTCTTCATATACCTGAGTTCATGTACATTCATAGGTATTTTTTTAAAAAGAACGCTTCTCCCCACACACTCCAAAATATAACACTGTTCAAAATACCAGTCTAGAAAACAAAACACTAGGGTAACAATCTTTAAAGTCCTACAAAAGCAACTCAGTATTTTGACACAGATGACACAGAAGAGTCACATGAACTCACACAGGATCACACGAGGCTTGGTGGGACGAGATTTCTCTAGTACTTTCCACTGGGCTTAGAATGCAAAAGGCTCTGGCTGGACTTGCTGGAGGTCTCTTTTCTCAATATCTCTCTTTCTTGTTCCATCTTTAGGGAGGCTTTTCTGGTTCCAACCTTTAACAAGCAAGAGAAAAAACACACAAACTCCATTGCAGCAAGACTCCAATTGTTCCACTCAAGTGGTTTTGTTATTTTTAATTTAATTAAATTAATTAATTTATTTTTTGAGATGGAATCTCGCTTTGTCGCCCAGGCTGGAGTGCAGTGGCGTGATCTCGGCTCACTGCAAGCTCCGCCTCCTGGGTTCATGCCATTCTCCTGCCTCAGCCTTCCGAGTAGCTGGGACTACAGGTGCTGCCACCACGCCCAGCTAATTTTTTTGTATTTTTTTTTTTTTAGTAGAGACAGGGTTTCACTGTGTTAGCCAGGATGGTCTCGATCTCCTGACCTCGTGATCCGCCCACCTCGGCCTCCCAAAGTGCTGGGATTACAGGCTTGAGCTACCACGCCTGGCTTTATTTAATTATTTTTAACATGAGGAGGACTAGACACGTTCCATGTATTTTATTGTATTGTACTTATTTACTTTTTTTTTTTTTTTTGAGATAGAGTCTTTTTCTGTGGCCCAGGCTTGAGTGCAGTGGCATGATCTCTGCTCACTGCAACCTCCACGTCCCAGATTCAAGTGATTCTCCTGCCTCAGTTTCCCAAGCAGCTGGGACTACAGGCACATGCCACCATGCCCAGCTAATTTTTGTATTTTTAGTAGACACGGGATTTCACCATGTTGGTCAGGCGGGTCTCAAACTCCTGACTTCAAGTGATCTGCCTGCCTCAGCCTCCCAAACTGCTAGGATTACAGGCATGAGCCACCACACCTGGCTGGTTTTGTTATTTTTTTGTACACAAAATAAAATGTTTGTTGGGAAAAAAAAAAACATATATATATATATATATATATATATATATACACACACAAACACATACACACATAGATATGAGCAAAAAAGAGATAAAACAATTTATTATCATCACATTACTCAAAGATGAGCCTTAGCCTTAGTAAGGTTTTGGGGTGCACCCCTCCAGGTATAAAGATATTGCTTTCCCTTTCTCTATTTTCTTTTTCTTTTCTTTTTTCTTGATATGGGATCTCACTGTGTTGCCCGGGCTGGAGTGCTGTGGAGCAATCCCGGCTCATTGCAGCCTTGACCTCCTCAGGCTCAGGTGATCCTCCAACCTCAGCCTCCCAAGTAAGCTGGGACTATGGGTGTGCACTACTATGCCCAACTAATTATTTTATTTTATTTTTTGTAGAGACGAGGTTTTATCATGTTGTTCAGGCTGGTCTCGAATTCTTGGGTTCAAGTGATCTGCCCTCCTTGGCCTCCCAAAGTGCTGGGATTACAGGCGTGAGCCACCAAGCCTCGTCCATTTACATGTTTTTTAGTTTCAAACCAGGAGGTTATTATGGTAAGCACATTCATTGTGATGGTGTTCCTCCTGAAAAACTGTTACTGAATTGAATGTGTCTAAAGTCTCTGATGGCTTAGAACTGGGTGTCCAATCTTCTGGCTTCCCTGGGCCACAATGGAAGAAGAAGAATTGTGTTGGGCCACAGGTAAAATACACTAACACTAACAACAGCTGATGAGCTAAAGCAAAAAAAAAATTATCCCCTAATGTTTTAAGACAGTTTACGGAGGCCGGGCGCAGTGGCTCAAGCCTGTAATCCCAGCACTTTGGGAGGCCGAGACGGGCGGATCACAAGGTCAGGAGATCAAGACCATCCTGGCTAACATGGTGAAACCCTGTCTCTACTAAAAAATGCAAAAAACTAGCCAGGCGAGGTGGCGGGCGCCTGTAGTCCCAGCTACTCGGGAGGCTGAGGCAGGAGAATGGCGTAAACCCGGGAGGCAGAGCTTGCAGTGAGCTGAGATCTGGCCACTGCAGTCCAGCCTGGGCGACAGAGCGAGACTCCGTCTCAAAAAAAAAAAAAAAAAAAAAAGAAAGTTTACAGATTAGTGTTGGGCTGCATTCAAAGCTGTCCTGGGCCACAGGGTGGACAAGCTTGGCTTAGAAGAAGGAAACGAAGTCTATTTAAGGGGGTCTGTTTAGCCTCTTGAGCAGTTCCCAGATCAAAGGAGGGGGCATCCTGGCGGCCATGTGCATGACCCCACTCCCAGGCTGTATTTGTTGGACACTTGGCACAGCCGGGCTTTTCCGATGCCCACTCCCAGGAGTCGGGGTAATGGGCTGTGAGATGCCACTCACTCCCTGGGCTGGCCCTTTGAACTGAGGGACTATAAGGTTGTCCTTTCCTGTCACACGACTGGAGAGAGAAGAAGTCAGCAGAGGTATGGAGAGGAGCAGAGAAATGACAGAGACGTGTGTGTGCCCGAGTGCGAGAGACGATGCCTGGGCTATCCTAGTTCTCTCCCATAGCTTTTATGAGGCATTCATTTCTGTATCTTTATAAAAGCCCCCCGCTCTGCCCCCTTTCTGAGTAGGTTTTTGTTAACTGCAACCCAAGATCTCTCTCTCAAACAATTCTGGACACACTGTAGACACTACTGTGGCTTGCACGTTTCTTGCCAACAGGATTTCCCTTGCCGACCCTGTCTCCTGCAAAGCTTTGCCACCAGCCTTCAGGCTGCACATACACCTGAGGCAAGAGGGCTGGGTGGCCAGTCGCGTTTCAGCTCTGCCACTCACTACGTGATCCTCAGTTTCCTCATCTGCCAAATAGGGATGAATATCCATCCTGCCTTCCTCAGAGGGCAGAGAGGAGATTCTGGGAGGATTTCAATGGAAAGGTCTGTTAGGACTATCGTTGAAGCTCTTTCCACCTTAAGATGGATTTAAAAATCACCTCCTGAGGCCCATGGCAGTGGCTGATGGGAGCCTCAAACGGGTTTTCAGACTCTGCATTCAAGATCATTTCAGGGCAAGAAAGGGTAAGTCAATCCCATACCAGCCCACAAAGTAAGTATTTGTGTGAATGCCCAGGGAAAAAGAAAACAGATAGCAAACTCAAAAGCCTTCCCCCTTAAACAACCCTTACTTTATATTCCTTTTCATTTGATGTTCAATAAAATTGCCTACTGTGGATGGTTTCCAAATGCCAGTGCCCTGAGCCGGTGTGGAGTTGGCTGTCAGAGTTGGAGCCGGGGAGTTTTTTAAAGAGTCCCAGGTCCCCGGTCCCCGGTCCCCAGCCCCAGGGCTGCCAGGAGCATGGGATGGGAAGCCCCAGGGAAGGGGCTTTGGTTCTCTTCATGAAGTGACAAGGGATGGGGCAGCAGAAGGCAGCCAGGACGGCTGCCCTGGGAATGGGGAATGTGAAATGCACAGATTCCCTTTGAGATATTTGGAACCATGTGCCTCACCCTTAGAATGAAAAGGCAGGGGTAGAAGTCAGTCATTTAAATAGCGACACCCAGGTATGAATGACCTCAGGCCATCCTGAGGTGGCTGCTTCAGGAAACTGCAAGCCTCAGCGCTAGGAATTCCCCTGGCCACTCCCACACAGCCTCAGGAATGGGTTTAAATATCCGGTCCTCGGCTGGGCACAGTGGCTCACGCCTGTAATCCCAGCACTTTCGGAGGCCAAGGCGGGCGGATCATGAGGTCAGGAGATCCAGACCACGGTGAAACGGACCCGGTGGCGGGCGCCTGTAGTCCCAGCTACTTGGGAGGGTGAGGCAGGAGAATGGTGTGAACCCGGGAGGCGGAGCTTGCAGTGAGCCGAGATAGTGCCACTGCACTCCAGCCTGGGCAACAGAGCGAGACTCTGTCTCAAAACCAACCAACAAACAAACATCCGGTCCTCAAGGAGGCCTCTCCTGGAGCTTGGACGGGGGGTGAAGGGGTCCCTGTGAAATATGCTCAGCTCCTTCCAGAGGCCTTTGTCCTCCAAACACCGGGCACAAAGTTATCAGCCCTTGTCCCCTGAGAATTCTTTCTTTCTTTCTTTCTTTTTTGAGACGGAGTGTTGCTCTGTCCCCCAGGCTGGAGTGCAGTGGCGCGACCTCGGCTCACTGCAAGCTCCACCTCCACTGCAAGGTTCGCGCCAGTGTAGCTGGGACTACAGGCGCTGCTTCCACGCCCAGCTGTTTGCATTTTTAGTAGAGACGGGGTTTCACCTTATTAGCCAGGATGGTCTCAATCTCCTGACCTCATGATCTGCCCACTTCAGCCTCCCAAAGTGCTGGGATTACAGGCGTGAACCACCGCGCCCGGCCTGCCCCGTGAGAATTCTTAGAGGTTTTTTTCCTAACCTCCTCACCCTTTCACAGATAGCAGTGTGTGTGTGTGTGTGTGTGTGTGTGTGTGTGTGTATTCACATCTATGTAGATGTGTCTATCACTTTATACATAGAAAGAATGAATTTTTGGCCAAGGGTGGGGGCTCACGCCTGTAATCCCTCCACTTTGGGAGGGTGGACCACCTGAGGTCAGGAGTTCTAGACCACCCTGGCCAATATAGTGAAACCCTGTCTCTACTAAAAATACAAAAACGAGCCAGGTATGGTGCGTGCCTGTAGTCCCAGCTACTAGGGACGCTGAGGCAGGAGAATCGCTTGAACGTGGGAGGTGGAGGTTGCAGCAAGCCAAGATTGCGCCACTGCACTCCAGCCTGGGCGACAGAGCGAGACTCTGTCTCAAAAAAAAAAATGAATGAATTTTGCCCCTCCGGGGTGATGCTGCCCCCATTGAGAATGCATCCTCAAACCTTGACACCTGGAGAGCCCCTGCCACTTTGCTGACTCTTAATATCAGCTGTGTGAATGAGGGCCAGGGCAGTCTCTTTTCGTTGCCCTTCTCTCCCCAGTGCTTAGCACAGTAGGTGGCCTAGCCTAGGTACTCAGTAAGTCCTTAACTTACTGGAACTTACTTAACTGGAAGAGTTTCCTTTTTAGCATACAGCCCACAAACAAAAGGCTGTTGGCCAAAATGAAAAAAAAAAATCAATGAATGGTATTTTGGAGGACAGAAAACAAAAACCCACAGGGCCTTCAAAAGAAAGGCACAAATCCAGTTCTGAAGCTTGTTAGGGATGGACACATTTTTTATGAGCAAGTAAGCCTGAAAATGTAGATTTTCCATGTCCCATCTTCCTCAGGGTGGTCGTGGTGATTCCACCACCTTAAGGACTCGAGGCACACTATAGAGGACAGAGACCCCAAGCTACACATTTCAAGGAACCTGGAGAAAAACTTTTCGCACCAAGGAGGTCCAAGCCATCAAACCCTTTTGATGCCTTTTGCATCGAAGAAAAATCGATCTTGTTTTTCTCAAGCTGTGGCTGAAGGGCTGGATAAATGGGAAGATCACTCTGTTCTTAGGCGAAGCACCATCTGCCCCCATTCTGTTAAGCCTGAAATTCCAGGGGGCTTCACCTCTACCAGCACCACAATATCCCTACATCCAGGGCCCATCCCAATGTCAATGTTGTCATTTTACATGTCTCCATGTCATTCTCAGCCAATACCTGGTGGCAGGGCGGTGTCTGCCTGCTCCAGTCTTTCTAAGTATGTGGATGAGTAAGCAACAGACCTCCCCTTCATTCCCACTTTGCAGGTGGCAAAGGTCTCAGGTCTAGGGGGACCCTGGGGGCACTCTCTACCCTCCTAACCAGAGCAGCAGCCACCTTCTAGTAGTCTTAGGACAATGGTGTCAGTTAAGAGGAGGCTTCTATTTTCCAAAAATGTCCCTTGCATAGAATATCTTCAGTTTTTCCAATGATAATTTTGTTGTCTCAGAATAACTGTGGCCTTTTATCAAACTTGTTAAATAAGTCTTTCTTATTCATCAAGAAAGAAATGTGTTTTGCTTTCAAGCTTCCTGAGAGCTTGCCTCTACTTTCTGCAAAGCAGGAGTGTGGATTGGATCAATTCCAGTTCCAAGGCTGATTTGTGAATGGCAATGATTCAACGTGTTTAAGATTTTATAGACTTGATTAAAAAAGAGTATTCAGCTGGGTGCGGTGGCTCACTCCTGTAATCCCAGCACTTCGGGAGGCTGAGGCAGGCGGATCACGAGGTCAGAAGATCGAGACTATCCTGGCTAACACGGTGAAACCCTGTCTCTACTAAAAATATTTAAAAAATTAGCCAGGTGTGGTGGCACGGGCCTGTAGTCCAAGCTACTTGGGAGGCTGAGGCAGGAGAATTGCTTGATCCTGGGAGGCAGAGCTTGCAGTGAGCTGAGATCTAGCCACTGCACTCCAGCCTGGGCAACAGAGTGAGACTCTGTCTCAAAACAAAACAAAACAAAACAAAAAAGAATTCTAGAGGATGCTCTTTCTGCTCACCTGGGAACTTGAGTTCTGCATCCTGTTCTTCACCATCTTTACAAATACTCGTCTCTTTAATACAGAAATAATAAGAACAGAATTTAGCTTAGATTCCTCTTTGCCTTTTGCATCAAAGAAAAATGGATTTTTCTCCACTCTTAGATCTACCCATTTGGAATGCTGGGCCTTCCCAGGGACAGCATTCCAGATGGGTAGCATATGAAAATTGAGAAAAATCCATTTTCTCAACAAGAAGGGGGCACAGCTTTTGGGAGCCACGGTGCCCCATCTTGTTGAGTCTCTTGGGGGTCTCTGTTCTAGACTTCAGCAGAGGTGGAGGCTGCTCAACCCAGGGCCTGTGAAGAACACTGCTCTTCTCGGAGGACACGTCTGTTTTAGCTGGAGGCAGCGCCTCCCAGAGCAGGTGGAAGGGGCTGCAGATGCCCGGTGGTTCACACCTTGGCATCCCAATGGCTCAGGGATCGTGGGGCCCATGATGGTTGAACTCCCTTCAGGGGGGCCTGTTTGAATGCCATCGTCACCCAGAATCTGAAGCTTGCTATTCCCCTGGGGTTTGATTTACAGTTGCTGATCCTGGGGTCCCCAAGATGTGGCACCTCAGGGACAGTTCCCTGAAGAAAGAGCAGCCCCAGATACCAGGGACCCCTCAGAGAGGGAGGGAGCTGGGCCCCCTCTCAGAGATCCCTGACTTTCCCTGGGGGTCACCAACCTCATGCCCATAGGGGCCAGGAAGTCAAAGAAGGTGGCGAGATGGACATGGCAGCAAACCCAGGGGCCGGGGTCCTTTGTAAGGGGCTGGAAGCTGGTGGTGTGTGGGACTGTGGGCCTAGTGTCACCAGTGGATTAAAGTTTCCCAAAGAAGTCAGAAATCTGTAGTATTCTGTTAAAGTGCCATTTTTTTTGTTTGTTTTGTTTTATGTTTTGTTTTGGTTTTTTTTGAGACAGAGTCTTGCTCTGTTGCCCAGGCTGGAATGCAGTGGTGAGATCTCGGCTCACTGCAACCTTTGCTTCCCAGGTTCGGGCAATTCTCCAGCCTCAGCCTCCCGAGTAGCTGGGATTACAGATGCCCACCACCACACCCGGCTAATTTTTGTATTTTTAGTAGAGATGAGGTTTCACCACATTGGCCAGGCTGGTCTGGAACTCCTGACCTCAAGTGATCGGCCTGCCTTGTCCTCCCGAAGTGCTGCGATTACAGACGTGAGCCACTGTGCCTGGCCAAAAGTGCCTTATTTTGCAATGATACTTTAACAAACCCCCAAAACAAAAAAATAAATTCCATGGGCCAAAAGAGGCATAGCCTTGGGCTGCCATTTTGTGACGTCTGCCTCAGGGCCGCCCTGCTTGGCATCTAGCTGGCGCTCAGTGGACAGCTGTGGGTTGCCAGATAAAATACAGGATACCCAGTTACATTTGAATTTCAGAATGAAAACAAACACTTTAAGTATGTCCCATGCAATATCTGGAACATACTTAACACTAAATCACTATTTGTTATTTATCTGAAATTCAAATGTAAGTGGGTATCTTGTTTTATTTTTTCCTTTAAATCTGGCAACCCCATTTGGCATTCCCCAGACCCACGGGGACAGTGAGTCAGGCTGTCTTTTAGGATAGGGGCATAGGTGCTCATAAGTCTCCACTGTTCTCCCACAGCAACAGTCTGTGAAGACTCGTGGCCTGTATTTAGCTGACAGTTGATCTCTAGAAGGCCTGGAGCCTGCAGCCACTCAATATTTATCACAAAGTTAGTGAGAGGAACAAATTCAGCAGAGAGTCATCATTTCAGATATTGCCAAGCAATGATTTTAAACCTCTCTTCCCTCCTAATTTCTTCTTTTCCAGCAGGTTTTGTTTGTTTGTTTGTTTTTGTTTTTGTTTTTGAGACAGGTTCTTGCTCTGCTGCCCAGGCTAGGGTTCAGCAGCACGCTCAAGTGGCTCATCGCAGTCTTGAAATCTGGGCTCAAGAGATTGTCCCACCTCAGCCTCCCGAGTAGCTGGGACTACAGGTGTACGCCACCATGCCTAATTTTTTGTGCTTTTGTAGAGCCAGGGTTTCCCAATGTTGCCCAGGCTGACCCTGGGCTCAAGTCATCTGCCTGCCTTGGCCTGTCAACATTCTGGGATTATAGGTGTGCCAGCAGGATTCTTTACCCACACAAAGTCCGCTCAGTGGACACTGAGCACTGGAGAGCAGAGCCCTGCCCCGTACAGATCTGCTAGATCTGCTTTTACTGAACTTGACTGGATTCAGTGGGATGTGATGACATCCATCTGTCTCAAGGGCTGTTCTCAGCCATGGCTCAGCCCACGTCACCCCACGAAGGCTGTTCTTAAAGATGCTGCTCTTTACGTCGCACAGCGTCCCCTCCAGGGGGAAAGTCCAGCAAGGTCTTTGTTCTAAGAGCACTTGCGAGCATCCATCCATTGTATCTCATGGACACTGGGAACCGTGACCAAGTTGATCTCCCATTTCTCATTGGCTGCCAGGAAGGTCGGAGTCGAACAGGGCTCTCCCTCGGCAGGGGTAGAAGTGCTTACGTGAGGCACTTTCATCCTCATTCCCGCTCCGTTTTGTAACCACTCCCACCTTCTTTCACCCCCCTCATTTCATTCCTAGGACAGGGGTTCCTGGGGCTCCTCACTCCTCCCTTCTTCTCTTAGGACCTTGTCTCCAAGTCCCCAAGTCACTTAGTGGCCTAGGATGGCTGCTCCATGAGCTAAAGCTGTGCTGGAATATCCCTTCTGCCTTCTCTCACCTTAATGGACTGGGCTTGATGCTTGCTTGTCTCTTAGGTCATCCATTCAAACGGGGCAGGGGCTGGGGAGGGAAGGGAGGGAAGGGAGGGAGAGAGGGAGGGAGGGAGGTGGGGCAGGGGCTGGGGAGGGAAGGGAGGGAGGGAGGTGGGGCAGGGGCTGGGGAGGGAAGGGACAGAGGGAGTTGGGGCAGGGGCTGGGGAGGGAAGGGAGGGAGGGAGTTGGGGCAGGGGCTGGGGAGGGAAGGGAGGGAGGGAAGTGGGCAGGGGCTGGTTAGGGGAGGGAGGGAGGTGGGGCAGGGGCTGGGGACGGAAGGGAGGGAGGCAGGTGTGCGGTGCTCCTTGGGCAGCGCGTGCAGGCATTTGCACGCCATGAGCTCTTACCCCCTGTTAAGACAGTCTCTACTGTGTGTCTGCAACATCAGAACACCTCCCATACCTGCCTCTCTTTCTCTTTGAAGGCACAGTTGCAAGGTGTGGATTCTTTTGCGTTTCTCGGTTAGTGCTCCTCTACACTTTCCTGAGTGAAAAGTATCAGGTTAGCAAGAGAGTGCTAACCTTAGTGTGTCCTTACCTGTTCCAGTCTGGGACAGGCATCTGAGGTTTCTAGGAGATGCTGGGACTCACTCAGATAGGTGGGTAGAAGATAAGGGATCATGGCAGGGGAGTCTTTTTCTTTTTTATTTGAGACAGGGTCTCGCTCTGTCACACAGGCTGGAGTGCAGTGGCATGACCACGGCTCACTGTAGCCTCGACCTCCCAGGCTCAAGCGATCCTCCCACCTCAGCCTCCCAAGTAGCTGGGACTACAGGCATGCACCACCACACTCAGCCAATTTTTTAAATTTTTAGTAGAGATGGGGTTTTGCCATATTGCCCAGGCTGGTCACCATCTCCTGGGCTCAAGCCATCCTCCTATATCAGCCTCCCAAAGTGCTGGGATTACAGGTGTGAGTCACCACGCCCAGCTAATTTTTTATTTTTTGTAGAGATGGGGGTCGTGCTATGTTGCCCAGGCTGATCTCAAACTCCTGGCCTCTAGTTATCCTTCTGCCTCGGCCTCCCAAAGTGTTAGGATTACAGGCATGAGCCATTGCACCCGGCCTAGTATCTTTTTCTTGAGCCGTCTTCTATCCACACACTGCACCACTCTAGCCACATTTTACTTTTCTATCCTGGTGAGGGCCCGAGGTTACCACCCCCAAATCCCCATTCTATTCTCATCCCACACATCTACCAATTTCTACTTTTTGATCAAAAACACATAGTGGTGCTGAGGAAACCAGGATCTTGAAAATACCCAGGCCAATGAAAATCTTGGGAAATAGTTAAATAAAATAGTACTGATATGATGGCCGAATGTGGTGGCTCATGCCTATAATCCCAGCAGTTTGGGAGGCCAAGGTGGACAGATCACTTGAGCCCAGGAGCTCCAGACCAGCCTGGGTGACACAGTAAAACTTTCTACTAAAAAATACAAAAATTACTCTCTACTGAAAAAATACAAAAATTAGCCAGGCCTGGTGTCGAGTGCCTTGTAGTCCCAGCTACTGGGGAGACTGAGGTGGGAGGATCATTTGAGCCTGGGAGGCAGAGGTTGCAGTGAGCCAAGATTGTGCCACTGCACTCCAGCCTGGGCAACAGAGCGAGACTCTGTCTCAAGCAAGCAAACAAACAAAAAGAAAAAAAAAAACAAAAACAAAAAGAAAGAAAAGAAGAAAAAGAGAAAAGAGCATGATTGAGAGGTCCTGTTAGCTAAGGGTTTTTACATGCGTTCCTTCACGGGATTGACTCCTGTGGGTTAAGCACATTTTTATTTTCATCTTAAAGATGAGGGACTTGAGCTCATAATGCAGAGGGAAGGTTAGGGGCTCCAGCCCAGCTGAGACCACTCCGCAAAGCTGTAGCCAAGCCCCTTGGGGAGGATTTGATTGGCTGGAGCCCGGAAGGGGAGCTGGGCTGCTCCCCAGCCAGAAGCAGCTAGTACATTTCAGCGGTTCTCACATTCAAGTCCTAATAAAGGCCGAAGAACGGGCTTGCATCCTTCTCCAAGGGCAACTTCTGTGTGTTTAAAATGTTGCTATTGAAAATCCCAGTCTTAACCCATTCACGAAAATATCGGCTGTTTCTTGGCTGTAGCCCTAGTTGTATTCACTAAATAGAAAAGACAGCTTTACAAAGGCACTGCTGGCTCTAGGAGGACCCAGGAGAAAGTCTCGGGGTCTGCAGGACTCGCCAGCGGGCAGGAAGCTCATTGAAAGCGATGCAGGCATTACCCCCGCCCCCGAGTGGCCTTTTCTCTTCCCCACAGTAACCGAGTAACCGAGCTTGCTCTGTGACAGGCTCTGCCGGCATCACACCATTTAACCACCCCACCAAGCAGGTCCTGTTGTTCCCGTTATTGCTGCTGTTGAGAAACCTGAGACAGAGGTAAAGTTACCTACTGAGGCTCATTCAGGGACAGAGGTGGGCTTGAACCCTATGCCCTATCTGACTCCAAAGTCTGCCTCTCATCTCAGAGACTCTCCGCCCTATTTAGTAATGTGGGAAGCAAGCTAGATTGGGCACAGCCTGGGCCATTGTCACTGTCACACTGTCACTGCAGGGGAGCTGTGGACCCAGGGCATCCCAGAGTTAGGAGGCCGATGACCACGAGGTTCTCTGTGAATGACCAGCACTGAGGTTTTTCCCAGCATTTTATGTCAGGTCTGATTTGCCAGAGGTATTAGTATAGAACTATGCCTTTTTTCTGTGTGAAAAGAGATGAGGTCTTGCTCTGTTGCCCAGGCTGGAGGGCAGTGGCGTGATCATAGCTTACTGCAGCCCCAAACTACTAGGCTCAAGTGATCCTCCTGCCTTAGCCTCCCAAGTAGCTGAGACTATGGGTGTGTGGTGCCACACCTGGCTAATTTGTTTATTTTTATTTTTAGAGGTGGTGTCTTGCTATGTTGCCCAGGCTGGTCTCAAATGATCCTCCTGCCTCAGCCTCCCAAAGTTCTGGTATTACAGACGTGCGCTACCCTGCCCGGCTGGAAGAATGACTTTTGACTCTGGAAAGTTCTGCTCAGTGAAGAGATGTTCAGGTGTTAAAACTACAGTGGTTGTCTGTGCGTCGGGGGCGGGTAGTTCTGAAACTCAAGGTGACTAATTTCGTTTCCCAGAGCCTCAACTGTTCCATCTTTACGAAGGGGTGCTGAGACTTTATACAGGAGACTTGGAAAAAAATCGACTCCTTGTGAAAATATTAGGTGTGAAACTTAAAGAAATTCTACTTTCCTTTAACTTCCATTTAATGAAAATATACTCCTAGGAAGCAGCTGCTGCCCAGACAGATGTATACAGGTTCCCTTTTGAATCTTGCAACACTGAAAAAAAACTGTTTTCTGTGATGTTGTCAAACTCTTGAAGAGCAAGAAGAAAAGAGTTTTTTCCCCCTTTTTTTCTTCCCTTGACAAACAAGAGTTTCTGATAACATGTTAGTCACAAACCTTAAATGCAAACTGAGCCTGGGGATGAACCCTGAGAGAAACAGTGACGGAGTAGGCGGGATGCACCCTGGAAAGGAATGAGGTGGATGAGTGGATGGGCTGGGAGGGTCGGGATCGAGGTCGCTGAGGTCCCGTTTCCGTAGCTGAGTAGCCAGGTGACACCGCCCTCCAACCTTCTCAGTTTCCCCTCTCAGTGGGCAGATGCCCAGCAGCCCTCCTTGCAGGTTGACATGAGGTAAGGGTGGGCCGTGCCCTGTGGGGTGTGCCTGACAGCAAGTGCTCCATAAATAACACCATCAGCCTTGCTGTGATCGTGGCTCTACTTCTTATCAAATCTCTCCCTACGTTGTGAATTCCACAAATTTGAAAGTTCCCAGCTCCAGCTGGGGACCTGACACAGGTTTGGCTTGGCCACTTGGGACCTTCCTCCTCCCGCTCTGTGGAAGGCTGGCCAGCCTGCACTGTGTGTGCGTAGGGAGGTCATGAATAATGCATGCAGACTGATTATGTAAATCTGCAGGTTTTCTTTCATTTTCAGCCAGTGCATGACAATGGGCTTTTTAGGGCCCTCTGCCGTCCCATTCTGTGGTTTGGTGTCTCTACTGTGGGCCTGGCCTGCCAAGCCCTGGGAGACGCTGCCTCGGGAAGGAGCGAGCTCTCCAGTGGGCCCATCAAAGGACATCTCAGGCCTCTGTTGCTGCCCAGATCTCCCTGGCATGGCACAGCGTGAAAGGAAACCGTCCTCTGCCCGAGGCGGCCCCATGGCATATGCAGAGGGAGCCTGTGATGTTTACCTCAGAGTGGTGAGTGCTGGAAAGGCCGTGTCCCGAGCAGGACGGTGACTTCATTTTTGGGGCTGCAAGCCAGGGAACCTGTGGTCTGCAAGGTTTGTGCGACGAAGGCCAGGCCTCTGCAAGGAGGTCACCTGGCTGGTGGAGGGGGCACCCTTCCCTGGGGGTTTGACCCTCTCTGAGCTCAGGCAGGCAACACACACAAACACACACATAGTGTCACACATAGGCAAACCCTCACACACATGGCACACATGTACAAACACACACACAAGCAGGCATGCACACATAAAAGCTGACAGTTACAAGGAGGGGACTCAGGGCCAACCCGGCAGAGAGCAGGAGAACCGGGGTCAGAGGGATCTGGGGTCAGGTCCCAGCCCTCCTTACCAGCCACTGTATGCACTTGGGCGTCTCTTAACTCTCTGAGGCGCAGTTTCCTCATCTGTAATATAGGGATCGTTGTACCAGGCATGGCTATTAGAGGCTATTAGTAGCCCTATCACGGCTGCAAAGCTCAGATGAGCCCAGTCCCTGGCCTGGAGACGGTCATGAAGAGACGGTGGCTGTGGCTCTTTCCCTTACTTGCCTAACCCCAGCCTTGGGATCTGCTCCACCTTAGGCAAGAGTGAAGGAAAGGGAGAGTCCGGCTCTATTTAGAAGTTGCTGTTCCTTGGCCGGGCGCGGTGGCTCAAGCCTGTAATCCCAGCACTTTGGGAGGCCGAGGCGGGTGGATCACGAGGTCAGGAGATCGAGACCCTCCTGGCTAACACGGTGAAACCGTCTCTACTAAAAAATACAAAAAACTAGCCGGGCGCGGTGGCGGGCGCCTGTAGTCCCAGCTACTCGGAGGCTGAGGTGGGAGAATGGCGGGAACCCGGGAGGTGGAGCTTGCAGTGAGCCGAGATCCCGCCACTGCACTCCAGCCTGGGCGACACACTCCGTCTCAAAAAAAAAAAAAAAAAAAAAAGAAGAAGTTGCTGTTCCAGTGCCTTGTGGACTGCAGGAGTGGATGATGAATATGTAAACTGCAAAGCAGATAGGAAAGCCCCTCTGCCAGCTTTCAGGGAGCTTCAGAAGCTGCCTGGGTGCTGCTCATGCGTGACTTGGTTTGGGGAAACTTTCCAGTGTGCAGACCCTACCGGGTCTGAGGCAGGACTCACCCAGGAGATCAGGTGCACGGGTCACGGGCAGCACGGGTCATGGGCAGCATGGGGAAGGTAGTGTCCACTGGCAGGTGCCAGGCCCTGGGCAGGTGCTTCAGAGACGGGACAAGCACCCTCACCGTCCGAAAGCACTTGGCTCTGGAGGTCTGATGACAGCAAGAGTGGACAGCAGAGAGCGAGGGTTGCCTGCATTCTTTCATCCTCACCATCTGCCTGCGAGGCAGGGGCTGGAAGCTCCCATTTACTAATGAGGAAAGCAAGGCTCAGAGAGGGGAAGAGACCTGTCCAAGGTCGCACAGTTAATAAGTACAGGGATTTGAGCCCAGGACTGGCTGACTCCTGTACTGTGTTACAGATGAGATAACAGGGTGTGTGTGCACGTATGTGTGTGGTGGGAGGGGACCCATTTTCCCTGGGTCACCAGCCCGAGACTGGAATCTTGGTTTCTCAACCTAGTGCTATTTCCAACTCTGCGCCAGGGAGCAAATCTCATCCTCATGCCTTTCCTCCACGGCTCCTTCAGCCGGGAATGTCCACCCTTTCATCTCTTTGGTGGGCAAGCTCCAGCTCTCCTTTGCAGTCACTGGCAGTATCAGGGCATATTAATATAAATATGAATAACAGCCACCATTAGAAAAATACAGATGAGCACCATGAGTCTCAGAGAGGTTAAGAAACCTATCTAAGGTCACATAGTAAGCGGTAGAGCTCTGGTCTAAACCTAGGTCTGTCTGATGCAAAAGCTATCCAGTTGCCTCCCTTTCCATCCATCCATGTGTTCTGCACTACCTGGATCCTCCAGGGACTTCCCTTGGCCATTGCTAGTGGGAGCTGCAGGGCAGCCAGGGAGGTTCTGCCCTGGGCAGTGGTGCCTCACCTTCTGCTGCCGGATGGCCCTGTTGATCCTCTTCTCCTGGCACAGCTGGTGCTCCATGCGTTCCAGGGCCTCCTTCAGCAGGGCTTTTTCTTCGGCCTCTTTGTAGATATCATCCTCCAGCTTTGCCACCTGCGACTGGTACATCTCAACGGACACTTTGCTCCGCCTAGGTGCAGAGGAGAGATGGCGTTTCTTTTTCCCTTATCTTTCCCAATCACCATCAATGTGCCAGAGCTGGAAGTCTCTCAAAATACATCCAGGTGGGGCTCACTCATGAGTGTCACGCAAGCAGGAGAGCATGTCAAAGATTTGGGGCACGGAGAGCGGAACGAGCCGCTCGTCAGCCGAGTGTGTAGCGGGAGGGGATAAAGGAGGTGCTACCAGCCCCTCCCAACTTCCCGGGGAGCGGGGAACTGTGACTCTTGAAAATATGACGGAGCTGTCAACGCCACACAAGTGGGAAACTGTAAGTTGAGGGTTGTGAGAGGTGCAGCTTGCACAGAAAATAGTCCACAGAATGGAGAAACCATGCACTTCTGCAGCCGCCATCTCAGGGCCAGAATTCCCTCTACCAGGCCTAGTCAGTGCCCTCCCTATTACCTTTCCGACATTTTAGGTGTTCCACACTCGGGTCTCTGTCCTCCTGTCCCAGGCCTAGGTGTCTGCTGCTAGCCTGAGTTTAGCCAGGAGAAGGGAGGCACGGGCCTTTATGCGGGGATGTGGGGGTGCCGAGGTACCTGAGCTGTTCAACGTCCTTTTCGTATGCTCTCAACAGCTCCTCTTTCCTCTCCAGCTGGTTCTTGAGCTGGGTGATCTTATCAAATACCAGGTCGAGGTCCCTTTGTCGAAGCTGGTTGACCTTGTCCCTCTCCTGGCGGGAGAGGTATTTCATGGACACGTGGCCGGACATGTCCTTAATGTTCATCAGACTTCCAAGGGTTTTGCTCATATCCAGGTACTACAAGGAAAACGTTCGTGTGTAAGAGGCATTACCGGAGGCCGCTGGTGGCCGCTTTAAGGAGGCTAATGTCTCATTCTGTTTCATTCACTTTCTGCAATTGCAGAGAACACACACACGCTTTGAAAGGAGTGCAACTGGGGCTTTCAGCATGACTTTCATTTCTCCCACATCCATTTACGCTATGCCTTTTTTGAGAACCGGGGGTGAAAAATGACAACAGATATAAACACTTCATTCTAACTACCCAGTTTTTCAAGGAATTTGGCTATGCGATTCCTGACCCATGCTGGGATAGTAGGTAGGTCTTGCAGAGTTATTAGAACAACTAAACAGGCATGTGAGGTTGACATTTAAACTATCCCGTGGTTAACACTGACTGCAGGGGACCCAGGCTTTGGATAGCAGAGAGCTGGATGCTGGATGTACGTACCAGCTTTTCACTGAGCTCTAAAGCCTCAGCCACATCCATCTTCCCTGACTTCTCCATGGCTGAGCTGAACCTTGCGTTGCAAAGGCCATTCTGAGGCTGAAATCAGAAAGAAATGAAAGCCCTCTCTTGACATTCCATTGTGACCTTCTATGACCAGAAGCTAAAGCACTGTGTGATTACCAGAGATTAACTCAACAGAGTTGCTTTTCAGTCTGGTCCTGATCATTCTGTCTGATTCCTTTGTCAACTGCTTTCTTAGAATTGTATTCCTACCCTTCAGAGAATGACTCTGGCTTTGAAGTCTCTAATTATACACCACTTGTCTTGTTCTTTGATCACCGCCTGTCTTCCCTCTACAACAGTGGTTCTCAATTGGGGTGGTTTTGTCCCCTCCCCTGGGCCATTTGGCAGTGTTTGGACACATTTTTGATTGTCACAACTGCAGGCGGGGAGTGCTGCCAGCATCTAGGGGGTAGAGAGCAAAGATGCTACTAGACATCCACACGTCCCCCAACAAACCGCGCCAGACTGTGGGGTCCTAAAACATCAACAGTGCTGAGGCCTGGAAACCCTGGTCCAGACGAGAGTGCCAGAGAAGCAGGGACTGGGTTGCTGTTTGCTCACTCTCTCCCTCCTTGTGCCCAGCATGGCGCCTGGCAGAGTGAGCATGTTTGTCGAATGAATGAATGCAGGTTAAACAGAAAATAACCCCCATCCTTTTATCAAAGGAGTGTCATTTTCATGCAGTGGAAACTGGACCCTCACTTCTGACCCTTTCCAGAGATGATGCAGATGGTGGGTGAGCATCACTTTAGACCCTTTCCAGAGAGGAGACAGCTGTGCACCTGCTAAGACCCTGCTCAGCCGGCTGCTTGCTGAAAGCCCCAGTCAAAGGCATAGAAAAGCCACCAGGCCAAGTGGGGAGTCTGGAGGCCATGGACAACCCCCATACGTCCCCTCACAACTAAACTGGGTTGTCAGTGCTCGCCACGGACACCAAGATCATGTCAGCTCGCAGCATTTACTGGCCATACATTGTAAACCTGGGAGATTTAAAAACAAAAACAAAAACAAAAACCCATTCACAAAAATATAAAAGCCTAAAGGTGACTGTGATAGGTGTGACATATTTGTCTATATTAAGAGTGGACATATTTATGTATCTATGAGATGAGAAAAAAGCAGGTATTTAAAGATGACAATACATTGGGCAGACTTGCTACAAAAAGAACCTAAAACGCAGCTTGGTGTCTCCAGCTCCCTAAGCTGTGTCCTCTGCACTCCCCTTCAGAATCCCCTCTCTTTTCCTGCAGGTTGCAGGAGTCTGGAGGGAGGGTGGCCTAAGGAAGAGTCTGGGCTGCAGGTTCAATCACACCATTCCCACCTCCTTCTCTGCAGACCAGCAGGCTACAAGAGGCAGACCTCCAGGGACACACTCCTGGCTCTGTCATTCATTATTTTTGTGTCCTTGGGTGAGGTGCTTGACCTTCTGAAGCCTTAATTTTTCTTTTTCTTTCTTTTCTTTTTTTTTGACGGAGTTTCACTCTGTTGCCCAGGCTGGAGTGCAGTGGTGCGATGTTGGTTCACTGCAACCTCCGCCTCCCGGGTTCAAGTGATTCTCGTGCCGCAGCACGGATGTGTACCACCATGCCTGGCTAAGTTTTGTATTTTTAGCAGAGACGGGGTTTTGCCATATTGGCCAGGCTGGTCTCGAACTTCTGGCTTCAAGTGATCTGCCTGCCTCGGCCTCCCGAAGTGTTGGGATTACAGGTGTGAGCCACCGTGCCTGGCCTGAAGTCTTAATTTTTCTTATCTGTAAAATGGGGATAACAATGGTAACTGACGCGGGCTGCTGTGTGGATTAAATAACACATGTGAAGGGCTTTGCTCGATGCCTGGTACACAGTAAGCACTCAGTAAATGCCAGCTATTCTTCTTCCTGCTCTTTCTCTTCTTTTTTCTTTTCCTTTTTTGAGACAGGGTCTCACTCTGTCACCCAGGCCAGAGTGCAGTAGTGTGATCTTGGCTCACTGCAGCCTCTACTTCCTGGGCTCAAGTGATTCTCTAACCTCAGCCTCCCGAGTAGCTGGGACTACAGGCACGAGCCACCAATGCCTGGCTAATTTTTTGTAGAGACAGGGTATCGCCATGATGCCCAGGCTGGCCTTGAACTCCTGAGCTCAGTGATCTGCCCGCCTTGGCCTCCCAAAGTGTTGGGATTAGGCATGAGCCACTGCCCTTGGCCCCTTTCTCTTAATTTGAATTGCTGCCAGTGTTGTGTTGGAAGATTGAGGTCTTTTGAGAGAGGGGAGAGGTTTCTTGCTGTGTGGTGTCCGTGGTGGGACTGGAGTCCTGAGGAGGGGAAGGCCTATCTTGGGAGCAGGTCAGTCTGCGGTGGGACTGGAGCACTGCTGAGGGGGAGGCCTGCCTTGGGTGCGGGTCAGGCTGGGGATCGAACTGATCCCAACCTGGAGGCGGTCCCTCCACTCCCACCCTCAGGGAAGTAGGGTTTGATTTTCTCAAGAAAACCAGCTCATTTCCAAAGACCCTCTTCCTGGACTCTCGTAAATGTCCAGAAAAACTGCTGAGAGAATGCAGAATAGCCTCGTTGTTTCTTCTAGAAGCCTGTGTGGTGTGGATCCAGCTGCGGCAGCACACATGCCCTCGGCGGGTCCTGTGACAGATGCTGACCTGTCACGTGTCCATCAAATGCCCAAACATCCATTTAGGGTAAAAAGGCACGTTCAATTGCACAATCAAATCACTTCTGGAAATCCTGTTGTCCCCGCTGGAAAGCAGCAGCACGATCATAGCTCACTGTGGCCTCGAACTCTTGGGCTCAAGTGATCTTCCCATCTCAGCCTCCTGAGTGGCCAGGACTGCAGGTACCTGGCACCATGCCTGACTAATGTATTTTTAATTTTTTTGTAGAGATGGGGTCTCGCTATGTTTCCCAGGCTGGTCTCAAGCTCCTGACCTCAAGCAATCCTCTTCTCTTGTCCTCACAAAGTGGTGGGATGACAGGCGTGAGCCACCACACCTGGCCTATTTAAATAATATTTAATAATAACATCTATCATTTATTTTTTCCTCTGGAGCCAGGCACTAGGCTAAGCACTTTCCAGAATTATCTCCTTCAGTATTTTTGTCATCATTTTACAGCTGGGAAATGGAGTCCCAGAAAGGTCAAGAGCCTTGCCCAAGGTCACACAGCTTGTAGACCTTGGATCTGGACACAGGTCCCTCTGACTCTAGAACTTGTGTGCTCTGAATCACGGCTCCCTTCTCCTGCCTTTTATGTGTTGTGTTTTTCCGGTGACAGTGAAAAGCAAACTTTAGGCAAACTCATGGCATAACATGATCTTAGCCTGCTGAACATGTTCTGCAGAATATCACACATGATCGGCCAGGCGCGGTGGCTCACGCCTGTCATCCCAGCACTTTGGGAGGCCAAGGCAGGCGGATCACGAGGTCAGGAGATCGAGACCATCCTGGCTAACACGATGAAACCCTGTCTCTACTAAATATACAAAAAATTAGCCAGGTGTGGTGGCGGGCACCTGTAGTCCCAGCTACTCAGGAGGCTGAGGCAGGAGAATGATGTGAACCTGGGAGGCGGAGCTTGCAGTGAGCCGAGATGGCGCCACTGTACTCCAGCCTGGGCGACAGAGTGAGACTTCATCTCAAAATACATACATACATACATACAATACATACATACATACATACATAATATCACACATGATCTGCAAAGGGGGCCAGCCATGCTTCAGCAATTAATGTGGCCCAATGTCAATGCCATGCTGAACCATGCTGTGCACAAGCACAAGGCTACCTTTCTGTGCAAAGCCTGGACAATGGGTATGGTCGGGGCACCAGCTAGTGAGCATAGACAGCAGCCCATGAGGAAGGACCTGGCCCTGAACCACTGATATGTATGGCTGTGCCAGGGAACCCAGCTAGTGTCTGCCCTCAGGCCCCTCCTCTCCACATGCCAGTCACAGCAGAGAGAATTGTCGTTGGTTACCGCTGGGATCTCTATTCTTGAGAGAGCTGGCAAATCTGGTTTTGCATCCAATAGTATTTTCTGGATACTGCTTTCCATTCTGAGGTTCTTTAAATCTAGAAAGGATTCATTCTGGTGGTCTTTATGATCTATAAAACAAATAAAGTAGACTCAAAAGAAAGGCTCAGGAAGAAGTTATTTCATGTAATAACCATAGCAACTATTTACGGGACACTTACACAGGCCTGTTTTAATCCTTACGACCTCCCGTGGCAGATGAGGACACAGGCCTAGAGAGATCAAATGACCTGGCCAAGGTCACCCGGCTCATAGGAGGCTGCAGCCACACAGGTATCAGTGTGGTGGACTTTCTAAGGCCCTTCAGCCATGGAACCAGGATGGAACTTGAACCCAGGCTTCCAGGTCCTAGACCAGTGCCCTAGCCTGCAGTGGGCCCCAAGTCTTAGGAGAGCTCTGTCCCCTCTAAAGGGGGTACTCTAAGTGGTTCTCCAACATTGATCCTTAGACAGTATTCATCCATGACAAAGTTCTCACCCAGCCACCATGAAATAAGAAAAACTAGGCCAGGAGTGGTAGCTCACGCCTGTAACCTCAGCACTTTGGGAGGCTGAGGCAGGTGGATCACGAGGTCAGGAGTTCAAGACCAGCCTGGCCAATATGGTGAAACCTTGTCTCTACTAAAAATACACAAATTGGCTGGGTGTGGTGGCTAGTCCCTGTAGTCCTAGCTACTAGGGAGGCTGAGGCAGGAGAATCACTAGAACCTGGGAGGTGGAGGTTGCAGAGCCAAGATTGCGCCACTGCACTCCAGGCTGAGTGACAGAGCGAGACTCTGTCTGGAAAAAAAAAGTACAATAGTGAGTTGGGCATGAAATCTTATTTAATATCAAGGCCTGCACTTCACTCTGAGATCATGGCCTGCCCAACTTTTTGTGTATTACAGTGTCCTCTGAGTCCTGGGATGATGCGGATAAAACATGGTAGTCTTGGAAAACTGGTCAGTCCCCAAAGTGAGCCTGGGGTCCACTGCTCTGACTAGGAAGGAGGAGATTTACCTGGTGCGTGCGCCTTCTCTAGTTCTTTAATTCGCGCTCGAAGTTCAGATAAGGCCTTTTTCTGACGCTGAATGACCTCCTCGTGCCGGGACCCTTTGCACTTGACCCCTAGATCGCTGAAGGATTGCTCCTGTGGGCAGAATGGGGTGGGCAGCAGTTGATCAGGGATTGGAAGATTTCTCTTACATTCACAGAAACGTGAACAATTCATGTACAGCGGAACCCAGTCTCTTAGCACCTTTGGAAAAAGAGCATTCGAGCTTCAGCAGAGATAGAATTTACATTTTTCATCTCAAATATCGGGTCACATGTAGGAAGACTTCCAACTTTCCTATTTAGCATCACTATACATAAAAGAGCCCCTCCACGTTCCCTCTCCACGTTTTATGTTTTCTTCTCATACTGTTCTATGCCTGGATTTCCATTTGCTGTCATGCTGGTCTTGTTTCTAAACAATCACAGCAAATTCTACTCCTGGAGGGGCATTTTCAGATGAGAATGCATGATGCTTTCTTTTAACTGGTGATGAGGATGATTATTTAATATTTGCTAGGGGGATTTGCTAGATTGGCTCTTGGTTGGGCTGGAGAAAGGAAAATCTTCCTCTGAGACTTTGGAGCCTGTGCAACAGCACTGTCCCACAGAACTTTCTGTGGTGAAGGGAATGTTTTATACCTGCACCAGCGCCGTCCAATATGGTAGCCACTAGACCCAGATGGACCATCCTAAACAGCTCAGGTTAGAGTTGCAGTTTTGTGTGTGTGTGTGTGTTTTTGATGTTGTTTGTTTTGGTTTTTGGAGATAGGGTCTTGCTCTGTTGCCCAGGTTGGAATGCAATGGCATGATCATGGCTCACTGTAGCCTCTACTTCTGGGCTCAAGTGATCCTTCCAGTTCTGTAGCTGGAACCACAGATGTGTGCCACCATGCCCGACTAATTTTTCTGTATTTTTTTGTAGAGACAGGATGTCACTTTGTTGCCTATGCTGGTCTCAAACTCTTGAGCTCAAGCAATCCTCCTGCTTCAGCCTTCCAAGGTGCTGGGATTACAGGCATGAACCACTGTAACCAGCCTAGAGTTGGGTTTACTAAGAGCACAGACAAAGAAAGGTCATTTTCCACCTTTTTTTTTTTGACGGTGTGTGTGTGTGTTGCTCTGTTGCCTAGGCTGGAGTGCAATGGCACAATCTCAGCTCACTGCAACCTCTGCCTCCCAGGTTCAAGCGATTCTCCTGCCTCAGCCCCCTGAGTAGCTGGGATTACAGGTGCACGCCACCACGCTCAGCTAATTTTTTGTGTGTAATTTTAGTATAGACAAGGTTTCACCATGTTGGCCAGGCTGGTCTCAAAGTCCTGACCTTGTGATCCGCCTCCCTTGGCCTCCCAAAGTGCTGGGATTACAGGTGTGAGCCACCACGCCCAGCCGTCTTTTTGATCTTTTAAGGGTCACGTACCCTTATAAGATTTGGAAGCATGCAGGGTTTTTTCCTCCAGAAAAATTCGCAGCGACACAAATATTTGCATACAACTTCCAGAGGGTCAAGACTTCCTGAAGTCCATTCATAAACTCTGAGCTAAACAGCGCTTCTCCAGGGTAAGCAATTCATTCATTCATCTCACATCGATTTATTGTGCCAAGCCTTGTTCTAGGCTCTGGGGATTCAACAGTGGCTAAACCCAGCAACATCCCTGTTGTCATAGATTTTGCATCCTCGTGTGGGCAGACAGACAACAAGGTGAAAGTATCTGGTAGAAGTTATAAATGGTAAAGAGAAAATTAAGTGGGTAAACAGGGTGGGGTGTTCGGAACAGTTTTCAGTTGTAGATAGAGTTGCCAGGGAAGGCTTCAGTCAAACTGGCAAGAAAGAGAAAAAATTGACAATCTGGCTCTTTTATAATACTTTTTAAAGTAACAGTTTTGGTTCACTTCATGCATATACATATACATATATAGATAGCTATAGATATAGAAGATGATATATATGTAGTATGAAGTGAACCAAAATTATTTTAAAAGTTGCCTATCCATCTATCTATTGAATGGTAGCAGTGGCTGCATGCCAGGCACTGTCCTAGGCACTGGGGCGAGATCAGGGAGCAGGCGGACCAGCCCTTGCTGCCGTGGGTGTGTTTCTATGGGGCAGACAGATAACAGACAGACAGGTTCACAAATACTCTAATTTTGGAGAGTGATAAGTGCTCCCAGGAAAAGAACACAGAGGAGAGCAAAGGAGACATCTCTTTGTTCTTCCTCCTTTGATGGTTCAAATGCTTATCAGAGGCCTGTATGACACATCCCTGGCCCTGCGCTAGCCACACTGCCGCCAGGGGAACAGGGCCCATGGCCTCCTACAAGGGGCTCAACAGTGCTGTCTGAGGCCCTCCTGGGACGGTCCCCTACCCCCACCCCCATGTCCCTACCTCTCGTTCCCTCCCTTCCTTCTGGTTCTACTCCAGGTCTCCTCCAGCACAGGCCTCCCTGACCATCTGACCAGCTGACCACTCCCTTCCCCCAGGTCAATCTGTTCTGAATCCTGCTGTACAGTTTCTCAGAGTGCTTCTTCCCACTGGACATGTTACTTGATCTTGGCTTGTTTATTTCTGTGTCTCTCCTCCCAGACGACAGGCTCCATGAGAGCAGTCTTCATCTCCTTTGAAGACTGTGCTATTTCCAGGGCCAAGCACTGTGTCTGAGCACAGTAGGTACTCAGTGAATATGCAGCCTGTCAGAAACAGGAGCTGTAAGGAGCTTGCCCTGGCTTTCCAGCTGGGACCAGGGCTCAGCAGCTGGGAGAGAGAGGCAGGCCACCCTGGTTGCACTTAGTAGGGCCTCACTTGTCCTCGGACCCTGGCTCCACCCTGCTCACAGGATGCATGGCTGGTTCCCTTCCAGGGTTAGCTCTACACTGGCCTCGGTCACTTCTTGAGGATGCGTGTTTGACCTGAGAGTAAACAACCTGGAATGTTCTCCCTCTCTCTCTGTCTCTCTGTGTATAGCAGGGGGGCAGAAGATAGTAAATTTTGGGGGTGTAGGGGTAGCCATGCATTGAGGCTGCCTCACAGCCTGTGCTAGTCTCAAGGGGTACCAGGAACATCACATGACCCCTCCTTGCGGCTCTTCTGGGAATTTATTTATTTGGAGAGGATGAAATTCTTTCTCATACAACTCTTAAGCCCTCTGACCCACTCTGGCTTAGAAAGCAGGAAGGAGCCCGAGGGAGGAAAACCATTCCAAGAAGGAACAAATACATTTTCCCTTTTATCTTGCAGTCTCCCTCCCCCATCCTCCTCCACTAATCCCTCCATATAATATAAACTAAAAATCAAGGGCATCCCAGTTCAACAATCCAGTCCCACAGTCGTGCACAGAGTCCAAGGGCGTTTGGTGTGGGCGGGAGCCGGTGCGTCTTCTCCTATCCCTGGCATAGGGCCTGGCACACAGCAGGTGCTCAATAGTTGTTGAACGAGTGAATGAATATGGGTCAGGTTCTGCTCTAAGAGCCTGGGATTCCAACAGGAGTGCCACACACCCCCTGCCCCACGGAGCTTACGGCCACGTGGACCTGCTGCAGCCCCCGCCTTCCTGGTCACCCTGAGCCACCAGGAGACACTTCTGTTAAAGTGCTCTGGACAGCAATCGATGCCAAGGACAGCTGGCTGGACCTCGAGCCCTTTCGTTCAAGCTGTTTGCGGCCCTGGCTCAATGCTGTCTGGCAGGGGAAAGGCATCTTTGAGAAAGCCGGAAAGCAAGCTGACACATTTGGCCTGGCTTCCCAGTGAAAATCCAAAGACCATTACTGGAACGTCATGCTCTCTAGGCTCAAAAAGCCCCAGGGAAAGAATAGCCCCAGGCTCCAGGAAACCAGGGCCTTGAGGAACCAGTGAGTCTCACAATTGCATGCTGCGGACCGTGGGGAGTATCACAGCCCCAACCATAGGGACAGAGTGTGAGTGCCTGCTTCTAGGACGGCCCAAAGAAGGCTGTTCTCACTCAAAGACACACTCCCATCAGATGCTTCTGGGCAGGTGCATAGAACAGCTACCAAGCCACAGCCACGGAGCACTCACTACGTGGCTCTGGGAGGGCAGTTTGGCCCCAATAAGCACAGTTCAGGAAGAAGTACATTAACTACAGCATTGCCCAAGAGGAGAAGCAATGGAAGTGTCCATCAAGAGGGGACTGGTTGGAAAAAAGAAACAATGGGATTTTACACAACCATTTAAAAGGGTGAGGCAGATCTTCATATACTTGCAAAGATGCCCATTAAATAGTGGTATGTAAAACTAAACCCATGTTGCAGAATGTACATGGTTTGACACCATTAGTAAAAAAATTATCTACTAAACAAATATCTATATGGGCCAGGCGTGATGGTTCACACTTGTAATCCCAGGACTTTGGGAAGCTGAGGCAGGTGGATCTCTTGAGTCTGGGAATTCAAGACCAGCCTGGGTAACATGGTGAAACCTCATCTGTACTAAAAATACAAAAATTCGTCGGGTGTGGTGGCATGCGTCGGTAGTCCCAGCTACTAGGGAGGCTGAGGCAGGAGGATCATTTGAACCTTGGGAAGTTGAGGCTGCAGTGAAGTTGTGATGGCACCACTACACTCCAGCCTGGGTGACAGAGTGAGACCTTGCCCCGGAATACATGAATGAATGAATAAATAAATAAATATATGTACGGGTTTGTGTGTGTTTGTTCAGGTGTGTATATACATAAAATGTATTTCTCAACCAACCCATAAAGTAGGGATGGTCATTACTGTCAGAACAGGGAACTGGTGCACAGTGACCTCCCCAAGGTCACAGAGTTTCTAAGTGGAGGAGCTGGGATTCGAACGCAGGTGCAGCGAATCTACGCCTGATCTTCAGCCACTACACTTTCTTGACCGTGTCAGAACGTGGAGGCCTCTATGAGGGAAAGATCTCATGGCGTGCACATCACACTGTGGACAGCTGTGACCTCTGGTGACTGCGACTGAAGGGGCAGGATTCTGCGACTTACTTTATACGTTTCACACAAGTAAGTCATACTTTCGGAACTTAGAATGAAAATATCTTCAAAAGGAAAGAAAGCCACCACTGGGCTGTGTCTTAGCACGTCCTTCCGGGTGCCCAGGAGTTGCTGGCACTCACCTCTAGGCTGCTGGAGAAGGCCTCGGTGTGGACGGGTCCTATCTGCACAGAGGTGTCACACGTCTGGGTCTTCTTCCGGGACTTCTGTTCCTTCTCTGTGTTCAGCTGGAGTCTGTGTTTGTCCTGGGAAGCCCTGGGGTAGAGAAGAGGAGGACAGCACGAGGTTCCAGGAACCACAAATTACTTTTGCAGTCATTGGAAGACCAGGAAATGGAGCTCTATTTTTACAGGAAACAGAATTCTTTTGAGACTTCAGTTTCCTGCTCCCAGATTTCTAGAGAATTCAGTTTCAGGGGACTTACGGGAGAGTGGCCAGGGCAGGGAGCACCTGCCCTTGGTTCCTATGCTGGGGCTGAGGACACCTGCTGTGGTTTTACAGGGACATTCACTGCATGTCTACTGTTTCTAACACTTTATGTGTGTCTAACTCTTCTATCTCTCATAACAATCCCACAAGTTAGGTCCTCTGCTTGTCCCGTTTTACAGACAAGTAAACAGACACACAGCAATCTGCCTGTAGTTACCTTGCTTGTAAATGGATGGTCTGGCTATTTTTTTTTAGATGGGGTTTGTTCTTGTTCTCCCACCCAGGCTGGAGTGCAATGGTGCGATCTCTGCTCACTGCAACCTCCGCCTCCCAGGTTCAAGCAATTCTTCTGCCTCAGCCTCCCAAATAGCTGGGACAGGCGTGCACCACCACACCCGGCTAATTCTGTATTTTTAGTAGAGACAGGGTTTCACCATATGTTGGCCAGGCTAGTCACAAACTCCTGACCTCGGGTGATTCACTCACCTCAGCCTCCAAAAGTGCTGGGATTACAGGCATGAGCCACCGGGCCTGGTCTAGGGTCTGGCTTTGAAACCAGGCAGCCAGGTGTGGAGTCTGCTCCTTTAGCCACTACGTGAATCTGCTTTGGCCACGAGGCACACAAAGCTACCAGATATCCACAAAACATCAATTTCAGTCAAACTCTTTTTTTATGAAAACATGACTCATTCCAAAATATGGATAAGCTGCGGGTAAAAATGCAACTCACGGGTGTTTTTAAAGATGAACCCAGGGGACGATGACAATATTTTGTATGTATTTTAAGCTGACACCTCCAGTTTATTCATTTGTTAAATAAATATTAAGTTCCCTTATGTGCTGGGATGGGAAATCAATAGTGGGCAAGGTCTGCACAGATCCTGTCCTCGTGGGAAGGGCAGACAACAAACAAGCAATGGGGTCGGGCGCGGTGGCTCACGCCTGTAATCCCAGCACTTTGGGAGGCCGAGGTGGGTGGATCGCTTGAGGTCAGGAGTTCAAGACCAGCTTGGCCAACATAGTGAAGCTCCATCTTTACCAACAATACAAAAAATTAGCCAGGTGTGGTGGCTCACGCCTGTAGTCCCAGCTACTCCAGAGGCTGAGGCACAAGAATGGCTTGAACCTGGGAGGCAGAGGTTGCACTGAGACAAGATTTCTCCACTGCACTCCAGCCTGGGCAACAGAGCGAGTGAGACTCCATCTCAAAAAAACAAACAACAACAACAAAACAACAACAAAACAGGCAAAGGTAGCCTTGCTGTGTGCTAAGTGGTAGGTTAGACAGAGTGCAGGGGCTGAGGGAGACCAAGCATGGCAGGATCCCTTGGCTATGTTTGGTGAGGGTGAGTGAGGGAGGGCTTCCTGGAGGAAGTGGCATTTAAGCAGAGACCTGTCATCTGGAATATTGGACAAGGAAGTTTGAGAAGCAAAGAATAAGCAACACCATGAAATACATATCATTCATTCATTCAACTCCTCAAGCAGCATATGCTGAGCCCTCTCTCTGTGCAAGACTCAGGGCCTCCCCACGCCGGGTGAACTATCCCCCCTCCCCCGCCCACACAACCTGAGTGCCTCCTTGAGGGCCTTCAGCTCCCGGTCTTTCTTCTCCACCAGACTGCTCATCTGGGCCATCTTCTCCTTGAGCACACTCAGCTCCTTGCTTTGCTGCTGGACCAGTGCCATGTTCCGTTCCAGTTCCATCTTCTGCTTCTCGTTTAGCTCCCCTGGGAGTGACAGGAGGGCCGGTAAGGGAGTCTCTGCCTCCTGAGTTCAAGTGATTCTCCTGCCTCAGCCTCCTGAGTAGGTGGAATTTCAGGTGCGCACCACCACGCCTGGCTAATTTTTTTTTTTTTTTTGAGGCGGAGTCTCGCTCTGTCGCCCGGACTGAAGTGCAGTGGCCGGATCTCAGCTCACTGCAAGCTCCGTCTCCCAGGTTTACGCCATTCTCCTGCCTCAGCCTCCTGAGTAGCTGGGACTACAGGCGCCCGCCACCTCGCCCGGCTAGTTTTTGTATTTTTAGTAGAGACGGGGTTTCACCGTATTAGCCAGGATGGTCTCGATCTCCTGACCTCGTGATCCGCCCGTCTCGGCCTCCCAAAGTGCTGGGATTACAGGCTTGAGCCACCGCGCCCGGCCGCCTGGCTAATTTTTTGTGTTTTCAGTAGAGACAGGGTTTCACCACGTTGGCCAGGCTGGTCTCAAACTCCCGACCTCAGGTGATTCACCTGCCTCGGTCTCCCAGCGTGCTGGGACTACAGGCATAAAGTAGCTATTATTAGCATCCTCACTTCACAGATGCAGAAACTGAGGCTCAAAGAGGTAAGGGACTTACCTGAGGTCATGCAACTAAGAGTGAGCAGATATAGAATTGGGCCCAACATCTCCAGAGAACTGGGCATTGTAGCCTCTACCCCACACTTTCTCATACCTTATTACAAAAAAAAACTCAGCCATAAATGTCTTGGGGTATTAACAGGAACAGCTACAGGGAGCAAATACCCTGTAGGGTTTGGGATGGGGACAAGATAGGAGCATTCTTTTCCCTTCCTCCACTTCCCCAGGCTTCGTTCCATCTCCCAGCTCCTGCCTGTCTATCCATGCCCTTCAGCTCAGGGAGAGTAGACATGGGAAAGAGAGGCTGCTATCAGATGCAAGAAGGAGGGAGGCAGAAGTAAAAGCACAGAGATAAGGAGGAACAAAGCAGGAATAGGAAGGCAGCATGGTTTGTGTCTGTCCAGAACAGCACAGAACTCAGTTATTTTGCCCCTACTCTAGGGGCCACTGATGTCCATGTTAACCCTAGGAAGAAGGCGTGTCGTCTCTACTTAGCATCTGAGAAGAGAAGGCCTGGAGAGGCCCCTTTGCCCTAGGTCCCAAAGCTAGTGAGTGCTGGGGCTTGTGCAAACTGACCTGCTGCAGGAAGACCCCAGATTGCCCTCCAAGCCTTTGCTTCCAGGAGCAAATCTGTGCTAAAGGAAAATTTTCCCTGAAGAAGAAAGTTGCATTTCAGTGCAGAGGTCCAAAGTCCTCTGGAGAATGTGCCCTGTGCCCTTTGGCACTGAGTCAGGGACTCAGTGGGGGGAGGGAATCAGGGACATATCCAGGATATGGCTTTTGCTGACCCTGAGTTACAGATGCTGGGACAACACAGGGAAGCAGGATTGTTTATGCCAAGGTTTTCAACTCTCTCTTTTTTTTTTTTTTGGGACAGAGTCTCGCTCTGTCGCTCAGGCTGGAGTGCAGTGGCACGATCTGGGCTCACTGCAACCTCCGCCTCCCGGGTTCAAGCAATCCTCTGCCTCAGCCTCCTGAGTAACTGGGATCACAGGCGCCCACCACCACATCTGGCTAATTTTTGTATTTTTAGTAGAGGTGGGTTTTCACCATCTTGGCCAGGCTGGTCTTGAACTCCTGATCTTGTGATCCAACTGCCTTGGCCTCCCAAAGTGCTAGGATTACAGGCATGAGCCACTGCGCCTGGCCAACTCTTAAGCCTCATCTCCTTCCTTTCTCGAGTGGGTCAGGAGGTTAAGAGACACCGGAAATTGTTCAAACCTCTCAAATCCGACATTCTGCTGTGGGCTTCTGTAAGGTCTTTCCTTAACTTCATGATGACCTCCTGCTGAGACAGGATTTCCTTCTGAGCAGCCAATAAGTCATCTCTGAAATTCACAAAAACAGGTGAAGTCAGTTCAACTCAAACTCCACATTATCTCCTGAGTGTCAGAAAGGGGCCAAGTACAAATGCAAACAGATTCTCAATCATGGTCCATTCAATGCCAGTCCCAGCAAAGGATGAGGACAGTCTTCAAAAACTCTAAAACAAAAATGACTTTTTTGTTGCACTTTCGTTTAAGAAAATAGATTGAGGCCAGGCACCGGGTACGTGCCTGTAATCCCAGCACTTTGGGAGGCCAAGGCTGGAGGATCCCTGGAGCCCAGGAGTTCAAGACCAGCCTGGGCAACAGAAATCAGAACCCCATCTCTACAAAAAATAAATTAAAAAAAAATTAGCCAGGCATAGTGGTGTGTGGCTGTTGTCCCAGCTACTCGGGAGGCGGAGGTGGGGAGATTGCTTGAGCACAGGAGTTGAAGGCTGCACTCCAGCCTGGGTGGTAGAGCAAGACCCCGTCTCTAAGAAAAAAAAGGAATAAAGAAAAAAGAAAATCCACTGAGAACACAAGATCTGGCTGAGTTGAGTCTGAGGCTCGAACATGCGTTGCATGAGACTGATACCCACTACCCAGCATCATGACTTGATGTGCCTGTGGACTTCTGATGGTGGAGGGAGAGGGGAAGACTATTTGGGGGAGGTTCAGGGATTCTTTGGGGACAGGGAAGAAAAAAGAGAGGAAGACAATGTGGCTCTGCTCTCTCAGCAGCACCTTTGAATTCCTGGTGGAGAGAGGCGGGGCCAGATGTGAATGAATGGTGTTCTTGGGGAAGCTGGTGGAAGTGTGGCCTCGGCGCCCAGGCAACACGGGGACAGTGATGGTGATGGGACGGCTCCCCCTCCCACACCCCTGGAGGGCAGCACACCTTTGGCACCCTGAGACTCAGGATGGTTGATGGGAGGAGGGTGGCTGCACCCAGTGGAGGGGTGAAGGGTGCCCAGCAGGAACAGCAGGGGAGGCGCCTTGGGTGGAGATTTGACGGGAAGAACACAGGGTGCATGTCTCAGCAAGCTGAGAAACTGCAGCCTGGCGGAGACAGGTCTTGTGTGTGTTGCAGGGAGTAGGTCTTGCCCTTGTGGAAGGGGGTTGGGAGCCTCAGTCTTTGGGCAGGTATTAATGCCACTTCATTTGAGGTCACAGGCTTTTGAAATCCAGGCTCTTCTTACAAAGACTTTATTTTTTATTTATTTATTTATTTTTGAGATGGAGTCTTGCTCTGTTGCCCAGGCTGGAGTGCAGTGGCGCGATCTCAGCTCACTGCAACCTTCATCTCCTGGGTCAAGCGATTCTCCTGCCTCAGTCTCCCAAGTAGCTGAGACTATAGGTGTCTGCCATCATGCCTGGCTCATTTTTGTATTTTTAGTAGAGACGGGGTTTCACCATGTTGGCCAGGCTGGTCTCAAACTCTTGACTTCAGGTGATCCACCCACCTCAGCCTTCCAAAGTGCTGGGATTACAGACATGAACCACTGCACCCAGCCTTATACAGACTTTAGAATGTACTGTGTTTATTATGAATTAACGTAAAACACTGGCAGGTTGCATGTCAAACAAACAAACAAAAAAAGACTGGTGATCATTAGAATGAACATAACTACATATATATAGTATATTCTGTGTGTGCGTGCATGTGTGTGTGTCCACGTGAGCGTGTCCTTGGCTGCAACCACAAATCTTCCAACTCGAGGATAAAACCTCAGAACTCAAGCATGTTCACATGCCAAGCAAGTGGACCAGAGCAGGGCCGGGTGGTGCTGACTCTTCTGTAAGTCATGGGCACCACTGTTTCTAGAGTTTAAACAGGAGGAGAAGTCAGGAACTTTTCACAACGCGGAGGCGGGGTATCCTTGTCTTTTTGGGGTAAAAACCCTGTGACATTAGACTTTAGTCACTAGGATTTGGTGCAAGGATCGGGCAGGTGGTTGTCCTCTTGGGGGAGCTTCTGAATCCGTACGCTGCGTCCCATCGGCACCTCCTTCTTTATGTGCTGTTTTCTGGATCTTTCCCATTCATATGTTTGTTTCTCTGAAAACTGTCAGTTCTTTGAGGATAGACTTCTTTATAGACTCACTGGCTCTCAGAGTCAGGAGAGTTGAAATCATTTATTTGAGGTCATTTAGCTGACCCGTTAACTTCTTACCTTTGCAGGGCCCCACCCCACCAAGTGGTCTCCACTGTTTGAAATCTCTGTCTGCTTAATAACACCTACGAATGAGCTTGCCTCTAGCTGATCCTCGTGGAAGCTAAGGCTCAGTGAGGTGGCGTGACTTGCCCAGGGTCACACAGCTGGAAAGTGTCGAGTTGGAATCTGCTGTGTTTTGAATGTTCGTCTCCTCCAAATCTCAAGTTGAAACTTAACCCCCAATGTGGCAGTATTGAGAGGTGGGGCCTTTATAAAGTGATTGGGTCATGAAGGTACAATTATGGATTAATGGATTTGTGGGCTACTGGGTTAGTGGATCATGGCAGTGAAACTGTGGATTTATAAAAAGAAGCAGAGGCAGGGAGACCTGAGTTAGCACACTCAGCCCCCGGACGTGTGATACCCTGCACCAGACTCTGCAGAGTCCCCAACAGCAAGAAGGCCCTCACCAGATGCAGCCCCTCAACCCGGGACTTCTCAGGCTCCAAAACTGTAAGAAATGAATCTCTTTTCTTTATAAATCACCCAGTTTCGGGTATTCTGTTATAAACAGCAGAAAACAGGCTGAGGGATCTGAATGTAGATCCACCTAAATCTTTCCATGACACTGCCCTGCCTTGCTGAAGGAATGGGGAAGTGAAAGCAGCACTGGGAAGGCAGCAGACCCAGCTCCTTGTATGGCTTCTGACAGTGTGGCCCAGGTAGGGGCTGGTTGCCTGTTTGCCCCCACCCAGGTGGCGCCGGTGAGAATGCCTGGCGCTCACACACCCGCGGGTACTCACATCAGGTGTTCGTACGCCATGTCTTTGGCACTGCTGTCCGTCGTGGGAGCCACCAGAGGGTCTTGCGGCCTTTCCTCCTTTTGGGCTGTATCAGAGGGACATGTGATCGTTGTGAGAGGAGGCTGTCCTTCCCCTTTGCTTACAAGCACACCTGTGTCTTTCACAACTTTTTTTTTTTTTTTTTTTTTTTTTTTGAGACGGAGTCTCGCTCTGTCGCCCAGGCTAGAGTGCAGTGGCCGGATCTCAGCTCACTGCAAGCTCCACCTCCCGGGTTCACGCCATTCTCCTGCCTCAGCCTCCCGAGTAGCTGGGACTACAGGCACCCACCACCTCGCCCGGCTAGTTTTTTATATTTTTTAGTAGAGACGGGGTTTCACCGTGTTAGCCAGGATGGTCTCGATCTCCTGACCTTGTGATCCGCCCGTCTCGGCCTCCCAAAGTGCTGGGATTACAGGCTTGAGCCACTGCGCCCGGCCAGTCTTTCACAACTTACAAAACCTGCCTCCACCTGCAGCCCTCTCCACCTTGTGAGACCCACATGTGTGCCGTGTCACAGGCTGGGGGCTCTCCCAAAGTGTGTGGCCATGTGATTGTCCCAGCTACTCTAGAAGGCAGGGGCCATCAAGTCCACTTATAGACAGGGAAAGGGGCACCGGAGTGATGGAAGCTACCGGCGACCCACTTGGCTAAGTTGGTGAGCAGTGCAGCCTCAGCCCCTGGTCCCACCGCCTGCCTGTCTCTCTTGGAAGAAGAATCTGTGTTTAGCACCTTCCTCTCCTCACCTCCCATTTACACCTCAGTGCACCGCCTCTGGCATCCTGTCTCACTACTCAGTCACGTGTTCACTCACTTGTTTATTCCTTCAACAAACATTTGTGGAGTGTACACTGGTCTAAGTACGGGGGTGACAAAGATGCAGTCACCCTTTAGGTCCCAGCTCAATCTCAAACACCCTCCCTCCGACCTGGACGTCACCCTTCAGGTCCCAGTTCAATCTCTTTTTTTGTTTTTGAGACAGTCGCGCTTTGTTGCTAGGCTGGAGTGCAGTGGTGCGATCTCAGCTCACTGCAACCTCCGCCTCCCGGGTTCAAGCAATTCTCCTGTCTCAGCAGCCCGAGTAGCTGGACTACAAGCGCACGCCACCATGCCTGGCTAATTTTTGTATTTGTAGTACAGACGGGGTTTCACCATGTTGGCCAGGATGGTCTCAATCTCTTGGCCTCATGATCTGCCAGCCTTGGCCTCTCAAAGTGCTGGGATTACAGGCATGAGCCACTGAACCCAGCCCCCAGCTCAATCTCAAACACGCTTCCTCTGACCTGGACTCTGGGTTGGGAAACTGAACCCCACTCTTTGTCCTTGTCATGGTGCCCTATTCATCCTGGATCACCTGTCAGGGCAATAATTTTGTTACCATGGGGACAAAAACTGGCTTGTCCATCACTGGATCCCAAGTGCCTACATGAGATCGGAACATAACAGAAGCTCCACCGAGAGAGCTGAATGAGTGAATGAATGAGGGAAGTCCTGATGGTTTGCTGACTTGCTGGGAACTAGAGCCGTGTTTCCTAACCAGGAGTGAGTTTGCCTCTAGGGGACATTGGGCAATGTCTGGAGATATTTTTGGTTGTCACAGCTGGGGTAGGGGTGCCACTGGCAGCTGGTGGGTGGACAGGGAGGCTGCTAACACCCAATAGTGTCCAGTTCAGTCCCATCCATGAAAAAATGATCCTGCCCCAAATGTCAACAGAGCTGAGGCTGGGATACCCTGGCCTGAGTCCTCTACTTCCCGAACTTTCTCCAAGAGCTTAACAACTTTACAATAATACCTTACCTTGGACGTTTGGGGCAAATAAGTGCTCACAAGTCTGAGTTCTTTTTTCAGCTTCTTTTGGGTTTATTTTTTAAGGGACAAATCCTGGCTGGTAATGAGTGCATTAGTGAAGATGCAAAAGGCCAATGGCAGAGAGGAGCCTTTGAAAGGCCCCCACACGAGATGTTTTCATGTGGAAAAGATGATTCCACTTCGTGCTGCCCTGACAGCTCTGACAGCCCTGGTGGCCTGTGGGTCTCGTCGGCTCACTGGGTCGGCACAAAGGATGTCCCAACTCATTGCCATGACTTCTGCTGAACCTGGGCCTCGGAGGGCTTCTGACATCGTTGTGTAACAAGAACAAAAGGGGACCTCAGAGAATGAATGAGCTTTTGAATAAGGCACGGCCTTTTTCTTAACCATCAGCCTGTTGGGATCCAGCGGGCAATCGGAACCTACCCCAAACACTAAGATTTCCTTGGTCCCCCTTCGGACTTACCCGGGTCATTGTCCTTCAATGTTGCAATCTCGCCTTCTATTTTTTTATGGTGCTGAGTGACTTTCTGGAGTTTCTCTTCGAGGCTCACAATTGTCTGAGAGTGCTGTTTGATTTGCTCCTTATATTCCATGATCTCTTCTTCAAACCCGTGTCTCTGTGATTCCTGCTCATCCTGGACGGCCTTTACCGTCTTCTGCGGCAGGATTAGCTGCTCTTCCATCAAGATCTGGGAACAGAGCGCCACTCAGTGTGGTCTTGGGAGCTGGGTATGACAGCAACCGTAATATACCCCCTGGGCACACACAGTTGCTAAACTGGGCCCCACCCCAGGGCCTTAGCACGTGCCGTTCCCTCTGCCCTGTACACTTCTTCCATAGCTCCTTGCATGGCCAACCCCTTCTTGACTCTCAGGGCTCAGCTCCAGCGTCACCTCCTCTGAGAGGCCCTCCCTGACCACCTATCAGGAGCAACCCCAGACACTTCCCGTTCCAGCGTCTGTTTCATTGTCCCTGAAGCCTTTAATCGTTTCTTTCTCATGCCCTCTAGAATGTAAAATTCATAACAGCAGAAATGTGTCCTTTTTTACTTACTGCTATGCCCACAGCATTTGATGTTTGATAGATATTTGTGGAATTAATGAATGAACAATTTCATAAGAAAAAGCAAATGAATTTGCCTTTCTTTCTTTCTCCTTCTTTCTTTCCTTCCTTCCTTCCTTCCTTCCCTTTCTTTCTTTCATCTCTCTCTCTCTCTCTTTCTTCTTTCTCTTTCTCTTTCGAGACAGAGTCTTGCTCTGTTACCCACGTTAGAGTGCAGTAGCATGATCTTGGCTCACTGCATCCTCTGTCTCCTGGGTTCAGGGTATTCTCCTGCCTCAGCCTCCCAAGTAGCTGGGACTACAGGCGTGCACCACCACACTCAGCTAATTTTCATATTTTTTTTTAGTGGAGACGAGGTTTCACCATTTGGCCAGGCTGGTCTCAAACTCCTGACCTCAGATGATCCACCCACCTTGACCGCGAAAGTGCTGAAATTATAGGTGCGAGCCACTGTGCTCAGCTACAATTTGCATTTCTTAAAAACAAAAAATTAATGACCCCCAAATGGCAAATCTGCTGCTTTCCCACATCCAGACACTCCCTCCTGAGGCTCCCCTTGACGTCTGCATCCCAGCACCTCCTCCTCAATGCCCGCCTGCTACCCCAAACTCACCCTGCCCTGCTCCCTATTCCCAGGTGACGTGCTGGGCCTCCACCTCTGATTTCCCCATGACAGGTACATTCTTTGCCCGACACACTCACACATGCCTGCTCTTCCAAGGACCCTGCCTAGGAGGCTGCCTTCCAGATTAGGCTCTTGTCTTGCTTTCTCTCCCAAAACTATTGTGTACCCAAAGCTGGGGGGCTTTTGAACTTTGATGCCCTATCCTCACCTTCCTCCTCTTGTCTCCTCTTCTCCAAAAGAGGGCTGCTCCAAGAGAACACCCCCACCATGACCCCAGACCTCCATACTCCCATCCCTATGTCGTCCTTACGCCATCAGGTCCCCAAGCACCCCGGCCTGAAGTGTGCAGTCTCCTCTGGCACTGTGCTCTCCTTGGCGCTCACGTCCTGCCAGCAGTTATCAAGTCCCGCCATCGTAACTCTCTCCAGCGACTCCCTCCCTCCCACACCTCCCCCAGCTCCCGCCAAGGTCAGGTCCTTATGATTCTGGTCCACCACGTGCCACACCCAGAGCTGTTCTCTCCAACGCCACACCCTCGTGAAATTTACTTTGTTCTCTTCTGGGAGATTCACCTTCATGACTTCCTTGCTCAGAAACCTGTCGGTTGAGCGTGTGGATGACAGACTGAATGCACATCGAGCCCTGATTTTGGAGGGCCTCGAATACCGAGCCTACACGTTAATGTATTGTCTTAAAGCCTGTGGAATCATCACTCATCACTCGGTCCTGAGGCTCTCCAGGCATTCTGATCCTGTGAGGAACCTGCATTACAACATCTCAGAATACCCTGCAGACGGGGCATCCTAGCTCTGTGTACCTTTCATTCTAAACCAACGCTTCTCACTAGGGGGCCATTAAGGGACACTTGGCAATGTCTGAAGACATTTTTGGTGATCATGACTGTGGGAAGAGGGCTCCTGGCATCCGGTGGGTAGAGAACAGGGGTGGTGCTAAATATCCTAAGATGCTCAGGACAGCCCCTAACAGGAAAGAGCTACTTGACCCAGAACATCAGCAGTGCTGAGGCCGAGAAGCCCTGGTCTAAGCCACGCATTCTCACGGCACTGTAATCTTCTATTGAGAGAAAAATTCTCCTGTTCCTAGAAGGCACCAACTTACCATTTTTGTCTTGGTAGTTTCCAGTTCAGCTAATGTTTCATTTAATTTCAAGGCGAGGCTCTCTGCTTTTAGACTTTCCGTTGCCTTTGTTTTCTGAGTCTCTTCAACCATGGCTAGTGCGTCACTTAATTTATTACTTAAAACATCCTCTTTTTGCTCTTTTAATTCTAATTCCTAGACAAAAAAACAAATAGCAAAATAACAGACATTCAGGAATATATTTACCCAGTCCCCTTCTCCCCAACCTTCAGGGAGGGGCAAAGTCTATTCTCTAATTATTCTGCCGATTCTTTCAAAGTACAAAGTCTATGCCTTCTCTGGAAGGTTCCAATTACTAGAGAACTCGTCTTCATATTCAGCGGAGATCTGTCTCCTTGTGATTTCTGGTCTCTGAGCTCAGTTCTGTCACCTAGAGCTCGTTGAATACATTTTATTTCTCTTTTATGAGACAGCCCTTTAAATATTTGAGGAGGGCTGTCATGTCTGTCTCTAAATCTGTTCTCCAAGATGAGTGTGCTGAGTCCCTTCTCTCCTTCCTTGCAACACCTGCTTCCAGGACACCCCCCTTTCCTCCAGGGCTCCAGCGGCCCTGTCCTGGGCATCTCTTATCCCTTATCCTGGAACCCATTCTTTTTTTTTTTTTTGAGATGGAGTCTCACATTGTCACCTGGGCTGGAGTGTAATGGTGCTATCTCAGCTCACTGCAACCTCCACCTCCCGGGTTCAAGCGATTCACCTGCTTCAGCCTCCCAAGTAGCTGGGACAGGCGCACACCACCACACCCAGCTAATTTTTGTATTTTCAGTAGAAACGGGGTTTCACCATATTGGCCAGGCTGGTCTCGATCTCTTGACCTCGTGATCCACCTGCCTCAGCCTCCCAAAGTGCTGGGATTACAGGCATGAGCCACTGCACCCACCACCGCATGAAAGATTCTTTCGATCTTTCATAGTCAACATTCTATTCTCTTTGAGTCCCTCCTGCAATAATGTGAAGTGTGGGCTTCTTGAGTGGCACTGTGCTGGGCATCTTATGAACATTATTTAATCAAATTTAAAATATATTCGAAGTACTAGGCATTCTTAAACTCTGTTGGTGGAGGTGCAAACTGCTGTGACTTTTCTAGACACTCATTCAGGAATGTGTATTATGAGCCTGAAAATGTGCAAGTCCTATGACTCAGCAATTCCACTTTAGGGAGTTTTTCCTAAGGACGTAAAGACTGATGCACAGGGTGGGTTAGCTGGGCATCTGCTGCACTAGTAAAGAGTGAGAAACCAACCCAGGGGAGAAGAAAATAAATCGGGATCCATCCAGCACAGTGCAAACCCAGGTCACGGAAGATTGTTTAATGACACTGAGACATTCTATGCAAAATGAAATCATTCAAACTTTTTTTTTTCTCTGAGACAGAGTCTTGTTCTATTGCCCAGGCTATAGTGCAGTGGGGATCTTGGCTCACTGCAACCTCTACCACCCGGGTTCAACTGATTCTTCTGCCTCAACCTCCCTAGTAGCCAGGATTACAGGCACCCACCACCATGCCTGGCTAATTTTTGTATTTTTAGCAGAGATGGGGTTTTGCCCTGTTGGCCAGGCTGGTCTTGAACTCCTGACCTCAGGTGATCTTCCCACCTTGACCTCCCAAAGTGCTGGGATTACAGGCGTGAGTCACTGTGAATGGCCAAAATCATTCAAACTTAAAGCGGTTGAAACCTTACATTATTTTGAGACTCTAGAGGAATGTGGCTGTGGGGCCTGGGGTCACATAGCACACACCTGCAACTTCTGTTCTTTTCTGTAAACCAGTGGGAAAGACCTGGCAGCGCCAGAGATAAGACTCCTTCAGATGATCACCCCTCATCCTGGAATATTAAAGCAATTTTCCCAGGAATGTAGCAAGCTGTGCCCAACCAAAGGGCTATAATCACATGTGCTGACCTTGTGTGGAAGACGTTGTGATCCTGTTAACTGCCTATCAAAGTGAAATTTTCACCTCCCTGCTTTGGAACGCTGACTCATTCTTTTGAAGTCTGTTTTCTGGGTTGCCGTCCTCAAGCTTTGAGCTCGAATAAACTCTATGCTTAGAGAATCTCATTATTTAAGGTTGACACATCATATGTTAAATATCAAAAATAGCGTCCAAAGCATTGTGCACAGTGTCACAGTGTAAATCACTGACTTGGTCATAAGTCGGTATTTATCGATGTCGATGCTGAGGTTCAACACAAAGGCGATCTGGAAGGAATCACATCAAAATGTCGACAGTGGCAACTGTGCTCAGTGGACTCTCTGTTAGTTATTATTTTCTTCGGAGTGATTTTCTGTGTTTTTTTTTTTTTTCAAGTTTTCTAGAATGACAGGTGTTTTTTTGTTTTGTTTTGTTTTTTGTTTTTGTTTTTATTTTTTTATAATCAGGAAAGAAAACACTTTTTTTTTGAAAATATTAAATCCCTATACCATTTTCATCTTGTTATTCCTGCAAGCCTCGCCTCGGAGTTGCTGCATCCTCTGTGTACCTCTGCTTAACTCCGTCTGATTCTTTTTCAGGGTCTTAACCTTGCTGTTACTGTTGGGATATTCCACGGAGGACCTCATGTGGACCTGGCCTACGGAGGTGCTCACTGGGGACACTGGCAGGCATCCCACGGAGTAGCTTGCCACGTACAGCTCAGCGACACACCCCAGGTGTCCCAAATAATCCACAACACACTGAAATTGTTTCTTTGAAGAGCTGTGAAGCTGCCCTGCTTATGAGCAGATCACGCGGCCTGCCATCTTTGCTCCCTGCCGGCTACTCAGCAGCTTGTCCCAAGCATAGGAGAACAAAGTCCACTGGTCCCATGCATTGGACATTCCTTTCTTTTCTCCTCTCTCCCTTTTCTATTTTGCCTATATAGATGAAATCAATCTTTGATTGCTCTTCTGAGTGTACAAATAAAATAATGTGCAAACACACAACTCTCTGCCTGACTCTACTTGTATTTCCTTGGATTTTCCTGGTAAATGGTGAATCCCTGGGCTGGGTCCTGTTCTTGCCTATCTAGGGTAATATCACCTGTCTACTTTGAGGGCTGCCATAAGACCTCACTTTTTTTTTTTTTTTGAGAAGGAGTCTCACTCTATTGCCCAGGCTGGAGTGCAATGGCATGATCTTGGCTCATTGCAACCTCCCATGTTCAAGTGATTCTCCTGTCTCAGCCTCAGTAGCTAGGATTACAGGCATGCGCCACCATGCCTGGCTAATTTTTGTATTTTCAGTAGAGATGGGGTTTCATTATGTTGGTCAGGCTGGGCTTGAACTCCTGATCTCAGGTGATCCACCCACCTTGGCCTCCCAAAGTACTGGGATTACAGGCGTGAGCCACTGTGCCTGGCCAAGACCCTACCTTCTGATGTTACTGTTCTAAGGATATTGTTGAGAAGGTTGCTTGTTGCAGAATCCTCTACGTAATGACCCTTAGGAGAGATTCTCTCTGGTCTAATACCAAGAATGGTCATATTTCCACGAGCAGTTGGTCCACTTTTGTCTAGCAAATTGTACAACCAGCTGGGCTTTCCCTTGCACTGTAACTGCTAGAGTAAAAATTGTGACTCATTCATTGATTTCATGATACACTTTTTTTTTTTTTTCCATTAGTCTCATTCCGGATCCCTTTTACGTCCCGACTTACCTACTTTTAAAACTTTAACCTCGCCTTTTTGCCTACCCATAGTGTATTTCATGGAGGATCCATGGTACATCATTTGGGGGACACGGCTGCTTGGGAAGAGGCTGCCTTTCTTGGGCTCTCCCACAGCCTGCAGCATGTGCCTCCCTGCAGGGGTCCTCTGTGACCGTGACGGCCCTGGGCTGCCAAGTCCTGCATCACTTCACCCAACTCTCGTCTGCCTTCTCTGGACACATGCCAGTTACTCCAGGTCCTTCCTTGAAGACTGGTGTCCAGGGCTGACGTGCAATCCAGATGTGCCTTCCTGCCTAGCCTCCCTAGAGCAGCCTTGTTTAAAGTGCATCAGCACCACTTGGGCTGCTTATGAAACATGCAGCTTCCCGAGTCTGTCCTCCACCCGGGGGTCAGAACTTCTTGGGGTGGGGTCCAAGAAACAGGCATTTAAAAATAAATTCCCCAGAGATTCAAATGCATGCTAATGTTTGCAAACCTTTCTTTGAAGAAAATGATCCAAGGTTGATGTGAATAGAGACCTTTTTAGTCCTAGCTGGTCCTGAAAATCCTTTGAAGTCATAGTCACCTATATTTAAATTTAACCCATTATTGCCAGGTTGCATGTTTGTCAACTGGGCTTTGACTTTGACATATTGGTAATTGTATGTGTATGTGTTTTGTACTGCTGGGACCCAGGAGAAGCGAATTATGCCCTACTGCTTATGAGGTACCCAAGACAGGGTCAGGTGCGAAATCCACTTCTATTCCTACTATGTTTACAATTCTCAGTGATAACAGTAAACGCATTTTGATTATGAAGGTGATGATAATTATGATGACAAGCTCTGCTGGGAAAACTGATATCGGC
This sequence comes from Trachypithecus francoisi, assembly GCF_009764315.1. Taxonomy (NCBI): domain Eukaryota; kingdom Metazoa; phylum Chordata; class Mammalia; order Primates; family Cercopithecidae; genus Trachypithecus; species Trachypithecus francoisi. Next base: position 108,806,889 of record NW_022681457.1, read on the forward strand.
CTGATCAGAAACCCAGGTGTCCATACCCTTACATCTCCTCTCTCTTTTTTTTTTTTTGAGAGGGAGTCTTGCTCTGTCACCCAGGCTGGAGTGTAATGGCGCAATCTCAGCTCACTGCAACCTCCACCTCCCGGGTTCGAGCAATTCTCCTGCCTCAGCCTCCTCAGTAGCTGGGATTACAGGTGCGTGCTACCACACCCAGCTAATTTTTGCATTTTTAGTAGAGATGGGGTTTTACCATGTTGGCCAGGCTGGTCTCGAACTCTTGACCTCAGGTGATCGGCCTCCCAAAATGCTGGGATTACATGTATGAGGCCCTGCGCCCGGCCAACATCTCCTCTCTTAAGCTAGGCACCTGAGCCCAAAGCTGAAGTGCAGTAGAGAGGGAGGGGTGAAGATTTAGGGTTGGGGAGTCAGACAGTCCGGGCTTCGGATCCTCCACTTCCCAGTCATGAGTTTGCCATGCTAACACGGGCAGCTGACACATATACGTGGAATGCTGAGTGCCTCTCCATGTGTTCTGTGGGTATAACAGCAGTCACGTCTCACAACAACTCAAGGAGATTGATCTGTGTGTATTAGGTGTATTTCATAAGTGGGGAAACTAAGGCACAGAGATGGTAGGGTACTTGTCTGAAATTCCACAGCCAGGCCTGGGGAGAGGCAGGATCTGAACCCAGAGCCTGGCTCTAGAGCACTGCCCTTCGCCGTGCTGGGCCCCTCTTGTCTCTCCCTCCCTGCGGCTCATACCTCTTTCTGCTTGGTTAAGCGATTCTCCAGGTCTTGCACCTTTTTCTTTTCCTTCTCCATGGCCTCCGTTGCTTTGCGTTTCTCGTAGGCAATGCTGCTCTCTGAGATCTGGAAGTCAATGCAAGTGGTTTGAGGGCCTGTGCCCTCAAAGGGAAATGACCCCGAAAAGGGAAATCAGGACGAGTCACTGTGGAAGCCACCAAGTCAGGGTTGGAGAGAAAGATCTCAAGGAACAAAGCACCCACTGGGGACAGAGGTGAGAACCGTAGCATGCCCAGCATGGTGAGAACCCGGGAGCCATATCTTAGTCATGTGTGTAAAGGAGTGAGTGAGTCATCATTCAAGATTTCAGGGCAGGTGTTCAGGAAGTGACATGCTGGTGAGTGGTTGGGTCCTGGTATTTGGCACTGAGTCACTGAATAAACTGGCATGTGCTGGCACCGATGCTGGCCTTTGTTGGAAGTACCTGGCTCTTTGGGAGGTGGGGCAGGAGAGACAGTGCTGGGGAGGTGCCTTCTGTCTCTGTAGACCCATGTCAATGGCTCCAAAGGAGGACCGAGGCAGCCACTTCCAGTCTACAAAGGCATGGGTTTCCAAAATTCCTGTCTAGGTCAGTTTGTAGCTGAGAACACAAACACCATATACCTGGTGACGGGGAGAGAATCAGAGGCCCAGACTCACCTGTACATGCCCTGGGAGGTAAACAGCTAGGGAGGGCTTGAAAAACTCTATCTGCAGCTGTTGAAACTCTTGCAGTTATGCACCACCCCCGCCCCCACCAACATAAAGTTCACAAGAAAAGGATTTTGAATATACATGTATATGTACAACAAAAGACCAGAGGAGTATGTACTAAAATGTAAGTGACGGTTATTTGGGGGGAATTGGGATTATGGCAACTTTTATTTTGTTCTTTTCACAGGTCTACATCTTCTAAATTTTCTTTAATGCACAGGTATTATTGGCAAAAAGAAAAACGAATGAAAATTGTTACAGGGCATGCAGTGATAGGAGATGGGAATATCCTAATTCAAGGGACAGTATGAGACTCGAGATGTGTGTGGTCCTGAAGGAAAGACGATGTTCCCAATGTTGCGGGTGTTAACATCACATGCATGGCACCCACCCACCCCACCCGGCTCTGCATGTCCAACTCCCAGGCCCCCACCCGACCACATCTCCCAGAGCAGACCCACCCACCCCACCCGGCTCTGCATATCCAAGTCCCAGGCCCCCACCCGACCACATCTCCCAGAGCAGACCTGGCTTTTCCTCACTGTCAAATCTTCACTTCAGATGCTTCAACCCTTGCCCTGCAGGTCTAAGTCCTGCCTGTCCTACAAGGCCACCCACACCCTTCCGCATGCCCTGTGGCGAGGGCTCTTTCCCTTATCTTATTATGCACCGCTTGGTGCGTTGCAAATGAAAATAGTGCACAGAACGTATTAGTGCATCCCATCTGCAAACCCCAGAGAGCATCTATCTGATTATCCCTGTTTCACAAGAAAGGAAACGCAGGCTGTAACTGAGGCAGTATAAAGACAAGCAGTGTTCCAAGGCCTCATCACCAGGAAGCAGTGGTGCAGGCTTAGATGCCAGGGCCCTCGTCTTAACCGCTTGGCCTCTGGGCCCTGATTCAAGCCCTGTCCACTTGGAGGCAGGAGACTTTTCTTTTTCTTTTTCTTTTTTTAATTTTTAAATTTAAATTTAAATTTTTTTTGAGACGGATTCTCACTCTGATACCCAGGCTGGAATACAGTGGCATGATCTCGGCTGTCTTCAACCTCCGCCTCCCAGGTTCAAGTGATTCTCCTGCCTCAGCCTCCCGAGCAGCTAGGACTACAGGCGTGCACCACCAGGCCCGGTTAATTTTTGTATTTTTAGTAGAGACGGGGTTTCACCATGTTGGCCGGGGTGGTCTTGAACTCCCAACCTCAAGTGATCTGCCTGTCTCGGCCTCCCAAAGTACTGGGATTACAGGCGTGAGCCACTGCACCTGGCAAGATGAGTTTATATGTTCATACCCAGGCTGGCACAGAGCCCAAGACACCGCCTGGTTGTAGCCTGAGCTTCGGGACCCCATCCCTGGCCCATATGTATAAGGGAGGCTCTGGGGGTAGCCGTTACCATGGTTTGGGTCCCACCCCTTAGCATGTCTGTGCTCCCTCTGCCTACCTGGACTCTGACCTCACTTCCCTCATGGGCTTGGCATTGTCCCGCTGCCAAGGGCTTCGCTTCAGGCTGTGCAGCCCCCACCCTGCTGTGCCCACTCAACTGCCCACCCCACCTGGACTCTGACCTCACCAGGGCAGGTGCATCCCAAGCCATGAATATACTGACTCCTCATATTACACCTCTAGGGCGGTTCTGCCACCACACCCACATGGCAGATGAGGGCACGGAGAGGGCAAGGGGCATGCCCAGGGTCACACAGCCTGTTAGGGCAGAGCTGAGATTTGAGCCCAGAATGAACCCTTTAGCCTACCAAGCTCTGCAGTTCCTTCGCCACCTCTCCCACCTATTTCCTTCCCCTGCGCCCTGGTGCCTCCCATTTTGGGCCAGCTTTGGTTTCATTCCTCACCCAGTCTCCCTCCCGCACCCCCCCCTCGAACCCCCCGCCCACCTCCTGGCAAGTTCAGGTCCTGACCTTCACACCTGTGCCACTTTATCCAGTGGTCCTCTCTGCCCCCAGGTTCCTTTTCCCTTCCAGTTCTCACTGGAATGTCACTTCCTGAGCGGTCCTGCCCTCGGGCACTCTCCAACCTGCTTCTCGGCTTTGGCTTTGTGGCCCTGGAGCCGCCCCTGCTTCTGCAGGCTGTCTGTTTCCCTGCGCTAGGATGGAAGCTCTGGGCAGCCTGGCCCTGGTCTGTCTTGCTCACTGCGATATCCGCGGCACCCAGAACCGGGTCTGGTACCCCGTGGATGGATGAATGAAACCGAAATCAGCAGGTGGATAAATGAATATATATGGGCAGATGAATGAAACAGAATCAAACCATTCACTGAGCTATCAGCTCTGTTTCTGGAAGTTCTGTGGGGGCCGGCAGGTGTGTGTCTGTGCCACCTCTGTCCCTGAAGCCCAGCTCATGGAGATGCCATGTGGGTCCCTGAGTGACCTCCTCCTGGCCCCCCGGCTCTTACTTCCAGGATGTGACCCGGGCGTCCGGGCTGACCTGAGGGCCTACCTCTCATGCTGCTCTGGGCAGGTGTGTCTGGTGGGCCAGGTCCCTAGGTTGGTTGCATTGGGGTGGGTGGACGTGGATGTCTCCAGCTCTGACCCCTCCTTTCCTCCCTGGTGTCATTCTGTCCTGGGGTGCCCATCTGCTTGTCCATTCCAGAAGGCACTGATTCCTGCGGCTTATCTGATGTGACAACCATGTGTGCTTACTATGCACCCACTTGTGCCATCTCTTTTTGTGCTCTGTGTCCTTTACTCCTCAGCCAGGCCAGGGAAGGCCTGCTCCAGAGTCTATGACACCAGCAGGCCAGGCCAGGAGCTTTCTCCCGTGGCCATGCCGGGTGTGGCATACATGCCTCTCTGCTGTGAGGATGACGCTCGCTAAGCCCCTGACCCAGGCTGAAACCCAGGGTTCTCTCCTGGGGAGGATCCCTCTTTCCTAGGTAGCTGAACCAGAGAGCAAAAAAAACTTCGCAAGGGCCCTCTAGGATGTAGGGTCCAGTCCTATGTACTTTACACCTGAGAGCATCTAATCTGATGAGGCAGGGACTGTTAGCATTCCCATTTCACAGATGAGGAAACTGATGGATGGGGAGGTGGCGATCTGCCAGAGGTCACATGGCCAGTAAATGGCAGATCTTGGCCACTTCAAAGGGAGGCGTGACTGTGATATCTGCCCAATTTCCCACCAGACTCTCCCAGGGATCTCCCAGTAGCTCCTTCCAGAGGGTTCTTTCCTGCTGCTGCTCATACCTCCTTCTGTTGGGTTAAGTGGTTCTCCAGATCCTGAACTTTTCTCTTTTCTGACTCCAAGGCTTCCTTTGCTTTTCTTTTTTCATGGGCTATGCTGCTCTCCAAAACCTGCAAATCAACAACCAGTGCACTTGGTGGCCTGCACATTTAGGGGGGAAATTGCTAGTAATGATCATAATAATCATAGTAACAATAACAGCCAAAGTGTTGGGGCAGCTATTAGATACGCCTGGGTCCCTGGCCAGCCCTTCAGTCTCACAGCAACTCTGTCAGAGAAGTGCTGAGAGTGGCCCATTTTACAGATGAGGACACCGAGGAGCAGGAAGTCAGAGAGGGCCCAGAGCCACACCCTTTGTCAGAGGTGAGGCCAGCATCTGAAGCCTGCGCAGAGGAAAGCACGGAGCCTGAATAAAGAGCTCTCGACAGGGAACCTGGGAGCAGCGGGGGCAGCTTCCTATCATGGGGCCAGGCAGCCTCTCTGATCAAAAGAAGAGTCTCGTCAATAATGGAATTTCCGTTATTGAAATAAATCTCTTCAACAGAATTCGGTTTCAAGAGAAGGGCAGTATGTTGGATTAATGAGCCACAATATGCCAGTCTCTAGAAGGGACAAGCAATGTTCTGGTAGGATGCAGGGACGAAAGTGTGGCCAGTATTTAGTGCCCTAATCAAGGAGTTTTGTCTGGGAAGTTACTTGCTGGTAAGCTATTCAACTAAACAGCTTAATGTAAATCACCAAAGGAAATATGTTGCCAGCCCGTTTCCAGTCAATGGCTTGTGTTTCAAACACCAGGTTACCTGTCAGGTGTTTAGAACTTGGAAGATGGTTTCCATTATAACTAGTGGTGAGGGCCCCAGATGAGCCCGCAAAAAGTGGTTAATCCAGAATATGGCTGAGATATTGTATACTTTGCAGTGAAAAGCAGTTGACAAAACTCCAACACTCTGCTGTCCCAATACCAGCCTTAACGCAGAAGAAAAGTGACATCATAAGAATTTCATGTTTATTTGGATCCTTTGAAGTGGGTTTTGGGGTAGGACATTTTCCCGTGAACTGTGAAAGAGACTTTGAGGCACTTCCTAGGGACTTAGGGTTGGCCCTGCTGTGTCTGACTCTGCGTCTACACTCGCCAGGCCTTCCCCTGGGCAGCTTCTCTGTAGCCGGGACAGGTACTACTGGGAAGAGGGGCCTTGCCTGGCTCACGCACAGGCCCTACATGCCTAGTTACCGTGCTTCCAAGTTCACAACGGATAACAGGGATTAACTCTGAACATGACCTCAAGACCCAGATTATGACCTAGTGATTCTGTTGACCTTAAAAACCCTGATAATGTGGCGGAAGAGCTAATGAAAAGAAAATCAGGCCAGGCGCGGTGGCTCACGCTTGTAATCCCAGCACTTCGGGAGGCCAAGGCAGGCAGATCGCTTGAGGCTAGGAGCTGAAGACCAGCCTGGCCAACACGGTGAAACCCCATCTCTACTAGAAATACAAAAAATTAGCCAGGTGTGGTGGTGTGCGCCTGTAATCCCAGCTACTTGGGAGGCTGAGGCATGAGAATCGCTTGAACCCGGGAGGCAGAGGTTGCACTGAGCCAAGATCATGCTGCTGCCCTGCAGACTGGGAGACAGAAAAAAAGAAAATCAAATAGCCACCGGCAGTTGAATGGAGCCTGTGGCTGGGGCTACTCTTTCAATTTTCCCCAATAGGAAGCCACAGAGAAGTTCTGCCAAAAGTAGGCTGACATTTTAACGGGCCCAGGGTGACCCAACCACAGATCCTCCCTGCAATGAAGCTTGAATTTTTCTCCTGAGCCCCGTGGCCTCAAAGTCTCTAAATTTAAGGATCTTCCCCAGGCCTTTGCTGTTGACATCTTGGGGCATTTTTTTTTTTTTTTTTTTTTTTGAGACAGAGTCTCGCTCTGTCGCCCAGGCTGGAGTGCAGTGGCTGGATCTCAGCTCACTGCAAGCTCCACCTCCCGGGTTTACGCCATTCTCCTGCCTCAGCCTCCCGAGTAGCTGGGACTACAGGTGCCCACCACCTCGCCCGGCTAGTTTTTTGTATTTTTTAGTAGAGACGGGGTTTCACCGTGTTTGCCAGGATGGTCTCGATCTCCTTTCCTTGTGATCCGCCCGTCTCGGCCTCCCAAAGTGCTGGGATTACAGGCTTGGGCCACCGCGCCCGGCCCATCTTGGGGCATTTGACTCAAGTGACTCCTTGGAGACCCTCCTGCTCATCCCCACCCCTGGAGGCATCACTTGGGGGCAAACCTCAGTGATGCTCTGGGAGAGGCTGCAGGACACAGCTGTGCCAGAGACGGCAGCGATGGATGGGCAAGATTTTACTCGAGGAGTCGGTGTTGATGAAAAACAAATATCCAAACAGAAGAAGGGGCACAAGCGGCAGCAGAGACAGTAGTAACAGCTGCCATTTACTCAGCAATAATTCCACAGGCCAGGCCCTCCGTTATACACTAGATCTGAGCCCACAGCTGCCCCTTCGAAAAGGGAGGTAGTGATAGATCTGCTGCAGCCGGGCCAGGCTCTCCATTATACACTAGATCTGAGCCCACAGCTGCCCCTTCGAGAATGGAGGTAGTGATAGGTCTGCTGCAGCCAGGAAGTAGCCCATCTCGGATTCGAACTCGTGTCTCATCTGGCTGCAAAGCCCACACTCCCCTGTGCTGTGTCAGGACTGAGGAAAGCAGACATGAAAAGGGATCAGGGATCTGAGGGTGACCACAAGCTAAACATGAATCCACAAATGTGGCAGAGCTTTCCCAAAAGCCAGTTCGGACATATTAACAGAAGTAGAACATCTGCAATGAGGGAGGGAAGAGTCCTCCCCTAGGCCGCTGTGGCTGGAGGACAGTGGTTCTGGCCACCTCCCTTTAGGAAGAAAATGGGTGATGGGTGACAAACTCAAATGCCTGTGAGGCCCAGACAGATACCAAAAATGACGTGGGCTGTATTTAATGCAATAGGGAGTGGTGAAAACTGGCAAACTGCTGCTACCCGGTAAGGCTTCTAGTCCGTTTTTGCTAAGTAGAAACAAGGGCTAGATTTTCTGACTTTTCGGGAGTGGATGGAAATCTCAACTTTTAAATAGATTTTATGAATTCAAAGTAAAATATTCTGGGGCCAAACGTAATCTCCACAGACCCTGTTTAGTCGCTGAGCTTCCCAGTCTGTGACTTCGGGAGAGCAGCACAGGCCACAGGAGGGGGCCAGCGCCAGGTTCCAGTCCTGTGAGGGACCTGAGGAACAAGGGTGCTTGGGCCTGGGGAGGAGCAGATGCAGGGCGCGGGCGCCTCTATTTTCACACATCTGAGTCACCGTGTGGAAGAGGAAGTGGACGTACCTTGTGGGAGTGCAGGGGAGGGCAGAGGATTGATACTTTTCTGGGGCATAAGAGTTTGACCCCATTCAACCTAAAGGGAAAATTTTCTGTTGGCCTGAGGCATCCATGCTGGGATGGACTGCCCTGGGGTGGAGAACATTCCTCGGCGGTGGTGCTCAAGGCTGGATGCTGGTGGAGGGTCCATGCAGCCCTGAGGTCCCATGACTGTCATTCTACCGTTTCTGTGCTTTGGAACACAGAAGATGCCCATGTCACCATTCCTACCTGTCTCCCAAGAGCTCTCTCTCTCTGACTGTGTTTTACACTGTTGACAGTTTTTCCCCAACTGGTTGTCAAGGCTACAACTCTGGGGTTCCCTTGAGTCTCCCACGCTTCCCGAAGTAGCTGAGTCCACCCAAACGCAAACTCCATGAGGAAGGCTCCACCACGCGCTCACCCCCATCATCAACGGCTCTGAACTTAATTCCACATGGCCCGGAAGCCGACTGGGGCTCAGCCGACTCCATCTCCCCGAGCGTACCTCCTTCTGGCGGGCCAAGCGTTTCTCCAGCTCTTGGACTCTTGTCTGCTCTTCCTCTAATGCTTCCTTCACTCTGTTCTTCTCCTGGGTAATGCTTTCCGCCAAAGCCTGAGCCAAGGATCATTGTTTAATAGACACGGTTACTGTGGCAGGAATTTGGACTCTGCCAGGCACCGCATAGGTTACCTCTTCCCTCCTGACTGCACCTCCCTGAGGGCGCTGTGGGCAGCACAACCCTGGAGCTCAGAGCCGGTGGGCCCAGACCAGAGCCCCAGATCCACCCTTCTCAGCTGCAGGGCCTTGATGTGGGCTCGAGCTGACTCTGTCTCCCTGAGCCACATACCTTCTTCTGCTGGGCCAGGAGGCTCTCCAGCTCTTGTATTCTCTTCCGTTCTTCCTCCAGAGTCTCTTGCGCTCTGTTTCTCTCTTGCGTAATGCACTCCTCCAAAGCCTGGAAACCAATGACTGTTGTTTAATAGACGTGGTTACCACGGCAGGAATTTGGACGCTGCCAGGCACTGCATGGGCTACCTCTTCACTCCTTACCACCCTCCCCTGGGGAGGCTGTGGGCAGCACAGTCTAGGAGTTCAGAGCATGTGCTCTGGAGTCAGGAGACCCAGGGTGGAGCCCCAGGTTGATCCTTTCCAGCTGTAAGACACTGGGGAAGTAAAGCTACCAGAGCCTCCGTTGCCCTGCCTGTACAATGGAGACAGTAGTAGTCTTCCTGTGTTGGGCTGATGTGAGGGGTGGATGGGATGATGAACACGAAATGGCTGGCACAGTGATAACCATGCTTCCCACCTTGCAGAGGAGGAAACAGGCTTACATGAAGGAATCCACCCAGTTTACTAGTAAATCACATGAGTAGGGATTCTAACTCTGACCCATTCGATTCTGAAGCCTGTGTTCTAAACCAGAGGTTAGCAAACAATGGTTTACAGACCAAATCTGGTCTGTTTTTGTGAATAAAGTTTTATTGGAACACTCTGTGCTTGCTGTGTATTGTCGATGGCTGCTTTGGCAGAAGAGCAGAGAGCATATGACCTGCAAAACTGAAAATATTTACTATCTGGCCCTTTAGGGGACAATTTGGCCAATCCCTGATCTACCGCATCGGTGTGTGCACAGATCAAGTGATTGTTGTCAACAATTGGTAATAAGAAAAGAATGTTAGATTGATAAAGGAACCCAGACTTTTTTTTTTCCCCTTTGAAACAAAGTCCTCAAACAAGTCAAGATTCATGAGAGGGAGGCTACTTAACGAGCCTGGACACATGTATTTTTGGAAAGGGCAGGTGATGGGAGTCAGAAGGTCTAAGGAAGGCTCATTTAAAGTCAAGACACTTGGCACTGAAGTCCAAGAGGTAACTTTCCAAGGAGTTCCCAGGGTCAAGTGCATCCATCCGACTGTCAGAGGAAGGGCAGCCTTCGAGTGTCACAGTCCGTCTGGCAGGGACCTGCTGTCGCTGCCTCCCTCTGCAAGGACGGTGGGGTGCATCGAGGTTTGCAGGTCTAAAAGAGGGGCTGACGCCAGCTCTTAGAACACTCTGCCAGGCCAGTGTCGCCATGGGTGTCTAGGAAGACTAGGCAGGCGCCCAACGCAGTGTTTCACATGGTGGGGCTGAAATACCAGACCCTGACAAGGGAAAAAGTCCATCCAAAATTAAAAAGAGAAAATAAGGCATTTGGAATGCCGATGTTAAAAGGAGAAGGTAATCAGAGAAGAGAAAAGGAAGTCGGTAGAGAGTTCTGTGAACATCTTGAAGATTTCTAGGTACTTTCTGGTTTTATTTTCTTCTCTGTGGAACAGTGCTGGCTTCTTCCATATCTAAATGCCCTTCAAAATGTGCCCGTCTTGATTTATAGCTATCATTAATATTACCTCTATGCGGATTGCACATGATTTGGTCAGATGGCTCTTTCTTTTTAATCTTTTATTTCGCAAATGCAGAAAAGCAGAGAAAGAGGCAAAGAGAAGGGGGAGGAGGAGGAGGAGACGGATGTCTTGGGGCAACTGGACACACATGTGAGGATGGAGATGAAAGAGGGAGAGGTTTGGAGGGCAGGTGTGTGTGGCAGAGGAGCTGGGGAAAGATGGAGAAGGCGGCAGGTCCAGTCCTCTTCTGGGGAAGAAAGGAGGTATCTGGGAAGAGTTGGGGTCCGGTGGATCTGGGGCTGCTGTCTTGCAGGGGCTGTGAGGAGGGTCAGCAGGCACATGCTGCTCCACACCTACCCACGACAGTGGCTCGCAACTGTAGCTGCACTTTGCGACCACCCGGGAGTGCTTAGAAATCCCAGAGCAGGGGCCACACCCTCACCCCACTTAGATCACAATGCGGAGAGTCGGCGAGGAGAGGTGCAAGGCATTAGTAATTTTTAATCTCCTAAATGACAAAAGTCATAAAGATGGTAAAATTCCTGGGAGGGGTACCTGGATATCAAAAAGGGCCAACCCTTGGGTACGGCAGCTCATGCCTGTAATCCCAGAACTTTCGGAGGCTGAGGTGGGAGGACCACTTGATGCCAGGAGTTTGAGACCAGCCTGGGCAACATAGAGAGACCCCATTTCTACAAAAAATAAAAATATTAGCTGGGTGTGGTGGTGCATGCCTGTGGCCCCAGCTACTTGAGAGGCTGAGGTGGGAGGATCACTTGAGCTCAGGAGCTCAAGACCAGCCTGGGCAACATAGCAAGATCCCATCTCTACCAAAAAAATAAATTATCTGGGTGTAGTGCCATATGCTTGTGGTCCCAGCTACTTGGGAGGCTGAGGTGGGAGGACTACTGCAGCCTGGAAGTTTGAGGTTGCAGTGAGCTGTGATCACACCATTGCACTCCAGTCTGGGCAACAAAGCAAGACCCCATCTTAACAAAAAAAAGGACCAACTCTAGGACAGTGATGAGAATCAGCTCATTAAATAATACAGTTTCCTGGCCCTCTCCAGATGTTCTGATTTAATGGGTCTGGCGTGGGGACCAAGATCTGTATTTTTAGCAAAACATCTGGGTGGTTCTTATCAGGAAACTTTAGGAAAATCTTCCTCTAAGAAAATGTGGATCTGCAGACTGGTAGTGTCAGCACCATCTGGGAGCTTGTTGGAAATCTAGCGTCTCAGGCCTGCTGAGACAGAATCTGCATCTTAACCAGATTCCCAGACAATTCACAGGCACCTTCGAGTTTTAGAGATGCTGCTATCTTCTAACTGGCCTGGTTTCTAGAAGAGCCAGTAGCAATTTTGGCCATTTGTTTTCCCTGATATGTATAAAGAGAAAGCAAAAGACTGAAATTTGTCATCTGAAGTTGATCTTGTGCACATTTAGAAACAGTCTGTCAGCTACAAACTAGGACCTGCAGCGATGACTCAGATTTTATAAAGCTGACTGCAATATGTATACAAACAAGGCACCGTTTCCTGAAATTTCAATCATGCTGCCTTTTCAAGCTGATTTTGCTGTGAGTTTTAGAATTCAAACTTCATGTTAAATCCTCCCCAATTATTCACCCTGTTTAATTAATTTAGTTTCACAGCACCAAACAGAGTAGCTGAGATTTGTCTAAGTACATACACCCTCAATTTCCCATATAAAAGACCATTTCATTATTTCATCAATTTTCTTTCTTTCTTTTTTTTTTTTTTTTGAGACAGAGTCTCGCTCTGTGGCCCAGGCTGGAGTGCAGTGGCGCCATCTCGGCTCACTGCAAGCTCCGCCTCCAGGGTTCACGCCATTCTCCTGCCTCAGCCTCCCAAGTAGCTGGGACTACAGGTGCCCGCCACCACGCCCGGCTAATTTTTTGCATTTTTAGTAGAGACGGGGTTTCACCACGTTAGCCAGGATGGTCTCGATCTCCTGACCTCGTGATCCACCTGCCTCGGCCTCCCAAAGTGCTGGGATTACAGGCGTGAGCCACCGCGCCTGGCCATCAATTTTCAGTAGTAAAGCAAATGACAGGGACTGCCTTACCGCCTTCTCTTCTGTCAGTTGCCTGATTTTGGCTTTCAGCTTCTCCTCTTGCTCTAGCCTCTCCTCGTTCAGCTTCTTCTTCTCTGCCAGATGCTCCCGCAGCTTTTCTTGCAGTAAAGACTGCTGAGTTTCCTGAGAACTGTTGAACTTGATCTGAAACGAGAGAAAAGTAAACTGATGCTGATGGGGGCCAGGCCTAACTAAAGAGTCTTTCCATATTTGTTTACCAATTGTTTACCTTTCGCAGGACAAAGGTTTACCCAAAAGTTTCTTAAAATCACAGAATACCACAGCATGCAGTGGTTAAGAATTCAGACTCTGGATCTAGAAAGAATCCCAGCTCTAACTGTTTCTAGACACTTCCTCATTTAGAAAATGAAGTTAATAACAGTACTGACTTTTAGAGTTGTGAGGATTAAGTGAGATAATGATGGAAAGCTTTTAGCACAGTGCTGAGCACATAGTAGGTGTCTAGTAAGTGGTAGGTGGGTGTGAGAAAAAAAAGCAGTCATGTAGGAGCCAGGAGGCTTGAACATTTGTCTTGATTCTTCACCCATTAGCTGTGTGACACTGAAATTGTCCTTATCTGAAAAATGAGGAGAAGGGACTAGACCAAGGGTTGACAAACTACAGCCCACAGGCCAAATCGGGCCCACTGCATACTTTTGTAAATAAGGTGGCTTTTTTTTTTTTTCCTGAGCTGGTGTCTTGCTCTGTCGCCCAGGCTGGAGTGCAGGGACGCGATCTTGGTTCCCTGCAACCTTCACCTCCTGGGTTCAAGTGATTCTCCTGCCTCAGCCTCCCAAGTGGCTAGGATTATAGGTGCCCACCACCACACCTGGCTAATTTTGGTATTTTGAGTAGAAACGGGGGTTTCACCATATTGGCCAGGCTGGTCTCAAACTCCTGACCTCAGGTGATCCAACCACCTCGGACTCCTAAAGTGCTGGAGATTACAGGCATGAGCCACCGTGCCCTCCATAAATAAAGTTTTATTGGAACCGTGGCATACTTACCATGCCCATTGCCTACATATTGTCTATGGCTACTTTCATTTTACTGTAGTAGAGTGGAAGAGGTATGAATACGGTCTGCAAAGCATAAAATATTTACCATCTGGCCCTTTACAGAGAAAGTTGCCAATCCCTGGACTCAAAGCCTCTGTGGCTGATTGGCACGGTGGTCCCTTCTTCACTCCACTCTATCCATGTCTAGGGCTATGTAACTTGCAGCGCCCCGCCCATATTTTGCCTCCAGACACTGAACTCAGCCATGTGACTTGCTCTGGCCAATGGGATCTTAGCAGACATAATGCAAGCAGAAGGTTGAAAAACACTATGTGATTGGGCCACTTTCTCTTCTACCTCTGCAGTCTCCGTGAGAACAGCCTAGGTTTGCTTGCTGGGGGATGAGGGACACGTGGAGCTGAGTGGCTCCAGCTGAGGCCAGTCTAGATCAACCAAAGGCCAGCTAACACCCAGACAAGTGGGCAGGCCCATCCAAGGTCAGCAGAACTGCCTTGCCACTGACCCCAGAGACGTGAGCAGTAAATAGCAATTGCTGAAAGACGCTGAAGTTTTGTGGTTATTATATAACACTCTTATGGCTATAGCTATCAGAATGATATAACCCCTAAAGCTCATTTGCCTCTAGAATATTTCTTTTCTTTTAGTAATTCTGCTGCCTGTACTATAGATAGCTGTATTTTGTCCACTGGATTTAACAAACACAGTTTTCAAAATCTGATGGCATTAAGGCCGGGCACAGTGGCTCACACCTGTAATCCCAGCACTTTGGGAAGCTGAGGTGGGTGGATCACTTGAGGTCAGGAGTTCAAGACCAGCCTGGCCAACATAATGAAACCCCATCTCTACTAAAAATACAAAAATTAGCAAGGCATGGTGGCCGGCGCCTGTAGTCCCAGCTACTTGGAAGGCTAAGGCAGAAGAATCAATTTAATCCAGGAGGCAGAGGTTGCAGTGAGCCGAGATTGCACCACTGCACTCCAGTCTGGGCAACAGAGCGAGACTTGAAAAAAAAAAAAAATCTGATGGCATTAAGTCTTCCCGGCCTTTGACAGAGGAAAACAAACAGTGTGGTTGGCCCCAGGAGGCCAGACAGATGGCAGCACCCTGTCCTTGTCCTTACCCCCCTGGGAGATCTCAGCCAACCTTTTCTGTACCTCTTTGTGTGCAAACAGAGAAATCATTTCACCTGTTGGAGGGTGTGGACTGACTAGCTGATAAAGAAAAAACAGGTTTCAAATGCACAGTGCTATATAAATGCCAACCAGGGGCCGACATGAACTTTGGAAAAAAAGAAATTAAAAGAATTACCTGAAGTTCCTGGGTCTGGCTCATAAGTTTTTTATAATGTTCCAGAAGATATATCAGATACAAAGAGAACCCTTAAAAAAAGAGAAGCAGGAAAAATGTAAGTATCAATTCAATTCAACTCCAAAGCTTGCAGACAGGTGGATGAAGGCAACGTTGCCATCCCATCAAAACAACATGAGCTGTCATCCAACCTGTGGTTTTAAAGTAGTTGATAAGCAGCCGGGCACGGTGGCTTAGGCTGGACATGGTGGCTCACGCCTGTAACCCCAGCACTTTGGGAGGCTGAGATGGGCAGATTACCTGAGGTCAGGAGCTCAAGACTAGCCTGGCTGGCCAACATGATAAAACCCCATCTCCACTAAAAATACAAAAACTAGCTGGGTGTGGTGGCGCATGTTTGTAATTCCAGCTCCTTGGGAGGCTGAGGCATGAGAATCACTTGAACCTCAAAGGCAGAGGTTGCAGTGAGCCCAGATTGTGCCACTGCATTCCAGCTCGGGCAACAGAGCGAGACTCAGTCTCAAAAAAATAAAAATAAAAATAAAAAAAGTAGTTGATAAGTCTTGGTTGAGCTCACATCCAACTTTCTTTTTGGAGGTGGAAAATAAACCATCAACAGAACACCTATTAACTGTCTACTCTGTGTAAAGCATGGTGTTGAGGGTGGGGGATGGTCAAAAGCCAAGACCTCCAGGGGCTTGCAGTTCAGTCCAACAGACAAGGTGTAAATGCCTGCTGGAAACATGCAGTGACCTCAGGTGGCATGTAAGTGACTGCTGAAGGAGAGGGGAGGGTGAGGGTCTCGGAGGAGGGAAGAGATCATTCCTGGAGTGAGCGAGTAAGGCCACTTGGTTGAAGAACCACTGGGTGTGGGTGCTGTTGGGTGGGCAGAATTCAGTGAGCCAGGGGAGGGTGCTTCAGAACAGGGGTGCGTGGGGCTGAAGGATGACCCCCTATGATTCCAGGACCGAATCCCTGGAACCTGTGGGTGTGACCGTACAGGGCAAAAGGAGCTTGGCAAATATGATTTAAGTTCAGGATTTCGAGATGTGGTGTTATCCTGGATTATCTGGGTGGACCCAATGTCATCACACGGCTTCTTATAAGAAGGAGACAGAGGGAGGCTTGACCACAGACAGAGGGGAAGGTGATGTGATGGAAGGAGAGAGACCGGAAGATGCCACAGCTTTGAAGATGGAGGAAGGGGCCACGAGCCAAGGAATGCAATGAATGAAGCTCTAGAGGCTGAAGAAGGCCAGGAAATGGATGCCGCCCTAGAGCCTCCGGAAGGAACTGTAACCCGGTGAAACCAAATTAATCCTGAACGCTAAGAGAATAATGTGTTGTTTTAAGCCACTCTCTTGTGGTCATTTGTTACAATAGTCACAGGAAGCCATAGCTTCATACAGGGATGTGGGGGTGGTGGTGGTGGGTTAGGAAAAGGCAGTGCTCCTCCAGGGAAGTGCTGAGCTTACTTGGGCTGGAGTAGATGATGGGAGAGGGAGGACCAGATGGTAGAGGAGGCGTGGAAGGGTGAGGTCAAGCTGTGACAGGCCTGCAACTATCACCTTGAGAGAGGAAACTTGATTTAAACATGATTGAAAGGTGCCCAGTGGGTCTTCATTTTATAGATGAGGCAGTGGTGTTCTGAGACGTGGGCCTGCCCAACGCCACACAGCAGGCCAGTGGCTGAGCCAAGACTAATTGGTGTGACTCAGGGTCTGAGTCACTCCTATTCCAGCAGCTGACAGAACGGTGAAGTGGCCTGATGAAGAGTGTTTTGTGTGTGTGTGTGTGTGTGTGTGTGTGTGTGTTTGCAGAAAAATAACTGGGCTGCATTCGAGTGGCTGGAGCTGGCAGGGCTTCTTTGCTGCAGCACTGCTGATATGTCTGGCCATATTGCTGGTATCACACTGCTGACATTGTTGAGTCTTTGCTGTGGGGGCTGTCTTAGGCATTGTGGGATGGTTAGTAGCATCTCTGGTCTCTACCCACTGGATGCCAGGGACATCCCCACTCACCCCATCCCAGTTGTGACAACCAAAAATGTCACCAGATGATCCTGGATGTTGCCTGTGATAAGCTCCCCTCCTCTGAATGAGAGGCAGGGAGCTCTGCTAAGGGCCCGAGAGATGCCTAGGTATTCAGTGCTGATCCTCTAACCGAGGGTGGGAGAAGCGAGGATGAGACGGAAGAAAGGGAAAGCCTTTCAAAGCGGTAGAATGGTGGCCTCGCCATCAGACGGGAGACAGACAGGTTGGGGTTGGGGTGGGGTGTGGCAGGGAGAGAGAAGGAGCCCCCAGGCTGTTTCAGACATGCTGAATTGGAGGCACAGGCAGGACTCGAGGGAGGGATGGTCAGCAGAGAGCTGAACATGCTGATTGGCAAGGCCGGCCCAGTCCAGCCCATCCAGGGTCCTCGTGTGAATGAAGAAAGAGGCCCCCTTCTTCCTGGTGGCCATGGCCCCTGGCCAGGGACCCCACCTGCTGCCTCGGCTGGACTCCCTGCACCACCTTCCCGGCAGCCCCTCCTGCAGAGGCGTCCGTGTGGATAACACCTAGTAGTGGCTGAGGAAGCCCGGAAGTACAGAGTTTCTTTGTGAGAAAGGAGATGGGGTGGACCAAGGGCTGATTGCACAGGAGAAAACACCCTCGTTAGGGACAGGAATTGGTGAAGGGGGCTGCTGGGAATGAATGGAAAAGATCAGGAAGGAAGCAGAGTGCCCCAGGGCCTGAAGAGCTGAGAGGCAAAAGGGTTTCGAAAAAGAGAACGAAGAGTGTTGGGCAGGTCAGATACACAGTCCCTGAGAGGGTGGTGGCCCAGTCAGTGCTGCAGAGGGCCCACGTCAGTTACTTGGCTTTAAGGCCAAGAAGTTGGCAATGAAGATCACAGGTGAAGACAGGAGTAAGGGCAATTGAAAAGGAGCAAAAGAAGCGATGGATTCCAGAGAAGAATGATTTTTTCAGGATGGTAGAGCCATCTTGAAGTGCCCCTTTGATGGCAAAGGGAAGGAACTAAGAGGAAAAGAAAGGCCGCAGATGCCAAAGAAAGAATTTTGTGCACAAGGTCCCTGGGAAGCAGAGGAAAGGGGGATGGGGCAGGGTACATGCTGCATCTAGGAGGAAGACCTCGTGGCGATGATGGAGGGAAGGAATAAAAGATGGACACTGAGAGAGAAAGGAAGCGAGGAGAACACGCTTGTGCATGGGGCAATGCACCATTCAGAGGATTTCCAGCACAGAAACGTGAGAACAGCAATATTATAATAATAGCACACCTCCTGTATGCCAGTGCTATGCCAAGAGTCTGATACATCTTTCTTTTTTTTTTTTTTTTTTGAGACGGAGTCTGGCTCTGTCGCCCAGGCTGGAGTGCAGTGGCCGGATCTCAGCTCACTGCAAGCTCTGCCTCCCGGGTTTACGCCATTCTCCTGCCTCCGCCTCCCAAGTAACTGGGACTACAGGCGCCCGCCTCGTCACCCGGCTAGTTTTTTTTTGTATTCTTTAGTAGAGACGGGGTTTCACCGTATTAGCCAGGGTGGTCTTGATCTCCTGACCTTGTGATCCGCCCGTCTCGGCCTCCCAAAGTGCTGGGATTACAGGCTTGAGCCACCGCGCCCGGCATGAGTCTGATACATCTTTCTAATCATTATAAACAACCTGGCAAGGAAGTGTGTTCATATTTATAGGTGAAACGACAGAAGCTCCCCAAGGTTAAGCTACAGAGCTGGTAAGTGGTAAATCAGAATTCAGACCTAGGTCTGTCACTCTCTTTTCAAAGGGTTTGGAGGCTTGAGAGTACAGGGTTTGGGTTGGTGCATTGGGGAGATGCATTGCAAGGATACAAAGATGGCGGAGGAGGTGAGATGGCTGGGCTGACATTGGCTTGGCCCATTGGACCTGGTGAATACAGACATCTGTGCAGGCTCTGTTGGGATAAGTCTGGGATTTTGCTTGGCTGCAACGTGTGACCCAGGAACCAAAGGAGAAGGATGAAATCATAGTTGGGATCTGAGGAGGACTAAGGGGAGAGGGAGCTGAGGATGCTGAAGGGGAGGCCAGTATTTGATCATGTTTCTATTTCTAGATGAGATGACCAACTGTAATCATAATGGGATTTTGCTCTTTGGGGGAAGCAACAAGTATACTTCTTTTGTATACTTCTGTTTACAAAAGTTATGTATGTTGGTTATAAAAATCCAAATGTTACAGAAATTCATAATGTGGGAAGTGTTTGCTGCTGTGTCTTCATGTTCTGCACGGTGGCTGGCACACAGGGGCCCTCAACGAACAGTTGTTGAACAACTGAATGGAAGTCAAGGTCCAATGCAATCCCACCCTGCTGCGATAATACTCCTAACAGTTTGCTGTCTTTTTCTCAAGGTTGTTCTTTTGCTCAGATACTGACATCTAAAAAAGATAAAAGCACACTAAGCATATTGTATTGCAACTTGCTTTCTTTTCATTTAAAGACACAGTGTATCTTGGATATCTGAGTGGTTTGCCATGCATGCAAGAAAAGTCTTTTGTTTGTAACAAAGTCTTGCAGAAATAGACACAAACGATGGAGTTTGCAGAGAAAAATGTAAAAAGTCCTTTCCTTCCCTTATCAGAGGAACCCTGAGAAACCAGGCAGGAGGAGTATCCAGCTGACTTTCAAGGTGCCGCTTAAACATTCTTATCCTCCCAGCTGAACCACAAAGCAAATCCTCCACCCTTCCGAACACACTGGACTCTACCAGGCCTCACCTTGTGGGTTACACATGACATCTCACACAAACACTGCAAGTCGTTTCCCTGACGTTTAGCCCACCTGGATTCCCCTGGGGGATTCATTTCAGGACTTACGTCCTAGTTTGTGACGCATGTTTTATCTCTTAGGAGGATGTTCTGAGAGGCAGGTAGCCCGGTGGTCAAGAGCAGGCGGTTTGAGGTCGGAGGGGTGTGGACTGGGTTGCAGCTTGGTCACCTGGCAGCCGGGACACGAGGGCCACTGTCACGACTCTAAGGAGGAGGCCTCTAGAAAGGGCTCCTGGCTTCAACCCAATTGAGGGCTCAGGGCTAAGGAAACCCCATTTGCTGCTAAATGGAGACAAGGCAGAGGCTCCAAAGGATGTCACCTGGGTGCAAGTAAACCAGGGTATGCGGCCCACATGCCTACCTGGCTGGTGGCTACCCATGTTTAGGTCAGATTAAGTCAACAAGTATTGGAGGCTGGCGATGACAGCAGCCCCCACCGAGTATGGCTGTCTGTGACCAGCACTGCCATGCGTGTATCCCATCACTCAGTCCTCATACGCCCCTAAGAGACTGGATGGCCATTTCATGAGCAAGTAAATGGAGACACAGCCACATCACGTAACTGCCCACATAGCTAGTAGGTGCACAGCTAAAATTCAAGCCTTGTCAGTAGGTCCGCAGTGTCCCAGTTTGGAACATTACTGTGATACAGGTGGGCTTTCCGTGGTTATGGCTCAGGGTAGGAATCAGATGCAGTTTACCTTAGGGAAAGACGACTCTCAGCTCTGTCGCTGCCCGAGCCGATGACAGCACCCATTCTCGAGGGACTGGGCATGTGCCTGGTACCTTGCTGCATCTTCAGAGGAAGTATGTATGTGTGTAGGGGGTGGGGGTGAAGGGGCAGGGATCATAGGGAAGACACAAGCGTTAGGGTCACAAAGACCTCCGTTTGAGTCCTAGCCCTAATGTACTAGCTGTGTGACTCTGGGCAAATTTTTAACATGACTGTGTCTCAGTTTCTTTACTTTTAAAATGCAGGCTGGGCGCTGTGGCTCACGCCTTGTAATCCCAGCACTTTGGGAGTTGAGTGGGTTGCTTGAGCCCACGAATTTGAGACTAGCCTGGGCAACATGGAGAAACTTCATCTCTACAAAAAAAAACCACAAAAATTAGGTGGCATGGTGGCACATGCCTGTAGTTCCAGCTACTTGGGAGGCTGAAGTGGGAGGATCGCTTGAGCCTGGGAGGTGGAGGTTGCAATGAGCTGAAATCATGCCACTGCACTCCAGTCTGGGCAACAGAGCAAGACTTTCACTCAAAAAAAAGACGGTAATCATACCTGCCTCACTGGGTAGGTGGGAGGATTAAAGTACACAACGTGTGTGAAACACCTAACACAGTGGTAAGTCCCCAGGAGGAGTTAACAACCTGTGCTTTCTACCCTTCTCTTCGGAGCCAGAAACGCAGGCGGCTCCTGGGAGTGTGCGGGATGGCGATGAATAGACTGGGGACTCCCTGTCAGCCTCTGTAACGTGAAGTGCCTCGAATCACCTTGTCCTGGTGAAGTAATCAGAAAACCAGCTTTGAGCCAGTCTTCTCTTTTCTAAAATGAAGATAATGGGCAAATTATTAACTCATAGAGTTATTGTGAGGATGAAATGAGATCATGTATAAAAAATGCTGAGAACCGTATCTAGAATACAAGTCCTCAGTGATGAATGACTGTCATTGTCACCATAATCACCGTCATCACCGTCATCATCACCTTCTTCCTTCCTCCTCTTCCCTCCTCCTCCCCATCCTTCCTCATCTTCCTCTTCCTGATCCTCCTCCTGGGCTAGCTCTGGGCTAGGAATTAGGTACAAGAGTAGAGAATATGGGGCATATTCTAGCTCACCCTGTACTTTCAGTCTTTTGGGCGCTTGACGTAGTATTGCTTGTACTGGAAGAGAAAATGCCTTTTACCATCAACTTCCCCTTCTGCTGAGTGGACAAAAGATGTGCCCTGCTTACTAACCTTTCTCTTATTCTCCATTCTCTTAGTTGTAATCACAGACTATGTAGCCAGCAAACCACCGTTTCCCCAACGAGTGTTCCGTGGAACATCATTCCAAGAGGTTAGTTGGGGATGGGGGTGGGAGTAAGGGCATCAAGAAAGGGGACCAGTAGTTGGGAAATACTGTTTTCTTTATCTCCTTCTTGTTGACCCAGGGTGCGTGTTAACCAGGGAGGGATTCTGCAGAGACCTGCTTAATGTCCTTCAAATCTCACGACTCTATGAAGTCAGAATGAAATGGCTGGTCTGAGGAATGCTGCCTAAAATCAGTCTTCCTTAGCTTTTCTGGAATTACTGGCCTGAAAGCTTAACTTTACAATCTGCATTTATTTATTTATTTATTATTTATTTATTTATTTATAGACAGGTTCTCACTGTGTCACACAGGCGGCAGTGCAGTGGCATAATCATAGCTCACTGCAGCCTCGAAATCTTAGCCTCAAGGGATCCTCCTGGCTCAGCCTCATGAGTAGCTGGGACTACAGGCCTGTGCCACCATGCCTGGCTAATTTATTATTATTATTATTATTCTGGAGATGAGGGGTTTCACGACGTTGCCCAGGTTGGTCTTGAACTTCTAGCCTTAAATGATCCTCCTGCCTCAGCCTCCTACGTTGCTGGGATCACAGGCATGAGCCACTACAACTGACAGCAACCCACATTTCTTAACAGTACTATATGCCTAGATTCATGGACTTAGTCTAGATGACTAAAATGGTCTTGGGAGTGGGAAGGCAACAGTGCACATGTAGCTTGACTCTATTATTACCAGGATGGAAATCAGGGTCTTTGTTTTAGTTCTGGTCTTGAAGAACAACGAGAACTCTGCTCCATGTTTTACCTCATTTCAAGTAAGCTCACGACTCTGCCTTGATTGCAAGAACAGTAACACTCTCTGTTATATGATGAGGGGAAGGTTCCTACATCAGCATTAATGTTGGTTTTGCTTTTGCTTTTTAAGAATGTTACCCCACCTTCTGGATACTTTGGAAGCATCCTGCTGGGGATGTTGAAGGGCCAGGGTTGAAAATCACTCCTCTATTCTTATTCATTGTGGAAAGAATATAAAATTGATGCAGGCTCTCTGGAGGGTGATTTGGCAAGGAGAAGCAATAAGCTTCAAAATGTTGGATTTCCTTAAGGTGCAGCCCTGGGCTCTTTCCCTTCTCTCTCATTAATTTCATGTCAGTCATAAGTTTCCATGAAATCAGGCAAAACATGGAGCAAAGTTCTCTGGCTGTTCTTCAAGATTGAAGAATAAGTAACCTTCCTAAGTGATACCATTCACATCTATGGCCTTAATCTTCCTTCCTGGTTTGCTTCCTGCCTGCTTGCCTCCCTTCCTGCTTTCCCTCCTGCCTTCCTGTCTTCTATCCATCCATTCATCCACCCACAGACCCACCTATCCTTCTATCCACCTACCCTTCCTCCCATCCATCCATCCACCCACCCACCCACATTTCCATCCATCCTTTCATCCATCCATCCATCCATCCATCCTTCCATCCATCCTTTCATCCATCCCTCCATCCATCCATCCATCCATCCATCCACCCACCCACCCTTCCATCCATCCTTTCTTCCATCCATCCATCCATCCAGCCACCCACACACCCACCCTTCCATCCATCCTTTCTTCCATCCATCCGTCCATCCAGCCACCCACACACCCACCCTTCCATCCATCCTTTCTTCCATCCATCCGTCCATCCAGCCACCCACACACCCACACTTCCATCCATCCTTTCATCCATCCATCCATCCATCCATCCTTCCATCCATCCTTTCATCCATCCCTCCACCCACCCATCCATCCATCCATCCATCCATCCATCCACCCATCCTTCCATCCATCCTTTCTTCCATCCATCCATCCATCCAGCCACCCACACACCCACACTTCCATCCATCCTTCCATCCATCCATCCATCCATCCATCCATCCTTCCATCCATCCTTTCATCCATCCCTCCCTCCCTCCATCCATCCATCCATCCATCCACCCACCCACCCTTCCATCCATCCTTTCTTCCATCCATCCATCCATCCAGCCACCCATACACCCACCCTTCCATCCATCCTTTCTTCCATCCATCCATCCATCCATCCATCCATCCACCCACCCTTCCATCCATCCTTTCATCCATCCATCCAGCCAGCCAGCCACCCACACACCCACCCTTCCATCCATCCTTTCTTCCATCCGTCCATCCATCCATCTACACTTCCTTCCCATCCATTCCTCCATCCCACAGATATGTATTAGGCCCCTGCTGTGTGGCATGTGCTCTCTGGGTGCTGGGAGATACATCATTATTATCTATCCTGACAAGACACCCGGGTAAACAGCTGTCTCTTGGGCATCTCATCTCAGATGTCTCACAGGCACCTCACACTCCTCTTCCCTCTCAAACCTTGGCCTCATCTTGTGTTCCTTGCTCTGAGTTTAGTGAAGAAATCACATCCGTCTTTTACACACACCAGAAACCAAGAGGTCCTGTTGACTCTCCTCTATCACCTTCCTTCCAACCATCTCTAGTCCTACCACTGAGGCCTATTGATTTACCTCTTACTCGCTCCTGAATCTGAATCTTCTCTTTCTCCATCCCCACCCTGCCCTAGGGCGGCCTTGTCATCTCTTATGGCAGCCTCCCAAGTGGCTCCCGGGGCACCACGCTGCCCAGCCTCCAGGACGTTGTCCGCCTGCCACCAAGATGATTGTCTCAGAATGCAAGCTTGTCCAGCTCCTTACTTAAAACCTTTCACAGGCTTCTCTCTGCCCTTAGAATAAAGCTTCTTACCAGGGCCCTGCAAGACCCCACATGCATGGCCCTGGGAAGCTCCTTGGCCAGCCTGCCCTGCCCTGTGCCCATTTCTGTTAGCCCCTTGTGCTCTCCATGCTCCCCCTGCCACCACGCTGCTCCTGTGCTCGGAATGCTCTCTCTCCCTTCTTTGGCAAACAACTCCTATGCATCCTGCAGATGCCCTGCTCTCCCTGACCAGATCGAACCCTGCACTGCATAGCAACTGTCACCACTCAGTTTTCATGTTTGTTTGAGTGATTTTCCCATTAATGCCCACCTCATCCTTCCCCCTGAGATCATAAGCTCTTTGAGGGCCCAGTATTTTGTTATAAAAAATTTCAAATGTATGGTCATATTGGAAGAATTTTACAGTGAACCATATATACCCACGACCTGATTCTACCTGTTCCTGACCCCATTATGTCTCTGCCCTGCACAGCATGTGGAGTCTAGTAAGCAAGCATTCAATCAATCTTTGTTGAAAGAAAGTGGTTCATGCTTTTCCACTTCTAGGAAAATAAAGATAATATAAGCAGGTATATGTGCAACAGTGTTCATCTCAGCATGATTTATGAGTGTGAAAAACTGGAAATCACCTAAGTGCCCATGATAGGGGATTGTCTAAAACAATGGCACATCCCACACAATGGAATCAGTAACCACCGTCAGTAACAGCGATGATGTAGGTCTGTGTCTACTGACACGGATGATGTACCATTAGGAACAAACCAAAGAAAATTCGGGGTAATGTGACACTATTTTTTTGTAAAATTGAAAGTCAATAAGCATTCAGTAATGCCTATTGTGTGCCAGGTACTGTTCCAAGTACTTTCCATGTACATGCATTTTAATGATCACAACAGCCCTAAAGGGTGGGTACTCCCTATTAACCTCATTTTCCAGATACGGACACTGAGGCATAGACAGAGTCAGTGCTTAGAATCACGTGGCTATTTCCATGGGAAAATGCCTTGGAAGTTAAACAGCGTAATGAGACTTTGCATAATTTTGATTTAAATTTCCTTTTGCCTCTGTTTCGTTTCATTTGTCTTCAGTTATCATGTCTCACTTGTGCGTTTTTTTTTTTTTAATGGAAAATTACGCCTCAAGCAGAGAAGCAGGGGGTTCTGGAGAAAGGAGTAGACTTGGCCAGATACCCAGGAAGACTTCCTCAACAGATGTCCCATCATGCTGAGATTCAACACGACATTTTAGAGTCATGCAACTATGTGAGAAAAAAAGTCCCAGTAACCTTTGTCCGCGCCGGAGGGCAGGATCCCAAGGTCCCGGAGGAGCTGCTCCACCTCCTCCAGCCAGGACAGGGCGTGCCTCAGGACGTCCAGCACCACCTTCTGGAGCCCCGAGACAGGTGGGCTCACCTGGAGGTGCTGAAGAAGGTCTACCTCCTTCTTCAGGTCACTGGTGCAACAAGACATTTTCATGCAAGCCTGCAAAGAGGTGAGATCATGAGGAGCCCAGGCCCTGTGGCCAGAAACAGGCCCTGACGGGAACCTTCGAGGCACATTGACTCTGCAGTGAAGCAGGCAGCGCCACATATTGGCCGCCTTGGGAGGGCTGTTTTTTTCTTTTTAAAAATTTTTATGTTTTGACAGTTTTGTTTTTTTTTATATACTCTAATTTGGACTTTTGATGGTCAAAGTGAACACACTTTTAGGTATATGAAACCCCAAAGCCAAAGTGCCATCAACAGTTTGGCTGCAATGAGAAGCAAATGTGGCCACTTCTTTTTTCCATTCATCAGAAATCCTGCCAAGATCAACACACAAGCTGGTCCGAAAGCGTGGTTTCCTGATTTGAAAGAGTGCTGACAAGCCAGCATTTGCACAAACTCCCCAAACAGGAGCTGCTGATTTCCAGAGAAAGCAGAAGCCACCGCCTGCTCTGATAAGCCATGCCCCAGGGTGGGGGCCGCAGGGCTGTGGCCAAGTCCTCTGGTCCCTGCTCCTCCAGAGTCAAAGGCAATGGTGTGGCAACCACCTTTTGTGTCTGGGCCAAAAAAAGGAAATGCAAATAAAAAACAGGAATGTTTCTTTGGTTTCTCTGGAAATAACATGGGGGCTATTTTAAAAAAGTCTATTTGGTTGGGGATGCGGGCCGCTCAAAGTCAGTATTTGAAGATGCTCAGGCATCTTTTGTGGACACGCCAAGTTCTCCTGGGAGGCATTTTTTGAGGCCCTTTGTTTTTTCTTCTCCAACAAGAGGAAAAAGTGGACAGAAAAGCCAAGCATTTCTGCCTAACTTGCTCCAAAAAAGCTGGGCAATTTCCCAAATAAGCAGCACAAAAATTAGACAAAGAGACCGTTTGTGGAAAGCGTAAGGAGGGGCCACCTGGCAGCTGTCCAGCGACGTCCTCAGCTTCTCGATGTTCTCGGTGGTCTCCTCCTGCTTGGAGCTGCTCAGCTGGGTTTCTTTCTGTAGGGTCCACTTTTTCTGCTGAAAATTGATGTTGTCCTCAGTGACCTGGGCAATTTTCTCTATTAACTGGTGAGAGAAAGAAAAAGAAAAAGAAAAAAAAAAGATGCAACATACAGGGACGGGGGGCTTTGGGGGAAGGGGAATGGGAGAGGGGAGAGATGCAACTTAAGTCCCTGTCTCAGCATGGGAGGACGGAGGTCCTGATATGTCTCGGCGATGGCTGTCAAGGGGGATGTCAGTCCTGTCACCAGGGAATGAATCCTGGAATCAGAGATGGGTTTTTTTTGTTTGTTTTTTGTTTTTGTTTTTTTTTTTTTTTTTTGCGACGGAGTTTCATTCTTGTTGCCCAGGCTGGAGTACAATGGTTTGATCTCGGCTCACCGCAACCTCTGCCTCCCAGGTTCAAGCCATTCTCCTGCCTCAGCCTCTGAAGTAGCTGGGATTACAGGCATGTGCCACCACACTCAGCTAACTTTGTATTTTTAATAGAGATGGGGTTTTACCATGTTGGTCAGGCTGGTTTCAAACTCCCGACCTGAGGTGATCCGCCCGCCTTGGCCTCCCAATGTGCTGGAATTACAGGTGTGAGCCACCATGCCCGGCCGATCAAAGATTATTTTTAAGATCCAAAGGCCTGTCTTGTGGCCCTGAGTTTGTTCCAGATTCTTCTGTGTTGTACAGGGAGTCAGAACACTGAGCCTGATATTATGGGCTCATAAGCAGCAGGTCAGGTTCTCCCACGCCCACGAAGAGCAGCCCACGGCACGTTTTCCCATCTGTACTTTGACACAGGGGGCTAGAAAGTGTAGCGGAAGAACAGCAAGGCAATCATTACAGCCAGACGTCCACCTTCACTGCCACTGTCAACTTTTCTCCTCTGAAGGAACGCGCCAGAACGCATTGGCTGTGGGGAGGCGGCTCCCTTTCTCCCAGTGCTAATGGAAGCTAAACATGCATGTCTGGAGACCAGAAGTAAGCCCGAATGGTTTAATTTGATTTTCACAGACACATTTCAAGGGAGTTTTAACTGGCTTTTACTTTAAAAGCCAGGAAATCCCATAAAATCAAAACAAATCTTTATGGTGTAGCAACAGTGTGAAAAATATGCCACCAACAAAAACAGAAACATATGCTCCCAGGGTCTGGAATCCAGATCCCCGAAGAAGAAGAAGAGGAAAGTGAAGGAGCCACGTGGCAGGGACAGCAGACTAACCTGTTGGTCGGTGACGGGTTTGCCTGGGAATGGCTTTGCCCGTCCATAGGTGGCCTTGATGACTTGACTTCTGAAGTGCTCCAGCTGCAGCAGAAAGGGGGCAACAGTGTCAGGGGGCAGCGTTTCCATGGCAGGGTGCGGGAAACAGCACTTAGCAGGGTTTGCATGCCTGAATGACCATTCCGCGTTATCAGAATCTTCACTGCTCACAGGGAGTGGCGGTACCCACAGAAGAAAGGAGAACAGCAGGCTTTAATTACTTTTTAGGCACGCCTGCCTAACCCGAACGATGCCTGTGGTCAGTGCACACACATGTCTCAAACCCTCAGAAGAGCCTCTTGCTGCCAATTATCCAATGGGAAGTCTGGGGCCAGGAGCGCTGTTCCATAATTGCTAAGTTGGCACCAGACTGTGAAATAAATATTGAGGCTGTCAGTCCAAGTAAATTGTGTAGTCAGCAAGGAAGCTCGGGGAGAGGAGAATGTTCTCCCTTTCTCCATTTCGTGCCTGAGCCCATAAGCGTCCTGAAGACTGTCCCCACTGTGTTCATCTCGGTATCCCTGGAGCCCACTACAGTGCCTGGTGTAGAGGAGACACTCAAACACCCAACTCACCTTTGTTGGATGCCTGTACACAGAAACATCAGCTAAAGCCAAGGGCCTCTACTTCTAGCAGCTTTCACTGAGCCCCTCCCGGGTGCTAGTGTTTTCGGGTTAAGGCTGATGAAATAGCAGTTACATTAAGTCCAGGCTTACAGAATCATAAGTCCAAGGTGTCCCGATTCCATCAGAAGTTAAGAGGTAAAAAGGAGCCCGACTTTCTCTGGGAATTTACCAACATGGCAGCCCCTGGTGTAAGTCTCCAGTTCCCTGGCAAAATGTGGTTATTAAAGGCTCCAAAGCAGAGCCTTGAAGGGACGGAAAGGGCTACTGTGTCAACCAAAAAGTCAAAGGGGCCCAAGACACAGGTATTTACTGAACAGGGCAAGTTCTAACGGGAAATGTCTTAGGGACATCTCTGCAGTGACCCTGCCAGGAGAAGACCAGGTGACATGAGGTTCTCAAAGCTATCCTCTGGTTTCATGGCCAAGGGGAGGGTCCCAGCTCACCCAAATAATTGATTGTGTAGAGGAAGCCCTGTGAATGGTGGTCCCCCATTGCCATCAGGGGCTCCCCATAGGAATGGCTGCCCAGGGCCATTGGGAGGGAGAGGTCATCTTAAACATGGCCTCGGGCCTGGGGTCACTTGGCTGGGGAAGGGCAGACTGTTGGACAGGAGCAGGGCCTTGGAAATACAGGAGTGGGAAGATGCTGAGAGGCAGACAC
The DNA here is from genome assembly GCF_009764315.1 of Trachypithecus francoisi. Taxonomy (NCBI): domain Eukaryota; kingdom Metazoa; phylum Chordata; class Mammalia; order Primates; family Cercopithecidae; genus Trachypithecus; species Trachypithecus francoisi. Next base: position 108,836,321 of record NW_022681457.1, read on the forward strand.
AGGGCTTGTGCTTTCTCTCGAGTCTAGATCTCAGGACCTCCAGGGCTCCTCCCAGATGACCTCTGCCCAGAGCTGGAACAAGAATCTTGGCCCTTGGGCAAAGAGCACAGGTCAGGCCCTCAAATCAGGTTTGTATTAAGGGTAGCCAATGTGCACAGGGAGAGGCCCAGACGGGCAGGTTCTCTGCCCTTGATAAGGGGCTGGCACCCCCACAGAAGAAATGGTGCTGGGGGTGACAGTAGTGAATATTTGAATTTTAGGGTGCAGGGACAAAGGCCTGGTCACACTGCCTGGTAAGGCTTGGATGGTAGAAAATGGAAGGGCTTTGGGAACTGAGCTGGGCGGTTTGGAGGGATCCTGGCTTTTAACCTTTCTTGGTAGTTCACCGACCCTCCTGAGAACCCAGTGGGACACATGAGGAGCCCTCCTTACCAGTAATAAAAATACACACACACACACACACACACACACACACACACGTGTGCACACAAACCATTCTGTGGATCCCCTGGAGCCATGGCTTCCAGGAGAGGGACCCCTGTGGAGGAATCTAGGGTGGGTGGCCCCTGGGGGGCCGCATTCCTGAGGGTCACATGCCCTCCCATCTTGGTTTCCTGTTTGCCTTCCCTTAGCCCTCGGTAAACTCTCGTCTGCACATTCTGGCCCTCATGACTGTGTCACATGTGCCAGGAAGGGCCACCGGCAATTTCAGGCCACAGCATCAGAGATAACGTCACCTCCAGACCAGGTCAGAGTGGCTCACCCACAGCCGGGAGTTTCTCCATCCAGCACGCACTTTGGACACTCTGGGATTTTACCTTATTAAGAAAAGTGGCATTTCCTTATAGACACTGACTGCAATGTCTGCTGGGGCCCGAGGGGAAGAAAGATTGTGGTAAATGTCAGGACTAAAAACATTAGGGAGAAAATGCTAGAGACACCACTGGGGGCAAGGGGCTCGGTTAACTGGGGGCAGGCATGGAGCCGGGATTGGCTGCCTGGTCCGAGTCTCAGGTCATTGTAAACTATTCCAGTGGGAGGCCTCCCAGCAGCAGAAACCTGTTTAGCGATGTCCACAGGGGTGGGGAGCTGCAGACAGCCTCTGCTCATGAGATAAATGGGAGAATTAATGCACGTCTGTCCTTCTACCTTGGGCGTCCTCCTCTCTCACCCCCACTGGCTGCTTGGGTGCAATCATTGGGGAGCGTGGGCCAATGAGGGGGGCTCTAGAACACGCCTACCTGACCTACTGCCCTCTCCAAATTGATTTTAATGAGGCTCTCTCTGTTCCCCATTTCTTGCAGCTGAAGCAATTTCCTTCTGGAATCCTCCTGAAGCTTCTCTTCAACCTGAAATGACGATGAAAGCGAGTGCTTGCTGCTAATGTGATCATAATGCACTCTGGGGAAATTCCTCTAGGACGTCTAATGGCCGTGGGGGGTCCCAGAGGGGTAGGCACAGCTGCAGCCCACATGACAGGGGTCACAGGCGTGCATGGGGTGGAGGCAGGCTTGGGGGGCACTGTCTGTTGGGGGAAAGGGCCGGGCTCTGCACCCTGGGCTCAATATTTGTCCTACCCCAGGCTCTAATCCCAGCTCGGTCCCTAACAAGCTGTATGATCTCAGCAAAGTCATTTCACTGCTCCGTGATTCAGTGTCCTTATCTGTCAAACGGGGTGATACTAGTTCCGTCTTCGCAGTTATTGTGGAGATTTTAAAAAGCTTGGAATAGCGACAGCGACTCATAAGGGCTCTATAAGTGTGTTAGATGTTGTAACCTAGAACGAGTGGATGACAGTAGCCACCATTCAGCGTCATCCTAACACCATAAGGAACCACCGCCCATCGTGGGTACTTGGTAAATGTTACTGCTGGGTTTATTATCGTAACTGTTTATTGTTACCACTTCTAGCACACTTACCAAGGGAAACTGCCCTGGAAGACTTGCTAAGCAATGGCTAGTAAAGAATTGTAGCCGGCAAAAGAAGGCCCATTTTCCCCCGCTTGCTTGCTTGGGTAATGGGTAACTCGAGGTGAGCTTGGGTGTGTTTGCTGCTGCCCTCTGCTGGCCATTACGAACCCTGCAGCTGCTCGGTTCATATCTAAACCATGAACCTTTTGGGCATCTGCTGAGCCAGGGCTCAGGCACTCCTAGGCAATGAGACAAACTCTCCTAGATGAGAGGATTTTGTTCTGAAACAACCTCAGAAGTGGCTTATTAGGGGGCTAGAGAGGGGTCACATACATTTCATGTAAAACACCCAGAGCAACCTGTAAAGTTTTCTTCTGAGTGGCAAGGTGCAGCCAGTCCCCAGTGAGCTGTTTCCCAGGAAGGCCGGCTAAGTTCTCTGGGCCTCAGTTTCCTCACTTACATCCTCTCAGGTGTAAACATATCCCGACTGCTGTTTCAGAGGACGTTTTTCAAATGCTGCAAAAGCAGAGGCTGTCCTGGGCTCTGTTCTGGCTCCTCCTCTCAATGTATGGCCTCCCTGCCCCCATCCCCAGCTCTGGCAGTTCTGTTCCTCATATCACTGCCACACAGCAGACCCTTGGCATCAGCTGTCAGAGGTTTATTTATTGAGCTTCTCCCCTGTGCATGGTGATATGGTTTGATGGTGTCTCAACCCAAATCTCAACTTCAATTGTATCTCCCAGAATTCCCAAGTGTTGTGGGAGGGACCCAGGGGGAGGTCACTGAATCTTGGGGGCCGGACTTTGCTGTGCTATTCTTGTGATGGTGAATACGTCTCACGAAACTGATGAGTTTATCAGGGGTTTCCACTTTTGTTTCTTCCTCATTTTTCCCTTGCCACTGCCATGTAAGAAGTGCCTTTCTGCCATGATTCGGAGGCCTCCCCAGCCATGTGGAACTGTAAATCCAATTAAACCTCTTTTTCTTCCCAGTTTCGGGTGTGTCTTTATCAGCAGTGTGAAAATGGACTAATACACATGGTCTCAGGCTAGGCCCTGAGCACCTTTGGCCGTGATACCTGGCCGTCTTGCCTCTAATTTATTTCCTTCCAGAACATCCTTCATGGTCCTGTGAGAAGGTTGCCAAGTGGTGGGGCAGCACCGTCTGGCAGAACTTTCTGCAATGATGAAATGTTCTAACTCTGTGCTGTCAAATAGGGTGGCCACTGGCCACATCTGGCTACTGAGCACTTGAAGTGGGGCTCATGTGACTGAGGAACTGAATTTTACGTTATATTTAATTTCACCTAAATGGCCACAAGTGGCTAGTGGTATGTGCCACAGTAACTGGAGTCAGACAGGCCTAGCTTCCCCCAGTCTTGGCTTTGCCACTTACTGACTGTGTGCCTTTGGGTAGTGACTTGACTCTGTGCTTTGACTTCCTCATCTGTAAAACAGGAATCTGGAAAAGCTCCAATATATTTAAAAAAATAAAATAAAATGGGCAAAATAATTTCTAGGTCAGAGTTGTTTTGAGGACGAAAAGAGATGAAATGTTCGGCATGATGCCAAGTCCATGTGGCTATCATTTTCACCATTATTATTAATCACAAATTTAATTATATTAGATCCCTGTTCAAGAGCCTCAGTAGCTCCTCACTGCCTAGGTAGTATATAGCCCAAGCTCCAAAACTAATGGAAAACAGCAAGCCAAAGATTCAAGCCCACATGCACCCCAATAAGATAAATAAAAATGAATTCACACCTAGATACATCCTAATAAAACTGCTATAAGTCAAAGGAAAAGAAACATTAAAAAAACCAGAATATAAAAGACTATATAATGATGCAATAGTTAGGTTATAGCTTACTTCTCTCTCTCTTTTTTTTTTTCCTGTCGTTTTTTAGAGACGGAGTCTCACTCTATTACCCAGGCTGGAGTGCAGTGGCATGATCTCGGCTCACTACAACCTCTGCCTCCCGGGTTCAAGTGATTCTCCTGCCTCAGACTCCCGAGTAGCTGGGATTACAGGCATGCACCACCATGCCTGGCTAATTTTTGTATTTTTAGTAGAGATGGGTTTCACCATGTTGGCCAGGAGGGTCTTGAACTCCTGACCTCATGATCTGCTTGCCTCGGCCTCCCAAAGTGCTGGGATTACAGGCGTGAGCCACCGCGCCCAGCTAGGTTATAGCTTACTTCTAAATAGAAATCATTGACGCCAAAAGACAATGGAATGATAGACTTACTGTCATCTATAACATGCTGAAAGAAAACAATTGCCAGTGCAGAATTCAATACCTAGTCAAAATATGTTTCATGAATGAAGGATAAACATAGAAATTTTCAGACACATGCACATGCATACACACACATACATGCACACACACACACATGCACACACACTCCTAAGATAATATGCCACCAGCAGAGCCATGCTGAAGGAAAACACTAAAGGATGTTCTTCAGGCTGAAGAAAAATGATCTAGAAGGATGATCAGAAATGTAGAAAACACATAATAGTAATGTGTAGATATGGATGTTGACTACAGAAAAATACTAATAATGTCTTTTGGAGTTTCAAATATAGAGAGAAGTTTAGAAAATGAAAACAATGGCATATAAGTCTGGATGGGGTAAGTGAAGTTAAAGTGTCAATGTCTAAGTCATTGTGTTAACAAGAAGAAGGATATAATTATTGATGAATATTGAATTTTGGTAAGTTGAAAATGCATATTGTAAAATTTAGAATAATCACTAAGTAAAAGAGTTAAAAACTCACTAAATATTAGATTTTGGTAAGTCATGAATGCATGCTATTGTCTTATGTTACTAAAAGAAGAGTAAAAGAGAGAAAATTTCCAAGCTAATACAGGGAAAAAGGGAATGATAAAAAACTATCAACTCAAAAGGAGGGAAGAATGGGGAAAAAGGAACATACCATAGGTAGTACACCTGGCCCTGAGCAAGAAGATAAATTTAAATCCCAATATACCAGCAATTACACTAAATATATTTGGACTGAAAGACAAAGATGGTGAAACTGTATAAAACTTATGTGCTGTTCACATGAGATAACATTGTAAAATAAAGATTGACATAAGAAGTGTGAAAAAGATAGTCTCTGAAAACTCGAATCAAAAGAAAGCTAGGTTAGCCAATGGAGCTACTTTAATGACAAAGACTTTAAGGGAAAAACATCTCTAGCAATGAAGAGGAACATCTTGTGATGGCCAAAGATTTGATTCGATAGGAAGTAATGAAATGGCAAATATATATGCATCTACTAACACAGCCTCAAAATATATAAAGCAAAGATTGACAGTATTAAAAAAAGAAAGACAAATCCACGATCACGATAGGATCTTTAAACAACGTGCCTCTCTCAGTGGCTGACAAAACACACAGACAAAAAAAATCAACAAGAACATTTAAATTTTGAGCATTATTAGCAAGCTTCATTTAATGTCCATATATAGAATAATAAACCCAATGACTGCAGGATGCATATTCTTTTCAAGTGTACATGTGGAACTGCAGTTGGCCACATGCAGGTCATAAAACAAGTCTCAATTAATATCAGAAGACTGAAGTTACACAGAAGATGTTCTCCGACCACAGTATAATTAAGCTAAAAATCAGTAACAGAAGAAGGTAAGCAGAAAACCCTCATATATTTAGAAATTAGGAAATAAGCTTCATAGTAACCAGTGGGTGAAAGAAGAAATCACAATGGGGATTTGGAAAATATTTTGAATAATAATGAAAATACTATGTACTAAGACTTGTGGAATGCAGCCAAAGCCTTGCTTAGAGAAGAATTGATAGCCCAGAGAGCATTTTGACTCCATGTTCATGACTACAACTATTTAAAAGAAAAATATACCATAGCAAATTCATTTTCATTGAGAGGGTATTTTCTAGAGCAAAGTTCATTAAACCAATAGTTTAACAGATTTCTAAATGTTTCCATTTTCACTTTAGTCTACTGAAATTATTTTTATCAGGATCAGTTCTTTTGTAGGTAAATTATACAATTATGATTTGATTCATCTATAAGTTTTTCTGGACCCTATCAAATATTTACCAATCACAGGTCTGTCATTGTGGGTTTTATTTTGTAGTTCTCATTTCTACCATGTCCATTTTTCCCAGATTATATTTTACAAATCTAACTTTTTCAAGAATATTTGATTTTTTTAAGTGATTATTTTAATTTTTTGTAGAGTCAGGGTCTCACTACGTCGGCCAGGCTGGTCCTGAACTCCTGGCCTGAAGCAACCCTCCTGCCTCAGCCTCCAAAGTGCTGGGATTATAGGCGTGAGCAACCGCACCTGGACAAGAATATTTGATTTTTCTCTTAAGTTTTAATCAATAAATAAATTTTACTTTGTGTAGTTTTAACTGTTGATTTTAATTTTGTGTTAATTATTTCTGCCAACTCTAGTTATGTCTGGCTAACTTTTGTAGGCTTCAATACTATCCATAAGATGTGATTCTAGTGTAGTATACATTTCAGTTTGCGCGGTTTTAATGATTTGACCTCTGGTGACTATACTCACATTCATATTAAATAAAACTGGAGAAAAACTAGATGATTTGCTTTTATTTCTCAGATCATCCCTGTGAACCTCCCTTCACATAGAATTCCTCTGCCTTTTAGATTTGTTCTTAAAATATTCTCAGTTGTGGTTGGGCATGGTATCTCAGGGCTGTAATCTCAGCACTTTGGGAGGCCGAGGCAGGAGGACTGCTTGAGGCCCAGTGTTCAAGACCAGCCTGGGCAATGTAGTGAATCTCTGTCTTTATTTATTTAAAACAAATTCTCAATGACAACCATCTTCTAATCAAATAAAGTAGATGATTCAAATGGAAAGAAAGACATTCTGTCCACACTGCTCAGGACTCTTAAGGATATTTTCAGGTAATCCATCTGTCTTGGTCTCCCAAAGTGCTAGGATTACAGGTGTAAGCTACCATGCCGGCTTTAATTTAAATTTAAATAGCCATGCACAGTTAGTGGCCACTGTGATGGATAGCACACGCAGGGAGTATGCAATACAATTTTTTCCCCAGGATGGGAAGGGACATTAAAATAATTAAGCACCACTAAACTCTAAACCGGGATTGGGAGGCTGGAGGTGGGTCTCATTACCAAAAAGCAAGAAACAGTTTTAGAAGGCAGTGAGGAGTAGTGGGGTTACTCACAGGGGCCTTGGAGGCAGACCAACCTCGGTTCAAGTCTTGCCACAACTACATTATGGAGTGAACTTGGTCCCTTTCCCTGTGTGAGCCTCAGTTTTCTCAGCTGTAAGAAGGGTTAATACCAGCATAGGCCACTTAGAGGACTAACAGGGATGATGAGTGGGGAGCTACTGTCCACACTGCTCTCTGGGCCTGTCGTCCACTACGTACCTTGTTCTTTTCTTTCAGAGTCCTAGAGATCACGCTTTGTTCAGTACAACTCTTCCTCAGCTCCGCCCTAAGCTTCTTCATTTCTTTCTCCATGTCTTGGATTTGCTGAAAAAGTTTCAAGAACAGAGGACTGAACCTCCCTGATGGGGGCAGGAGCTGCCTTCTCGGCTGAGAGGTCTGAGCCCTCGTCACCCCTGGCATCCCATCCATTAAGGTGGAAACCTTGTCTGGTATCAGCTTGTTTAATTCCTTCTCCCGGAGGAAGGTTTTACATCTCTCAGCAAAACAGACTTTATTTTTCAACGGATACGTTAAAAGTTCTGGATAAAGGAAATTAGTTTCTTTTGGAAATCAGTATAGCTCCTGGATTAAGGACTACAGGACATCCATCAACTCACTAGAAATCCTGCTCTTGGGGTATATTTTTGAGTTCAACCTAAAGGACCAGCTGTTTGGAAGACTCAACAGGCAAGGTCTAGAAGAACGGAACAATGAAACGTTTCTTTTTTGTTTGAGGCAGAGAGTAAAATGTTCCTGGCCTGGAGGAATGGCGCCAGCGTGGGGAAGAGCAAGTTGGAGAAGCTGAGCTTCCCAACGAGTGGAAAACGCACACCTGGTGATGTGCGGGGTGGATTCGGAGGGTGTGAGGAATACACCTCCTTCAACTTTTAATGGTCCTATTTTCATTGTATTTACTTTTATGGTGCTACCTTCTATACGAGGCAAAGAGTGTGTGTGTGTGTGTGTGTGTGTGTGTGTGTGTGTGTGTGACAGAGTCTCGCTCTGTTGCCCAGGCTGGAGTGCAGTGGTATGATCTTGGCTCACTGCAGTCTCTGCCTCCCGGGTTCCAGCAATTCTCCTGCCTCAGCCTCCCAAGCAAGCAACTGGGATTACAGGTGCATGGATTACAGGTGCACGCCGTCATGCCCAGCTAATTTTTTTGTATTTTAGTAGAGATGGGGTTTCACCATGTTCCCCAGGCTGGTCTAGAACCTCTGAGCTCAGGCAATCCACCCACCTTGGCCTCCCAAAGTGCTAGGATTACAGGTTTGAGCCACCACTCCCGGCCTTGTTTTGTTTTTACAAGTGGGTGTTAAATGGTGGTGTTTAAATAAAAATACTTCAGCAAGTGTCAACAATGGTGCCTGTGGCTAGGATAAAACTTAGGACAGTGGAACGCTTGTTTGGGAGTCACAGGTCAGGGGTGGGGCAGGGGACCATGTGGTGGCCAGCTGGCCAGCCTCCTGTCCCTGTCCCAGGTCTTAACCCCAACCTGACCCCAGGGGAAACCCTTGAGGGAGCTAGAGCCAACTGCCCAGGGAATCCCGGGGCCCCTTCACCCATCTCTTTCTTGCAGAAGCAGCAGATCAAAGAGGGATGAGACTATGTTAAACAAGCATGCACAGGGCCCCAGAGCTTCGTGCTTAGCGATGGCCCAGGATCCCACCAAGAACCCGAAGGTCAAACTCTGGTTTTCTGGTGGTACCTACGAAGGAGGAAGCTCAACTCACAGTTTTGCAGAGTTTTAACTCTTTCTCCTGAGCTTCCCTGAGCTCCCTGTGAGCGTCTTCCTGTTTTAACTCTTCCTTTAGCACCGAGCACTGTGGAGAAAAGGGCGACAGAGAAAGAGACTGAGGTTGGCCAGGTAGCGTTGTAGGGGTAAGGAGGGGCTCCAAGGCCCTGTGTGAGCCCCTGAGAGCATTTCCTGCTGTTTCCATCCAGTCACCCACTGAGATCCCAAAGGCATCCCATGGTGTCTGACAGACACACAGGATCCCGCAGCCATTCCTGGTTCTCCACTCAGGAAATCAGAGGAATAAAGCCACTACTCTTATCTTCAAAAGCCAGCAATCTAAACCAGAAGGAAAATCCAGCTTTGGAGAGTCTGCATGAGGAATAAGCGCTGATTTCCTTGGAGGGCCACTAGCGAGCTTGGACGGCTTAGTACCCTATGCAATTTACACCTCCAAGACACCACTGCGCTGGGAGCAGTGGTGGAAATGGAACAGCCGTGCTGGGGGGCAATTTGGCAACAGGCATTAAGAACATAAATAATGGGCCTCCTTTTTGACCCAGAAATTCTGCTTTAGGAATGTATAAAGACAATGATCGGGCAAATCAGCAAGTCTGTGGGTTCAGGGATGTTTTTGAGAGTATTGTTAGCCATAGTGAAGTAAAAGGAAATACCCGGCCGGGCGCGGTGGTTCCCGCCTGTAATCCCAGCACTTTGGGAGGCCTAGACGGGCGGATCACGAGGTCAGGAGATCGAGACCATCCTGGCGAACACAGTGAAACCCCATCTCTACTAAAAATACAAAAAATTAGCCGGGCGTGGTGGCGGGCGCCTGTAGTCCCAGCTACTCGGGAGGCTGAGGCAGGAGAATGGTGTGAATCCGGGAGGCGGAGCTTGCAGTGAGCGGAGATCGCACCACTGCACTCCAGCCTGGCAGAGTGAGACAGAGCGAGACTCCGTCTCAAAAACAAAAACAAAAACAAACAAACAAAAAAAGGAAACACCCATGTCCGATAACCCAGGGGCTGTTTGATTCCACTGTGCGCAGACAAGAGAATTATGATGGAGCTTTAGAGACCCATGAGAAAAGCTCTTATCCATGTGGGGAAACAGTGATTGTTTAAAGTTTAAAAAATGTGTATAGTGTACATTTGTTGTTATATATCTGCTACGGAGGTATTTTCTTCCAGGTAATTTTAGAAACAAAACAGGAGGAATATGCACTCAAGTACTGACAGATTTCTTGGGGTGGCATTTCTCTTCTCTTTTTAATTTTGCTTTCCAGTTTTATCTACATTTTATTCTAAAATTAACACAGCACATGTAATTTGAAAAATAAAGACAATCATTTTGGATGTTCACATGAGCAATACCCTTGGTCACAAGGAGCCCCCATGCTGATGAGTGCCAGGTGCGGCCTGGAGAAGACGGCAGACCTGTTCCAAGGTCCACGGGGAAGGGAAAGGGGGACGCAAATAACCCAAATGCACTTTGTGGGTACAAGAGCCCCGGAGGTGCTGTTTCTCCACATTCTTCCTACCTAACATCACCTCTACATCCCCGACACACATCCACACACCCCACACACACCCCCACCACGCCCACACCCCACACATCCACACACCCCACGCACCCCCCACCACGCCCACACCCCACACATCCACACACCCCACGCACACCCCCACCACGCCACACCCCACACATCCACACACCCCACGCACACCCCCACCACGCCCACACCCCACACATCCACACACCCCACGCACACCCCCACCACGCCACACCCCACACATCCACACACCCCACGCACCCCCCACCACGCCCACACACACACATCCACACACCCCACGCACACCCCCACCACGCCCACACCCCACACATCCACACACCCCACGCACACCCCCACCACGCCCACACCCCACACATCCACACACCCCACGCACACCCCCACCACGCCCACACCCCACACATCCACACACCCCACGCACACCCCCACCACGCCCACACCCCACACATCCACACACCCCACGCACCCCCCACCACGCCCCACCCCACACATCCACACACCCCACGCACACCCCCAGCACGCCCACACCACACACATCCACACACCCCACGCAGACCCCCACCACGCCCACACCACACACATCCACACACCCCACGCAGACCCCCACCACGCCCACACCACACACATCCACACACCCCACGCACACCCCCACCACGCCCACACCACACACATCCACACACCCCACGCACACCCCCACCACGCCCACACCACACACATCCACACACCCCACGCACACCCCCACCACGCCCACACCACACACATCCACATACCCCACGCGCCCCACACACACCCACCACACCAACACCACACCCACGCACCCACACACCCCACGCACCCCACACACACCCCACACCACACCCACCCACACCACACCCACACATCCACACACCACACCCACACACACCCACACACACCACACCACACCCACACATCCACACACCCCACACACACCCCCACCACACCCACACCACACCCACACATCCACACACCCCACACGCACCCCACACCACACCTACACCACACCCACACATCCACACACCCCACGCACGCCACACACACCCACACCACACCCACACATCCATACACTCCACGCACCCCACACACCCCACACCACACCCACACATCCACACACCTCACACACCCCACATACAGCCCCACCACACCCACACCTCACACATCCACACAACCCACGCACCCCACACACACCCACCACGCCCACACCCACACATCCACACACCCCACGCACCCCACACACAGCCCACACCACACCCACACCACACCCACACACCACACCCACACATCCACACACCCACACCATACTCACACATCCACACCCCCATGCACCCCACACGCACCCTCACTCACTCACCTACACACATCCACACCCCCACACCCATACACCCGCACACCACACCCACACACACACAACCATACACCTACACACACCCACACCCATACACCCCCACACACCACCCCCCCACCCCCATACACATTCACTCACCCACACACTCACACACATCCACACCCTCACACACCCATATACCTGCACACCACACCCACACACACCCACACACTCATCTACACACATCCACACCCCCACAGGCCCATACACCCCCACACCACACCTCCACACCCACATACACCCACACACACCCTCCCTCACACTTTCACCTACACACCCACACACCCCCCCACACACACCCACACATCCACACACCCATGCACCCCACACGCACCCTCACCCACTCACCTACACACATCCACACCCCCACACCCATACACCCGCACACCACACCCACACACACACAACCATACACCTACACACACCCACACACACCCATACACCCCCACACACCACACCTCCACACCCACATACACCCACACACACCCTCACTCACACTTTCACCTACACACCCACACCCCCCCCACACACACACTCCACACCTGAAACGGTGACAACACATGTAATCCAGGCAGTGACCCTGCTCGGAGACGGATGCAGAGGGCTTGTTGAGGCGGGCTAACCAGGCGCAGAGGCAGAAGCGCACAATGAAAACCGGCCTCTCACTTCTCAAAACTGATTTTGTTATTTCCATTTCGCTGATGACAAAGGGGAGGCCACATCAGTTACAACAAAAGCCCACTCTGGGCTGGGACCCTGTCTGTGTGCCCCCGCGGCTCCTGTCTTGCCTTTCCCCAGCTCCAGTTGAGGCACTGAAGTCAGCGCCAGAAGTCACTTCTGTTGCTTCGTTCTTGGACCCCCAGATCCACCCCACCTGGGTGCCTGTGCAGACTTGGTGAACTCCTCAGGCACACCTCACCTGAGATGAAAGCTGTTAGGTTTTACCTTGACTCACCGAAACAGACACATCTCACAAATACTGAGAAATCCTATAGGTTCAGTATTCTAAAGTCAGAGCGTTGAGGTAAATTTTGAAAACAGTCAATATTATTATTATTATTATTATTATTAGAGACGGAGTTTCATTCTTGTTGCCCAGGCTGGAGTGCAATGGCGTGACCTCAGCTCACTGCAACTTCTGCCTCCTGGGTTCAAGTGAGTCTCCTGCCTCAGCCTCCCAAGTAGGTGGGATTACAGGCACCCGGCTAATTTTTGTTATTTTTAGTAGAGATGAATTTTCACCATGTTGGTCAGGCTGGCCTCAAACTCCTGATCTCATGTGATCCACCCACCTTGGCCTCCCAAAAGATTACAGGCATGAGCCACCGTGCCTGGCCTCAAAATTACTTTTAAACAGCCCTTGACTTGCCTACCAGGTTCACTACACATAGAATATTATTATGCACACTATAAAGTCTAAGGGAAGAAATGAAAGTCTAACTGCACTTGAATCTGCAAGCATTCTGCCTCGAAGGTGACTCTGCAAACCAGTGGTGACTGGGATGCGGTGAAGCCCACCGTGTCCTCTTTTGCGTGCAGTGATTCTATTCTTAATATTAAGCCTTGCCACGGAAATATCCATGCTGAGAGGTGCATTTACTGCTGGAATTAACCAAACTCATTTATAACAGGCATTAGAAAATGTTTCCTGGAGTTGAAGCTACATCTTGCTTATTCTAGGCACATGCATGCTGCTCCTTGAAAAGCTGCAAATAATTGGCTAGCTGTTTTAGTTTTTCTAGGTGGACATTGTCCCCCACCCCCCCGCCCCCGCACAATGGTGTGAGAGGAAGGAATGAAATTTAAAACAGGAGCCCAGGGTGAATGAAACGAGCAAATCACGTGACTTCACTTTAGTTGCTTTTCACCCGATGGCTACAAGAAGGTGACACAGCCATCCTTACTCACTGTAGAGCCAAGGGCTTCCAGCTGGTGGTCCTTGTCTTTGTTCTGACTTTTTAGTTGATTGACTTTTTCCTTTAGTTGTTGAACTTGCTCATCCTTTGCTAACATGTCTTTTTGCAAAGATGACACCATCCCTGTAAAAAAGAAGACTCACAGAGGTCAAAGAGGCAGTGAGGATGACTGTCATCGCTGCCGCTGTCAACCAGTTTGTGACGAGCCTGGCACCGAGAAGGGAGGTGTCTCCAAGGATCCCAGGAGCTTGAATGGGGTTGAGACCAATACCCACTGCACATCATGTGTTCAAGGTCTCTGTGAGAAGGAGAGGAAACATCTGTCGGGGTGCTCTGGGCATCGGCCCTGCATGGGAACAAAGGCTCAGCAGAGAGAGGGACCAGGAAGGGCCATGAGATGGGCCTGTGGCAGCAAGGGACGTGTTGATCCACACTCACACACTCATCTGAGTTTGGAAACCGTCTCTAGCACTTACTAGCTCAGTTGTCTTTTTTCTTTAGACAGGGTCTCACTCTGTCACCTAGGCTGTAGTGCAGTGGCACGATCATGGTTCACTGCAGCCTCCACCTCCTGGACTCAGGCGATCCTCCTGCCTTGGCCTCCCAAGTAGCTGGGACTACAGGTACGTGCCACTTTGCCTGGCTAATTTTTGTATTTTTTGTAAACATGGAGTTTGGCCCACGTTGCCCAGGCTGTTCTCAAACTCCCAGGCTGAAGCAATCCACCAGCCTCAGTCTCCCAAAGTGCTAGGATCACAGAGGTGAGCCACAATGCCCAGCATAGCTTAGTGGTCTGAACAAGTTATTTAACCTCTCATTGTATCTACAGAGTTGTTGTATAAAGAACATAGAAGAGTGGCCAACACATAGTGTTTATTCCCTGCCACCCATGACTCTATGTAGTAGCCAGCTTGCAAAAGGGCCCCCATGATTCCTGCCTGTTAGAATACCTGGCCTAATGTGGCCCCGTGTATAACTCATATGGCACTGTGGAAGCGGTGAATGTGACTTCCCAGGGCGAATCATCAAAGATGTTGTGGTTTCTTCTTTGCTCTCCTTTGGGTCACTCAGTCTGGGGAAAGCCAACCGCCATGTTGGGAGAACACTCAAGCAGCCCGAGGGAAGGGCACACATGGCGAGGAACTGAGGCCTGCAGCCAACAGCCATGTGAGCGAGTCATTCCAGAAGGGGATCCTCAAGCCCTAGTCAGGTTTTCGATGACATGGCAGCAGTTGCTCCTGCAACCTCGTGAGAGACCCTGAGCCAGACTAAGTCACTCCCCAGCTCCTGAACCACAGAAACTAGGTAAGATAAACATATCTGTTGTTTTTTTTGGGATAACTTGTAATGTGACAGCAGAGAGCCAATACATTATTGTATTATCACATGGAGAAAAAGTGAGAAGGGTGCATAATGCAGGGGTATTGGATTATCTCATACAGTCCTTTTCTTTTTTTTTTGAGATGGAGTCTAGCTCTGTCGCCCAGGCTGGAGTGCAGTGGCGGGATCTCAGCTCACTGCAAGCTCCACCCCCCGGGTTTATGCCATTCTCCAGCCTCAGCCTCCCAAGTAGCTGGGACTACAGGCGCCCGCCACCTCGCCCGGCTTGTTTTTTGTTTTTTTTTGTTTTTTTTTTTTTTGAGGCGGAGTCTTGCTCTGTCACCCAGGCTGGAGTGCAGTGGCCGGATCTCAGCTCACTGCAAGCTCCGCCTCCCGGGTTCACGCCATTCTCCTGCCTCAGCCTCCCGAGTAGCTGGGACTACAGGCGCCCGCCACCTCGCCCGGCTAGTTTTTTGTATTTTTTAGTAGAGACGGGGTTTCACCGTGTTAGCCAGGATGGTCTTGATCTTCTGACCTCGTGATCCGCCCGTCTCGGCCTCCCAAAGTTCTGGGATTACAGGCTTGAGCCACCGCGCCCGGCCCAGTCCTTTTCTTAGAAAAACATTCATCCTAGTTTTGTTGGGGGTATCAATCAAGAATCAATCTTTCTTGCACAATCAAAGATGTGTAATGAAGAACAACATGATTGAGAATTTCATTGTAAAAATGAGCTTTGTCCAGGGACACAATTAAGTTCCCTGGAAACAGACTGCTCTCTCTGGGGCTTGCCTACATGCTTTGTGAGGCAGGACCAGAGTGACCTTTTCTCTAGAGTGAATTTGGCTCAATTCTCTACCAGATGCCCTCTGTAGTGCAAGGTTGCCCCATTCTGGATGGTGGGGAAGTGAGATACTCTCAGGCCTGTGTGTGCTTTGAGATGGTTCCCTCTGCTCCTCCCGGGTGGTTCCTTCCCTGCCCACATGCACGTGCTGATCACGCCCGACTGTGCTGAAGACTTCAGGGGGACCCTCTGAGATCTCCGGGGTGCTCTCCGTGCAGCCCCTCCCGCCTGGCACGCCGCCCAGCAAACTCAAGCTATGCTGGCTTCTCCACCTCCATCTACTCAAGTCGGGCTGACCGCTGGGCTCTGTCTGGCTTCCCCTCCCTGCTGGAAGGGGTCTGGACACTCTCTCGAGTGCAAGCCAGCTGGGGGCAATCGTAGGTTTCATCTTGTTTGTTTCCATTCCCTCCCAGATCACTGTCACATGCTTCTTGGGGCCAATATATGGAAATCATTATTTCAGACATTTTTTTTCTGTTTGTTTGAGTTGTTTCAGGCAGGTGAGGAAATCCGGACCTTGTTCCTCCATCTGCCTCTCTTGCCATGGAACATGGGGTTTGTGATGGTTGTCATGGTTTCTGTGAGCCTGGGGCACTGAGTGGCCACAATGACCAAAGCCCCTACTGACCCATGATGGGCCCAGGGAGGAAGCAGGATATGAACCTATCTATTGTGAGCCACTGAGACTTGGGGGACTGTTTGTCACTGCAGCATAACTCGGCCCAGTGCTTCTCGAGCTTGAGTGTGCACATGCAGCAGCCAGGGGGCTTGTGAAAGTGAAGACTCTGATCGGAAGGTCAGGAGCGGGGCCTGAAATTCCCAGTTTCTCACAAGGATCCAGGTGATGCTGATGCTGCTGGTGCAGGGACCACACTTAGAGTTGTGAGAGTGTAGCCCATCCCAGGTCATACCTGAGCCCAGGTCTATCTGACTCCTTGATTAGAGAAGTGGTGTCTGAGACAAGCTTGCAGCGTGGATGCGGTGTGATGGGCAGACCCCGGGGAGGAGGGCAGGGCCCAGTGAGATCCCCCTTGTATGCCTGGTGCCCAGAGCAGCCCTGCCCATAGGGCTCACAAGTATCCAAGAACATTCCAAGTTAGGGAAGAGCAGAAGTAGAAGATGGAGTGGGGAGGGGGACTGCAGAATGAGGCAGAGGGAAAGGCATGGCCAGGCGGCCTGGGTCGTGCAGAGACAGTGATAGTGCCGGCTCAATGCCAGGCTCAGCTTTCACAGCCATGGGCACGTTTCCTGCTGTGCAGGGGGGACTTTAGGAGCAATATCCCCAACCCGGATTCATTCCCTCCTCACCTCCTGCTTTTCTCTCTTCCCCCTTTCTCTGTCCAAGGCCCCATCATGTGCAGGTCTCTAGACATGTCATTCTCTGCCTTAAAAACCCTCATGTGTCCCATCACACTTAGAAGAAAAGCTGAACCCCTCCCCTGTAATGTGTCCCTGCCTCCCCCCCGACCCCACCGGGTCCCACAGTCCCTTGTTCCCTGACCCCCGCCACGCTCGGTAGCCGCTGCTCCCACACTGCGGCTTGGTGCTGCCTCAGGGCCTTTACACCCATGATCTCTGCCCGGCATACAGTTCCCAGGGGCTTCCCGACAGCCCCTCCCACCTCCTCAGAGATATCCCTGCCCAGGCACTAAGCCAGGGGTGTCCAATCTTTTGGATTCCCTGAGCCACACTGGAAGAAGAATGGTCTTGGGCCACGCATAAAATACACTCATGCTAACAATAGCTGATGAGCTAAAACAAAAACAAAAACAAAAAACAAACAAAAATCGCCAAAAAATAAAATCTCGTAAGTTTTAGGAAAGTTGATGAATTTGTGTTGGGCCTCATTCAAAGCTGTCCTGGGCCACATGTGGCCCGCAGGCCGTGGGCTGGACAAGCTTGCACTAAGCTATTCTCCTTCACTTCACCCCATGAAACGCTTCCCCACCACGGTGTCCAGCTTTATTTCCTCTGGAGGACGGATCTCTCTCTGGTATGGGCTTGTTCATTTATCTGTTTACTTCTTACTGTCTCTCATCCTCTCCCACGTGTGAGCCCCGTGAGCAGAGAGATCTTGACCGTTTGCTCAGGGCTCTCTCTCCCCAGCGCCTAAAGCAGTGCCTGGCATCTAGCAGGTGCTCCATAAATGTGTTGAATAAATGAATGAATGAATGAATGAATGCAGGCTAAGAAACAACTGTGCCTGGCAAGGGTGGGCCATGAGTTGGCTGCCCCATTCCCACCCAAGTTCTGGAGTATCAGCTACCTCTCAATTAGCAAAATGCTTTCTCTCTGGCCCAAGAACACCAGTGTGAGATTGGGTAAGGGGCTGGGTGCCTTAAACAGGCAACCCCATTCTAGCCACATTCTAGTTCGCATTCACAGCAAACTGGCTTACGGGACTGCCTGAGCCACAGCTTGTCCTGTGTGCTCCCTGGTGAGGTCCATGTTCAGCAGGCCCTTTAGCTAAGAGATGGCACAGAAACCTCTGAGGACGAACTCAGATTCAAGGACAGGAGCTGCCTAAAGGGATGCTGGGAAGAACTTTGAGGCTGCAGCCAAGCTCAGTAACAAAAAGTATATGGTTGACTGGTGATGTCTGCTGTGGCCAAGAACATGGGGTGCGGGAGTGGCAGCTCCCAGGCCCAACTCCAAAAAGGGCTCACCTGATGCGATAGCATTGTCCCTCTTTAAGTTCTCACCCTCGTTCTTCAGGGATGTGATTTCTGAGTTCCGCTCCGACAGGGTGTGGCACAGCACCTGGCTGTACCCTTTCTGCAGGGCACTGATCTGTGGGAGGAGGCGGCACAGTCAGAGGGGGGCTGGCCCACGCCTGGGAGACACACAGGTACTTCTTACAAGCTTGACAGAAAGATTCAGATTGATTTTTGGCTGGGGTGTTGGGGAAACTAAGCTTTTGAGTTTTAACTAGTAGGAGGGACAGGGGAGGGCCTATTCCTTCAAGGACCACCACTTTCTATGCATCAAAATATGAACTTTATCTTTGTGCCCATAAAGGGGCCCAGGCCCGGCTGCCACTGGGGGTACCTGGTTCCTTAATGTGCCTTCCAATGACCTTTGGACTCTCAGCCACAAACAGACCACCTGTTAGTTCCAGGTTACCCAGTACTGACTGGATACAGAGCAAAGTTCAAGAGAGGGAAGCAGGTTATAAAATTAATTCCCTCAAATGATAACAATAGGTTATATCTCACAGAACACTCTAGAGCTTACAAAGCCCACTCATAGACACTACTCCTTCAACAGAGCTTCATGGTCTCTCTGCAGGAGGCTCCGGGGAATGCTCCTGTATTAGTCTGTTTTCATGCTGTGGTAAAGACATACCCGAGTCTGGGAAGAAAAAGAGGTTTAGGCCGGGCACAGTGGCTCATGCCTGTAATCCCAGCACTTTGGGAGGCCGAGGCAGGCGGATCATGAAGTCAGGAGATCGAGACCATCCTGGCTAACACAGTGAAACCCCGTCTCTACTAAAAACACAAAAAATTAGCCAGGCGTGATGGTGGGCGTCTGTAGTCCCAGCCACTCGGGAGGCTGAGGCAGGAGAATGGCGTGAACCCAGGAGACAGAGCTTGCAGTGAGCCGAGATCACACCACTGGACTCCAGCCTTGTGACAGAGTGAGACTCTGTCTAAAAAAAAAAGAAAAAGAAAAAGAAAAAGAAGTTTAATTGGAATTACAGTTCCACTGGCTGGGGAGGCCTCAGAATCATGGCAGCGGCAAGGGAAAATTAGGAAAAAGCAAAAGTGGAAACCCCTGATAAACCCATCAGAGCTTGTGAGACTTATTCACTATAACAAGAACAGCCTGGGAAAGACCAGCCCCCATGATTCAATTACCTCCCCCTGTGTCCCTCCCACAATACACGGGAACTCTGGGAGATACAATTCAAGTTGAGATTTGGTGGGGACACAGTCAAACCATATCATTCTGCCCCTGGCCCCTCCAAATCTCATGTCCTCACATTTCAAAACCAACCATGCCTTCCCAATAGTCCCCCGAAGTCTTTTTTCATTTCAGCATTAACTCAAAAGTCCACAGTCCAAAGTCTCATCTGAGACAAGGCAAGTCCTTCCTGCCTATGAGCCTGTAAAATCAAAAGCAAGCTAGTTACTTCCTAGGTACGATGGGGGTACACGTATTGGGTAAATACAGCCATTCCAAATAGGAGAAATTGGCCAAAACAAAGGGGTTACAGGGCCCATGCAAGTCTGAAATCCAGCAGTGCAGTCACACTTTAAAGCTCCAAAATGATCTTTTGACTCCAGGTCTCACATCCAGATTACGCTGATGCAAGAGGTAAGTTTCCATGGTCTTGGGCAGCTCCGCCCCTGTTGCTTTGCAGGGTATGGCCTCTCTCCCAGCTGCTTTCACGGGCTGGCATTGAGTGTCTGTGGCTTTTCCAGGAGCACAATTCAAGCCATTGGTGAATCTACCATTCTGGGATCTAGAGGATGGGGGCCCTCTTCTCACAGCTCCACTAGGCAATGCCCCAGTAGGGACTCTGTGTAGGGGCTCTGACCCCACATTTCCCGTCTGTACTGCCGTAGCAAAGGTTCTCCATGAGGGCCCCAACCCCGCAGCCAACTTCTGCATGGGCATCCAGGCGCTTCCATACATCTTCTGAAATTCAGGTGGAGGTTCCCAAACTTCAATTCTTGACTTCTGTGCACCTGCAGGCTCAACACTATGTGGAAGCTGCCGAGGCTTGGGGCTTCCACCCTCTGAAGCCACAGCCTGAGCTCTATGTTGGCCCCTTTTAGCCATGGCTGGAGGGTGTGGGATACAGGGCACCAAGTCCCTAGGCTGCACACAGCATGGGGACCCTGGGCCTGGCCCACAAAACCACTTTTTCCTCCTGGGCCTCCGGGCCTGTGATGGGAGGGGCTTCTGTGAAGGTCTCTGACATGCCCTGGAGATATTTTCCCCATGGCCTTGGGGATTAACATTAGTCTCCTAGGGACTTAAGCAAATTTCTGCAGCTGGCTAGAATTTCTCCCCAGAAAATGGGTTTTTCTTTTCTACTCCATCACTAGGCTGCAAATTTTCTGAACTTTTATGCTGTGTCCCTTTTAAAATGGAATGCTTTTAACAGCACCCAAGTCACCTTTTGAATGCTTTGCTGCTTAGAAATTTCTTCTGCCGGATACACTAAATTATCTCTCTCAAGTTCAAAGTTCCACAAATCTTTAGGGCAGGGGCAAAATGCCGCCAGCCTCTTTGCTAAAACATAACAAGAGTCACCTTTGCTCCAGTTCCCAACAAGTTCCTCATCTCCATCTGAGACCGCCTCAGCCTGGGCCTGATTGTCCACATTGCTATCAGGCTTTTTGTCAAATCCATTCAGCAAGTCTTTTGAAAGTTCCAAACTTTCCCACGTTTTCCTGTTTTCTTCTGAGCCCTCCAAACTGTTCCAACCTCTGTTAGCCAGTTCCAAAGCTGCTTCCACATTTTCAGGTATCTTTTCAGCAATGCCCCACTGTATTGATACCAATTTAGTGTATTAGTCTGTTTTCACACTGCTGATAAAGCCATACCCGATACTGGGAAGAAAAAGAGGTTTAATTGGACTTACAGTTCCACATGGTCAGGGAGGCCTCAGAATCATGGTGGGAAGTGAAAGGCACTTCTTACATGGTGGCAGCAAGAGAAAATGAGGAAGAAGCAAAAGTGGAAACCCCCGATAAACCCATCAGATCTCCTGAGACTTATTCACTATAACGAGAACAGCACAGGAAATACTGGCCCCCGTGACTCAATTACCTCTTCCTGGGTCCCTCCCACAACACATGGGATTTCTGGGATACAATTCAAGTTGAGATTTGGTGGAGACGCAGCCAAGCCATATCAGCTCCCATTTTGCAAGTGAGGAAATTAAGACTCAGGGAGTGAGGTTGCTTGCTTGGGACTGCACAGATCAGTCAGTGGTAGAGTTATGATCCAAATCCAGGCTTTAGGTGCCTGCTTCCAGTTCTTCCCACTTATCACATGGCTCTAAGAACCAGCATTAAGAGCCCGAGGCCATGGAGCACGGTAGGGACACAGGAGCCAGACTGCCATCTGCAAAACTGGTCTCTGTGTAAAGGTAGGGAGGACACCAATTCTGTCCCACTTTTTTATTCTGTAAGTGCGGTGACGGTCGTAATTTCAGGGTTGTTGAAAGTATTTTAATAAGTTAGTACATGTAAGAGTACTCAGACCATGCCTGGCACACACACAGATACTAGCTCTGATTATTCTACGATGTGTTTTAGCTTCTGCTTCTCTTGCCTGTCTCCAGGAAGTTAAATTGATAATATTTCTGTGTGCATTTGTAAGCCTTGCCTAGGCTCACTTAAACACCAGTGTGACTTATTAAGAGGAGTGCAAGAATTCCTGTTAATCATCACATCGTGTTTCAGGCATATCATAACACATGACAGGGTGGGAGTGGGGGGGCACCAACAATGCGGATACGGTGTGCCCTGCACCTGGCCACCAGGTGGCGCTCATAGTCTGTTTTAGTGTCTCTCCCTGAAAACCTTGTGGCTATGACTCGGTGGTAGAATTAACAGAAGGATCAAGGTTTCACAATTTATACAGCCCATTTCGTGCACCACTCACATTTTCCCTGGGGCATCTGAGACACTGGAGAAGGGGTGCTCACTAGAAGATGGAGGGACATGGGCTCCAAGGCCATACTTGTGCAGGTCTGCACTTTGAAAACTTGGAGTGAAAAAAATTATTTCACTTCTTCCTGTTTTCTGTGGGGGACATGCAATTCTCCCTTTAAAAAAGCACTTGGATTTTTTTTTTTTTTTTTGAGACGGAGTCTCGCTCTGTCGCAGCCCAGGCTGGAGCGCAGTGGCCGGATCTCAGTTCACTGCAAGCTCCGCCTCCCGGGTTTACGCCATTCTCCTGCCTCAGCCTCCCAAGTAGCTGGGACTACAGGCGCCCGCCACCTCGCCCGGCTAGTTTTTTGTATTTTTTTTAGTAGAGACGGGGTTTCACCGTGTTAGCCAGGATGGTCTCGACTCTTGACCTCGTGATCCGCCCGTCTCAGCCTCCCAAAGTGCTGGGATTACAGGCTTGAGCCACCGCGCCCGGCCGGATTTTTTTTTAAGTTACAGCTCTTCTCAGCTTAATGCTTTTGTTTGCATACCAGAGGCACAACACAGAGAGAAACTTCCAGAAGGGATGGCAAAACACATCCCCCAGACTCCAGTGCTGTCTGACAGACAGGAAATGTTTCAATCTAAGTATCAGAGCTTTAGGATATCAGACTGTGGGAAAACTCCAAGTAGTCCTCAAACATCTTCATCAATTTCATGACCAAAATAAATATCCATATTGTCCATAATTGGTATAAATCCCCAGGTGTTTAGTGCCTGTTATACTGTGTAATAAAATGGGCACTGGGTCATAGGAAAGTTAATAGTGCTAGGAAGACTGATTGCTTCAAGATACTAATTCAGCTTCTAATTAGCACAGGCAGTGCAGACTGCATGGCGGTACGCATCGTCTTGGGGTACTGTATTGGATCGAAGGGCTTTGAGAGCAAATCGTTATGCACACACTTTCAGGAGACCCGGGAGAATAAAGTAATCAGAACAATAAATCAACCTGCCATGTGGCTTATACGTCTGCTTGAATGTTCTGTTGGCAGTAGAATATTTAAGAGACTAAAATGTGAGCAGATGAAACTTGATTTGGATTCAGACCAACTGCATCCTTTAGCTCAGAGATGCTTTGTTATAAAATTATCATCTTTCAAGTATGAGCCAAGATCAAAGTGGGGGGAGGAGTATAAATAAGTCAGAGTAATTCTTTCTTTTTTTTTTTTTTTTTTGAGACAGAGTCTTGCTCTGTTGCCCAGGCTAAAGTGCGGTGGCACAATCTCAGTTCACTACAACCTCCACCTCCCAGGATCAAGCGATTCTCCTGCCTCGGCCTCCCGAGTGCTAGGATTACAGGTGTGAGCCACCGCGCCCGGCCATCACCAACCAATTTTAAAGTAAAAAAAAAAGGAATTTGAATCAAGTTTCAAGAGAAACGTACATGACTAGTAAATTCAGAAATTCCAGGTGAAGAATTTTTGTTTGATGAAATTCCCTGTAAGGGAACCAGTAACTAACTGCCTTCAGGGTTTGGTAAAGGCCTCTGTGTTTGGAACACTGGGTGGTTCCTTCTCCCCACTTAGCTAACTGCCCATAGCTCTCTCTGGCTGGTGCTGGATTTGGGTGAGATGCAGTCACTGAAGTGACAGCATCGTGGGGAAATAGGAAATCGGGGTGAGAACATGGGGTCTGCGAGAAGGTGGACCTGAGTTCAAATTGCACCGCCACCTCTCACACACTGTGCAAGCTGTAAGCAGTTCCTGGGTGTCTCTGGGCCTGTCTTAGACTTTTTTCTTTCTTTCTTTTTGAGACAGGGTCTCACTCTGTCACCCAGGCTGGAGTGCAGTGGCGCAATCTCGGTTCACTAACCTCTGCTTCCCAGGTTCAGCCTTGGCCTCCTGAGTAGTTGGGATTACAGGCATGCACTACCACACCTGGCTAATTTTTGTATTTTTAATAGAGATGGGGTTTCACCATATTGGCCAGGCTGGTCTCGAACTCCTGACCTCAAGTGATCTGCCTGCCTTGGCCTCCCAAAGTGCCAGATTAGAGGTGTGAGCCACCGTGCCCGGCCTGGGCCTACCTTAGACCTTTCATCTGTGGATTGGATGTGTCAGAGGATTGTGAGGTTTAAATAAATTAATCCAAAGTGCTTTGTACTAGTTCTTGCTCGTGGCCAGTGCTGAACAAAGGCTGATCTTGTTCTTACCATGCTAGGAAACTGCCGAGTCTCTCAGCCTTGTGGATTAGTGTTCTTAACCACCATGCTCCACTGACCACCTGTTCCCTAACTCCGGGTGTCTCACCTTGGCTGGTACTCTTGGAGCCTCCCAGGCCTTGGTCTGAGAGCTGTGCTGTACCTCTCAGGCTCTGCCTACCTGGCTTTTCAAGCTCTGGATCTCTTTCTGTTTGGCATCGATGTCTTCATCCAGAACCTGACACTTCTGTGACATCTCCCTCTCATTCTGCCTAGAGGTGGTGGTCTCCGACAGCTTCTGACTCAGCTCAGCCACTTCGTTCTGCAGGTTTGCTATTATGACGTCTTTGTATTTGGATTCAATTTCATAATCTGAGAGACGGCTGACCTCTTTTCCCAGCAGCAGAATTATTTCATCCTGGGTAGAGATCAGATGGCAAGCTTACTAGGTGTGGGCCTAGGTGTGAGGCTGAGCCCATTTAAAAAAAAAAGGTAGAGGCCGGGTGCGGTGGCTCGCGCCTGTAATCCCAGCATTTCGGGAGGCCAAGGCAGGTGGATCGCCTGAGGTCAGGAGTTCAAGACCAGCCTGGCCAACATGGTGAAACCCTGTCTCTACTGAAAATAAAAAAATTAGCTGGGTGTGGTGGCGAGTGCCTGTAATCCCAGCTACTTGGGAGGCTGAGACAGGAGAATCGCTGGAACCTGGGAGGCAGAGGTTGCAGTGGGCCAAGACCATGCAGAGGTTGCAGTGGGCCAAGACCATGCCATTGCACTCTAGCCTGGGCAATAAGAGTGAAACTCTGTCTCAAAAAAAGGTAGGAAAATTATAGTGTAATTCTTTTGGGAAAGTAAGGGCAGGCAGGCAGGGGAAAGGCAGACTTTGAGGCTCTCTCTGTCACTTGGAAACTCATAGAGACGACAATTTGGTGAAAATGACTGCTTGCACATAGACTCCTATAATGCATGTGGATACCTTAGAGGGACACAAACTTTCCTTTCCCCTAAAATTATACTTTCACATTAAGAACCACCATCCCACTTGGGAATTCTTGCTGCCAAAAAGTTTATTTATAATATTTTTAGGAATTAACTTACCAGGCCTCAGTCTAACATCTGGGGACCAAGGAAAGGTAATTAAGGAAATGACTCTATTCAACCACATTCTGACTATAATGGGGCTATTTAACTTTACAAATTTAATACATTCTGAAATAGCTTTTCCCCTTTCCTCTCTTCAGTTATTCCCTGGCTCTTTTGGTTATTCACATAAAAATGTATTCCAGGTAACTGAGTCATGAAAAATAAATGAGAGGGGAATGGTGATTTATGTATGTAGGTTCTTGTAAACTTCAGGCTGGAAAAAACTTTGGGCTTGGCAGGCTGTACCCACAGGTCTCATTAACCCAGTCCCCCATCTCTCCAAAAGAAAAAACACTGTAGCCGAAGAATTGGTTAGGTTTCCCGAAAAAGGGGGGAAAATTCCCCCAAACTTCTCGCCAGAACTCATCAATAAAATATCAGGAAGACTGAGAACAAAAATTCCCCGATGTGATTCATAGGCAGCTACAGAGTTCCTGATCAGTTACTTTGCGAAGAAACTCCGCTCTCCATGCAATTTTCCACCGGTTAGAAGGAAGCGGGTGGGCAGCTTCTAGGCCAGCACATTGCCTGGGGAGCTCGACCTTCTAGTTTGCTAACCTGGGGAACCACCGGGTTTTGGTCATGATGGAGCCCGACTGCTGTCCAGGCTCTGTCCTTGGGTCCCTGTGAGTGCTTGTGGCAACATTTCAAAGGACAGCCTCAAACAGAGTCCACGCTCTGAGGCAGTCCCTTGCCTCATTCAATATGAGTTACCCGAGGGCTCCATTTCCAGCCAGGTGTTTGTTCAATATCCACACAACAAACATGTATTGAGCATCTACTGTGTGCCATGCTTGTGCTGGGCGCTGAAGTGTAGAGAAGCCTGCAGCTTATGGTGCACAGCTACAGTTCCTGCCTTTCTGGTGAGAACCCTGTGACTTCCTTGAGGGAGCACCCCTGACCCTTCCACGTGGTCTTGGCAGGAGGGTCAGTTATGTGCCCTGATCCTTCCTGTCCCGCTTGGCGTTGTGCATGTGACCCAGGTTGGTCAGCTGGCATTTTCTCAGAGATTTCATGTATTACTTAAAAGAGGAAGAAGCTCTTGCTTCCTTTGGGATCATAATCTCAGAGACTTCAGTTTGTCTACAGTCATGTTTTCCGACATAAGAAGCCAGCCTGCTGCAGAAAGCAGAACTATGAGGGACGCAGTGGAGAAACTGATAGCAGGGAGCACCCTGATCATTTAAGCTCCTAGATCCAGTCATGCCTGAAGCTGGTTGGCTTTTATATTTTCCAATAAAATAAGACAATAAAAAATGATTTTAGTTTCTATTTTTCTTTTTTTTTTTGAGACAGGGTCTTGCTCTGTCACCCAAACTGGAGCACAGTGGCGCAATCCCGGCTCATTGCAGCCTTGATGCCCTGGGCTCAAGTGATTCTCCCACCTCAGCCTCCCTAGTAGCTGGGACTATAGGCAAGTTCCACTATGTGTGGCCAATTTTTTTTTTTTTTTTTTTTTTTTTTTTGCAGAGATGGAGTCTTATTATGTTCCCCAGGCTGGGTTTGAACTTCTGGGCTCAGGTAATCCTCCTGCTTGGCCTCCCAAAGTGCTAAGATTACAGGCGTGAGCCATTGAGCCCAGCCTATTTTTTCTTAAACCAATTTGTTTGTTGTCACTTGCACTGGAAGGAGTCCTGACAAGTCAGGGCATAAATACTTCATAAATAGTAAAAGTTTAGAAATGTGGTTGCATCCTATTTCCAGCTTAACAACTGTGGTGGATTAAAAATGGCTACAAATAACTTTGCAGCTTCTGCCATCAAGCAGTGGAGTCTATTTCCCCACCCCGTAAATGTAGGCTGGCCCTGTGATCTGCTTTGACCAAGAGAAAGTGATAGACGTGATGTTGGGTGGTCTCCAAGCAATTTCTTAAGAGGCTGTACAGCTTCTGTCCTGGACTTCTGGAAACCCAGAGACCACTGTACTGCTATGAAGAAGCCCAGGATGAAAAGCCACATGCAGAGAGGGCTCCCAATTCCATTAGTGGTGATTTTTAATGGTGAGATTTTGGTGCACCTATCACCCGAGCAGTATACACTGCATCATATTCGTAGACTTTGATCCCTCACCCTTCTCCCACTCTTCCCCCCAAATCCCCAAAGTCCACTGTATCATCCTTATGCTTTTGTGTCCTCATAGCTTAGCTCCCACATATCAGTGAGAACATACGATGTTTGCTTTCCCATTCCTGAGTTACTTCATTTAAAATAATAGTCTCCAATCTCATCCAGGTCCACTGCAAATGCTGTTAATTCATTCCTTTTTATGTAGGATTCCACTGAGTATATATACCACAGTTTCTTTACCCACTCGTTGATGGATGGGCATTTGCATTGGTTCCGTGATTTTGCAATTGTGAATTGTGCTGCTATAAACATCTGTGTGCAAGTATCTTTTTCAAATAGTGACTGCTTTTCCTCTGAGTAGATACCCAGTAGTGGGATTTCCAGGTCAAATGGTGGTTCTGCATTTAGTTCTTTAAGGCACCTCCCTGCTGTTTTCCATAGTGGCTGTACTAGTTTACTCATGTAACCAAATACCACCTGTACCCCAATAACTTAAGGAAAAATTAAAAAAAGAAAACTAATAAAAACTCTATAAAAACTTCAAAAAAAAAAATCTGTCTGTGGGAAGAAACTAAAAAAAACAATAACAAACAAACAACAAAACTAATTCCAGGTGTCCCAACTGAGGTCCCAGACATGGGAATGAGGACTTCTGAGACCATCAGTCCCTGCCATGCCACTGGCTGACTGCGGTTGCATGAGTGAGGCAGAAGACACCAGCAGGAGAACCTTCCAAGGCGACCCATAGAATTGTGGGAAATAAATTGCTGTTTCAAGCCACTAAGTTTTGGGCTCGCTTGTTTACAGCAATGGGTAACTGACAGAGCATCCAAACCTGACTTCCCACCTTACTCACCATTGCTGCCGATTCCTGGAAATGTCACTCCCATGTGTGACAAGAGCTCCAGGTGGTTCTGCTCCTTACAGACTCTGAGAATTGCTGCAGGCTCAGGCCCTGATCTTTAGGGGAAGCATGGCATTGTTGGACTACTGCTTTTAGTATTAGGTTGGTACAAAAGTAGTCGATTATAATATAATTTTCAGGTTGTGGCTAAGTGAGGCGAAATCAGCCTGGATCCATCCTTCCCAGGTATGCTTACATTCATCTGTTCTGACCTCTCTTCCTGTCTCACTCTCTAAACCTCTCTGGTTCTTTAACAAGTCTTTCTCATTTGCTCAGTCATCTCTGACCTCAGCTCTCACTTCCTCCTACTAGGGAAGTTAACCAGACCTG
This sequence comes from Trachypithecus francoisi, assembly GCF_009764315.1. NCBI lineage: Eukaryota > Metazoa > Chordata > Mammalia > Primates > Cercopithecidae > Trachypithecus > Trachypithecus francoisi. The sequence goes on from NW_022681457.1 coordinate 108,865,457, forward strand.
GGTGTGAATCCCAATTCTGTCCCTTGTACTGTGTAACCTTGGGCAAGTTACTTAACCTCTCTGAGCTCCAGTTTCTTCCTTGTTAAGTGAGGGTGATCAAAAACCTGTTTTGAAGACAGCAAAGATTAAACGAGCGAATGAATGTTAAGTGCACAGGATGCAGTCCAGCTCACAGTAGATGCTTAATAAACAGTGGTTGCGGAGGTCGTAATTAGAATAAAACATCTGGTTGAATGTCTTAGGGAATAAGAGGTGTTTTCTTGGAAGCAGGATAAGGGCACTTCTGGGCCACAGAGAAGAACAGGCATCAACAAGTCTCTCTGCAGTGTGATTGCTGCTGCAGCTCCACCCTTCCCCAGACCCCTCCCTCACCTTGTCCTGCTGGGCCGAGTCCTCCTCCACGTAAATCTCCGCGGGGGGAACTGCCCCAGCAATCTCCTCGGCCAGTGATTTTTCCGACAGTTTCATGGCATTGGTCCACACTAAGGCATGAGATCAGCAGAGAACACAAAAGACATCATAAGTTTCCCTGAGGCCTGAAGAAGATGTTCACATTAGCCTTCCTGTTTGTCTCCCCCCAGACATAGACATTTTATGTAATTTAAAAATTACAGGCTGGGTGCGGTGGCTCACACCTGTAATCCCAGCACTTTGGGAGGGCAAGGTGGGCGGATCACGTGGTCAGAAGATCGAGACCATCCTGGCTAATACAGTGAAACCCCATCTCTACTAAAAATAGAAAAAATTAGCTAGGCGTGGTGGAGGGCACCTATAGTCCCAGCTACTCAGGAGGCTGAGGCAGGAGAATGGCGTGAACCCGGGAGGTGGAGCTTGCAGTGAGTCGAGATCATGCCACTGCACTCCAGCCTGGGCGACAGAGCAAGACTCTGTCTCAAAAAAAAAAAGAAATTACAAAGTGGTGTGTGTGCTCACTGAAAAGCAGTGAAAGCATCACGGAAGCACCAGAAAGAGAAGGGGCCACCTCCTTCCTTCTTCCTGTGCTAACTGTGCTGTTACCTAACATGATGTGTCTTTTTCCAGACCTTTTTCCTATGCCACAGAACAGCGGGTGATCTTGGGCAGACCATTTAATCTCTTGGACAGGTCATTTAATATCTTTCAGCCTTAGTTTCCACACATATCATTGAGGGGCATGAATAGTCTGTATCATAAAGGGCTACTGTGAGGAGTAAATGAAACATTAGGTAGAGCAGGGATTGGTAAACTACAGCCCTGGAGCTGAATCCAGCCCACTGCCTATGACTGAAAGTACAGTTTTATGCGAACGTGGCCACAGTTACTCATGTATGTATCATCTATGGCTGCTTTTGTGCCACAAATACAGAGTTGAGTAGTTGCAACACAGACTGTATGGCCCTCAAAGCCTTATTTATATCTGGTTCTGTGATACTGGGATTTATAACAAGAAGTAGATACAGCTGGCCCTCCGTATGTGTGGGTTCCACATTTGTGGAGTCAACCAACTGTGGATTGAAAATATGTATATATGTGTGTGTGTGTGTGTATACACATACTACTAAAAACACAAAAATCAGCTACGTGTGGCGGTGGGTGCCTGTAATCCCAGCTACTCAGGAGGCTGAGGCAGGAGAATCACTTGAACCTGGGAGGCAGAGGTTTCAGTGAGTCGAGATCATGCCACTGTACTCCAGCCTGGGCGACAGAGTGAGACTCAGTTTTAAAAAGAAAGAAAAAAGAAAAGGAAAGAAAAGAAGGAAGGAAGAAAGAAAGGTACTCTTTAAACACACTTAGGTTCTATGGTACTGGGGATTAGGGCTTCAACATATGAATTCTGAGAGAACACAATTCAGCCATAACAGAGCTTATCCAGGTAACCAAGGCTACTGGAGAAATGATGGAGTTTGACTCCTGAGGCTGGATTAAGACACATGTGGCTGCTGCTTTTCTCTCTAGGACCACTCTTTTGGAGGAAGCTGGCAGCCATTTCATGAGGAGACTCAAGCAGCCTAGGAAAGGTGGCCGTGGTGAAGAACTGAGGCTTCCTGCTGTCAGCTAGTGAGGAACGGAGGCCTCTTCCCACGCGGATGTGAGTGAACTACCCAGGAGATGTGTCCTCCAGCCCCAGGCAGGCCTTCAGAGGACCGCAGCTCTCGTCAAAAGCTTCATGCAACCTGCTGAGAGTCCCTGGACCACACCATCTTGCTAAGCTACTCCCAAATGCCTGACCCGCAGAAATTGTATAAGATAATGCAGAGGGTTTTGGTTTGTTTTAGGGTGCTATGTTTTAGGGTAATTGGTTATAAATTGGTAACTAATACACACTGTATGTTAATTTTACACAAAAAGACAAAAACTGTTGAACTCTAGTTAATGGTACACATGTTAAATGTTTAGGGTGAAGTCTATAGCTGTAGGAAACTTATTTTTAAATGCATCCAAAATTAAGATCGATGAATGAATTAACAGAATGATTGATAGACAGATAGATATATAATATAAGTATAGCAAAATGGGCCAGGCGTGGTTGACTCACGCCTGTTATCCCAGCACTTTGGGAGACCGAGGTGGGTGGATCACTTGAGGTCAGGAGTTGAGACCAGCCTGGCCAACATGGCAAAACCTCCTCTCTACTGAAATTACAAAAATTAGCTGGGCATGGTGGTTTGTGCCTGTAATCCCAGCTACTAGGGAGGCTGAGGCAGGAGAATCACTTGAACCCAGGAGGTGGAGATCATGCCATTACACTCCAGCCTGGGAGACAGAGCAAGACTCTGTCTTAAAAAAAAAAAAAAGAGTACAGTAAAATGTTAATGGGAGATTTAGGTGGGGAGGGGGGTCACTGTAAAATTATTTTTACTTTGCTGTATGTTTAAAAAATGTTCATATTAAGGCCAGGCGTGGTGGCTCACGTGTGTAATCCCAGCACTTTGGGAGGCCAAGGCGGGCAGATCACAAGGTCAGGAAATTGAGACCATCCTGGCTAACACAGTGAAACCATGTCTCTACTAAAAATACAAAAAAAAAAAAAAAAAAAATTAGCTGAGCATGGTCGTGGGTACCTGTAGTCCCAGCCACTTGGGAGGCTGAGGCAGGAGAATGGCGTGAACCTGGGAGGTGGAGCTTGCAGTGAGCCGAGATCAGGCCACTGCACTCCAGCCTGGGCAACAGAGCGAGACTCCATCTCAAAAAAAAAAAAAAAAAACAGTTCGTATTAAAATGTTGGGGGAAAATGGCTGAGTCATTTTTCAATGTGGCTGGTAATGGCGGTGCATCTGACGATGATGATGACGTAAACCGTGGAAACACATTGCCTTTACTCTTCAGCTTGCATGTGTCACAAAAATAATTATTATTTTAGTGACTGAGGAAGGTGACGACATGAATGGTCTTGAGCAAGACTGGGGAAAGATATGGAAGCTGCTGGGAGATACCTGGGGACTCAGAAGGGCCTGGGGCTGGGACAAAGAGGACAGAGAGTGGGACCTTGATGCCAGAGGCTAGGGAGGAACTCCGAGAACCATGCCTGGGGACTAAACTGACCAGCTCTTCTGCTGGTGAGGCTGCTGAGGCCAAGGGGACAGTGACAGGTGGGACATTTCCTCCCCAAGTGCCATGAGGCTTTCAAGCGGGTAGTGGGGAAGGAAGGACACCCTGGAGGTTGTGTGTGTCCTAGAGTGACCGGGCTGTGAGTGGACTGTCACTGAGCTCACCAGCCTTAAATGGGACTGAAAAATGTTAGATTAGATGGGACTGAATGTATCTCCTTGGGAGAAGTCATTTTCCTTGATAAGCGTCAGTCTCCTCTGACCTGTAAAATGGTGGTAAAATATTTTAAAACCTCCTAGGGCTGTTGGGGACAAAGGGGATTGCAATGACTAATATTTTTGCACATCTGAGTCAAAGTGTGTTGACGTAGGTCCTGTAACACACTCACATGTACACACGCACAGAGGCCACACCCACTGCAGGTGCCCTGGTGTGTATATACGGACACAGCACAGAGGCTGGAGGGATACGCAGCGGAGAGTCAACAGGGAGACCCTGGGGATAAGGATTACGGCTGATTTTTAACTGTTTTCTTACTTTCTGCTTATCCTGAATTTATTTTTATTTTTTACAATTGAACATGTTCTACTTTTAGAATCAGAAAGTAAACCAAAACCAAGACCCATCCACATGGCTGTGAACCACCCCCAAGCCACTGATGGCAGCCCTGACTCATACCTTGCTTGATGACGGGGTGCTTGCGGGTGTCGTCCACCACGAACGAGAACATCTCCTTGCTGGCGCTCACAGGCCGCCGGTGGGAGGCCGGCAGGACCACAGTGGGTCTGGGGAAGCCCTGGGACCAGCTCCTTTGCACCGGTGCTGGCTGGATGCCTTGGTGGAGGGGGATATGTGGCGGTGGGGGGGCCTGGTTCGGCTGCTGTGTGGCACGAGGTGGCTGTGGCCCTGGCCATGGTGCTGGGCCCCTCATCCATGGGTAGGAGACCTGCAGAGGCACACAAGGGTCAGGGGAGGTTATGACCGGCGGGGATGGTCTCCATTTCTTTTTTTTTTTTTTTTTTTTGAGGCGGAGTCTCGCTCTGTCGCCCGGACTGGAGTGCAGTGGCCGGATCTCAGCTCACTGCAAGCTCCGCCTCCCGGGTTTACGCCATTCTCCTGCCTCAGCCTCCCGAGTAGCTGGGACTACAGGCGCCCGCCACCTCACCCGGCTAGTTTTTGTATTTTTAGTAGAGACGGGGTTTCACCGTGTTAGCCAGGATGGTCTCGATCTCCTGACCTCGTGATCCGCCCGTCTCGGCCTCCCAAAGTGCTGGGATTACAGGCTTGAGCCACCGCGCCCGGCCGATGGTTTCCATTTCTTTGTCTCAGCCACAGCATTGCTGCCCAAGGTCTTGGTTTATGAGTCATTTCCGGTCAAGCATGATGGCACACAACTGTAATCCCAACACTTTGGGAGGCCAAAGTGGGAGGCTAGCTAGCTTGAGTTCAGGAGTTCAAGACCAGCCTGGGCAACAAGGCAAAACCCTTCTTCAACAAAAAACACAAAAATTAGCTGGGCCTTGTGGCCTACGCCCGTAGTCCCAGCTACTTGAGAGGCTAAGGTGGGAGGATCACCTGAGCCCAGGAAATAGAGACTGTAGTGAGCTGTGATAGCACCACTGCACTCCGTCATGGGCGATGGAATGAGACTCTGTCTCAAAAATAAACAAAAAAACAATGAGTCACTTCCCCCAGGAAGCCTTCCTGGACTCTCCTCAAGTTTGGGATGGGGGTCCTTGCCTGGGCCACATGGCACACGATCACACCACCACTGAGTGGGTGCGTCCTTTACCCAGGCGCCCTGCCGAAAGAGTCACCTGCATTAACTCATTTAATACACTCAACACTCTGCGATGTCAACAGTCAGAGGATACAGGCCGGGCAAGACCAAGGGACTCCCAACACCATAGATGTGGTATTGAGCTGCTGAGCCAGGAGAATGTCCCCTCTAAGGGATTAGGGACTTTTCATCTACCTTTCTTACCACTGTATCCTCAGCCCCTAGAATAAATGCTTGGCACATACCTAGTAGGTCCTCAAATGTTGGTCAAAATAACAGAATAAGCCAATCACTGAGATTCCAGCCCAGCTCCCTGGGACTCCACAGCCCTTTCTCTTTCTGTCCACACGGCGGGTCCCTGTATCACTCAAAGTTCAGAACTCTGGGATTGCAGGGATGCTGGCTGTCTGATTAGCCTTTGCTTTTCCACACCAGCACACCTGATTCTAGCAGAGGCCCCAGGGAAGATGTTACAGCTACTTTCAGCAGAGAGCATGTCAAAACCCATCTAACCATGGACGAGCAAATGTGGAGTGGTGCTGACACCTGGCCTTTGCCATGGATTAATGCTTTAGTGGTGGTTTCTCCCTGGTGCCTAGGGGTTGAATGGTGGCAATGATGAGCACTATCACTTATTGCACTGAGCTTACTGATTCCTCACCATGACCCTTTGTGTGAGGGTTCTCCTTACTCCTATGTTAGAAGTGAGGCTTGCAGAGGTTAAGGGATTTACCCAGCACAGGCGGTGGTGGACAGGGAAATGGGATCAAGATCTGATGGCCTGTCTCTCTCCTCTCCTCTCCCCTCCCCTCTCCTCCCCTCTCCTCCGTCTCTCCCCTCCCCTTCCCTCCCCTCCCCTCTGTCTCCCAATTCTCTTGGCAGAAATAACGCTTTCCAAGTAAAAGCTAAATTCAAAGGTTTGCTTCCTAGGCAGGAACTCATCCCTGTTTTCCCAGGGCTCAGGGTTCTCCTTCTGTACCCCAGAGAGAAGATGAGCTCAGATGCACACGAGGAAAAGGACGGAATGCTTCCAAAATCAGCTCTCCAGCATACAGCACTTCCTAGAACTTCAGCTGAGTTTTATTCAAGAGGAGGGCTCTCCACTCACTCAGGATCCTAATCTCCAAGCTGCAGTCTGTCTACAGTGGCTCAGGGATCCTATGCATTCCCCCCAAGGCTCTTTCTGGGAGTCAGTGAGGAGTGTTTTGGGAAATCTGGCACCAAACTCTGATCACCTGGTGATGTATGGTTTGGCTGTACCCCACCCAAATCTCATCTTGAACTGCAGTTCCCACAATCCCCTTAGGAGGGACTGGGAAGGACCTGGTGGGGGGTAATGGAATCATGGGGGAAGTTTCCTCCACGCTGCCTTCATGATAGTGAGTGACTTCCTGTGAGATCTGATGGTTTTATAATGGGCTTTCCCCACCCCCTTGCTCTGCACTTCTCCTTGCTGCTGCCATGTGAGGAAGGACATGTTTGGGTCCCCTTCTGCCACGATTGTAAGTTTCCTGAGGCCTCCCCAGCTCTGGGGAACTGTGAGTCAATTAAACGTCTTTCCTTTATAAATTACATAGTCTCTGGTATGTCCTTATAACAGTGTGAGAACGGGCTAATACATCTGGGGACACCTGGCCAGGCATTCATAATGACACTGGCCCACTTGAAATCTGTTTTCAGGAGTGAGTCTGGGCAGAGTTCCAGAACTCTGTTACCTCATGTGTAGTTTCCCATTTCTCTCCACTGTCAACATCTCAGCCTTTCCACCTACCCTCTCTTCTGTTCTTTGGTTTCAGAAGCTGAGCCACTGTGGCCCGGCCCTGGGCTGACTTCTCCATCCATCATGTCCCTCCCCATCCTCAGGGCTGTCTTGCCTCACTCATTCCCATGACCTTTTCCTATGGGTTTAATAAGTACTCATTGGCCGGGCGCGGTGGCTCAAGCCTGTAATCCCAGCACTTTGGGAGGCTGAGACGGGTGGATCACGAGGTCAGGAGATCGAGACCATCCTGGCTAACACGGTGAAACCCTGTCTCTACTAAAAAAAAAAATACAAAAAACTAGCCGGGCGAGGTGGCGGGCGCCTGTAGTCCCAGCTACTTGGGAGGCTGAGGCAGGAGAATGGCGTAAACCCGGGAGGTGGAGCTTGCAGTGAGCTGAGATCCGGCCACTGTACTCCAGCCTGGGCGACAGAGCTAGACTCCGTCTCAAAAAAAAAAAAAAATAAGTACTCATTGAATGAATGGGCTAAAGGTGAGAGCGGGCAAACTCCAATGCGTTTTACTTCAGCCTTCGGGAACACAAATGTAGACATTATTGGTTGTGGTGGAGGAATCCACTTTCATGCTAGGACATTCGGTGGGTGGGGTTCTAAGGTAAGGGTGCCTCATGCCAACTAGCTGCACAGGTGCTAATGGAAGAAAGCGTGTCTCCTGCCTCAAGGGCAACGCTTCTGCAGTGGCCAGGCCAAAACCCACTCAGCATCTTTTGGAGATTGTGGGTAAATCTCCCTCCCTCTCTTGGCCCATTGTTGTGGGTGGGGCTAAGCAACAAATCACATTCACTGGCCATAGTGATTGGCCAGGGGTGGGGCATGCGATCCAATCAGAGCCAAGGAGACGAGGCTGGACACCAGAATCTCTAGCCGCAGAGACCTGGGGACTTGAGAATGTAGCCAGCACCAAGAGATGCAGTCCAGACGTGGAGAGAGGGAAGCTGGTTTTCTTTTCTCCATTTTTTTTGAAATAGGGTCTCACTCTGTCATCCAGGCTGGAGTGCAGTGGCACAATCATAGCTCACTACAGCCTAACCTTTCGGGCTCAGGTGATCCTCCTGCCTCAGCCTCCCAAGTATCTTGGACTACAGACGCAGGCCACGAGGCCCAGCTAAATTTTGTATTTTTTGCAGAGATGGCGTTTCATCATGTTGTTCAGGCTAGTCACAAACTCCTGGGCTGAAGTGATCCTCCTGCCTCAGCCTCCCAAAGTGCTGGGATTACAGGCATGAGCCCTGACACCTGGTCTGTTTTTGTTTAACTGTAAAAAAATACATAACAAAATTCTCTACCTTAACCATTTTAGGTGTACAGTTCAGTACTTTTAAGTATAGTCTAACTGCTGTGAAACAGATTTCCAGAACTTTTTCATCTTGCAAAAGTGAAAATATATCCTCATTAATTATATCTCTCCCTTCCCCTCTCTTCAGAGCCCCTGGTAACCACCATTCCCCTTCTATTTCTACGAATTTAAATACTCTCTGTCCCTCATATAAGTGGATTCATACAACATTTGTCCTTTTGTGACTGGTTTATTTCACTTAGCACAATGTCCTAAGGATTCATCCATGTTGTAGCATGTGTCAGAATGTCCCTCCTTTTCATGGCTGAATAATATTCCACTGCATGACATCACATTTTATTTATCCATTCATCTGTCCATGGACACTTGGGTTGCATCCACCTCTTGGCTATTGTGCATAATGAACAAATAGAGAAGCTGGTTTTGAACCCTGGCTTGTGTTGCACTCTGCACTAACTGCTCAGTACTGTGAGGCTAGTTTGAGCTGGTTTTGTCACTTGAAGCCTCCATGGTGCTAATGAGAGGGTCCCTAAAGGGGCCAGTGCATGATGTGTAAATGCAGCAAAGACTGCAATCAGCTCTTTCAGTTAAAAAAAAAAAAGTTTGTTTGTTTGTTTATTGAGAAGGAGTTTTGCTCTTGTCACCCAGGCTGGAGTGCAGTGGCATGATCTTGGCTCACTGCAACCTCTGCCTCCTGGGTTCCAGCGATTCTCCTGCCTCAGCCTCCCAAGTAGCTGGCATTATAGGCATGCGCCACCACGCCCGGCTAATTTTTTTGTATTTTTAGTAGATACAGGCTTTCACCATGTTGGCCAAGCTGGTCTTCAACTCCTGACCTCAGATGATCCACCCACGTCAGCCTCCCAAAGTGCTAGGATTACAGGCATGAGCCACTGCGCCCGGCCTTGTTTATTTGTTTTTTGAAAGCATGTTGATTTAAGGTGGCTTTACTTGGAAGGTTAATGTCAGTCTTCTCTACTTAACAGGCCTACTCTATTATAAGCAAGGTCAAGGTTTTCTCAGAAATTGCTACTGGTAACTACAAGGAAACAGTGAGGGGATAAACAAACCAAACAAAAAGATTCCTGAAAAACTGGCTCCTGGCCGAGCTCGCATTGGAATGTACATGAAGCTTGGGGTCAAAGTCAGTGATCAACAAGTCTGGTTTAGAAATATTAGTTTAAACATACTTGCTAGTGCCTTCTTTCTTTCATTCTCTTTCCTGCTTTCCTCCTCTTTCTTTCTCTCTGACCATATGGTATATGGCATGGTGGTTTTTTCTTTGTTTATTTTTGAGGCAGCGTGTGCTCTTCCTGATCTCTCCCACACTGTCTAAAATAGCAGGTTGCAAACCACCTGGACCACACCCATGGCTGAATTTCTATCAGCTTGAACAAACACCCAGCCAATAACGTACTTGAGAACTCCAAATCCATTGTTTCTGGATGATCTCCTTGTTTCTTGTGTTATCACACTAACATCTGCTTCTGACCCTGCCAAGGCTTCAGGGTGAGAAGGATACCCTAAAACACCAAGAGAGTTTGTCCAGAGTCCCACAGGATCCAAGCATTCTTCCAGAAAGCCCTGGAGGCAGTGGACAAGGCGGGGAAGTAGACCTTGCCCTTGGAATTCTACTTTTCTTTGCTGTCTGCAACTCTTATCACTTGGCTTTGAACCACCAAGGAGGGAAGGCTCTAGGTGCTAGGCTGTGCTGTGCCCTTCATATATGTGGCCTCATCTAATCCTGAGAATAACTCTGGGGTCGGGGAGACATTTTTACCCACATCTTGTGGATTAAGGAGCAGAGGCTCAGTGAGGTTCAGAGACTTGCCGAAGGTCCTGAAGCCTGGAAGTAGTGATGATATTGGACTCCAAACTCTGCCCCTGGAGCTTCCAGGTCATTTGAAGTCATGATTTACACTTGCTTTCCATACTTGCAAAAGGATCTTAGATGATTGGCTAATGAAGAATAGATTTTCTGAGTTAAAAAATGAAAATGAGAAATAGATGGTGTGAAAATCCCCAAGATGGTGCATGGGCTGTGTGTGGACAGGATTTTCCAGGAATGCTGTCAGCTCCCTCATGCAAGTTTGACTCACAGGGTATGTGCAACGCCCTGGATGCCACTCAGAGAACCGCAGCCCCCACCCAGGCAGGGCTGTGGCTGGCTCACTGCTGTGCCAGAGGAGAGCTGGGGCATGTTGGTGCTGGCTCATGAGAGCCGATGAGTAAATGTTCAGAATTCTGTGAGCTGGCTGATAAACACAACCATTAAAAAATAAATTATATATACTTACAATTAAATTATACCAGAAACAACAGTAATAAATGCTTAAAACTTAGCCTCCTAATTATTTTACTATATTTTATCATCATCTGTGCTCTTACAGTTATTCTTCTTACTGCATCTGTGCATTGGCAGTGTTGTAGAGTGATGTGCTGCTACACAGCTCTCTGTGGCTCTGTCTCAGTGAAGCTTGAAATTGGCCAGGATGGTGAGGTAGGAGGTGGGACTCAACTCTGGAGGTTTGGCTTGGACACCAGACCAAATTGAGGACCAGCTAAAACAAGGCCGCAGTGGAAGCAGCTTTCCATAAGACACGCCCACCAGTGTGCCATGTCAGTTTAGCATTGCCATGGCAACACCCAAAAGGTACTACCCCTTTCCATGGCAATGACCCAACTACCTGAAAGGTAATACCCTTTTCCTGGAAATTTCTGCATAAATCAACCCTTAGTTTCTGTGTAATGAAATGTGGATAGGAATATGACTGCAGAATTGTCTTTGAGCTGCTACTCTGGGTGCACTGCCCATGGGGTAGCCCTGCTGAGCAAGGAGCAGTCCCCTCCTGCTGCTGTGCACTGCTGCTTCCATAAAAGGTGCTGTCTAACACCGCTGGTCTGCCCTTGAATTCTTTCCTAGGCAAAGCCAAGAACCCTCCCTGGCTAAGCCCCAATTTTGGGGCTTGCGCATTCTGCATTAATGGGAGTGTTTACATCACAGAAATCAGGAAATGCTATAAATCAGGGATTGATTTTTTTGTTTTGTTGCTTGTCTATTCTTAGGAAAGTGTTGGATAAAATATTAATAATACAGATGAGATTGAAAAGTGTTCTGTGTCTGTAGCCATCACTATGAGTAGCACAAAAAATACGGAGGAAATTTTCTTCTGATATTCAAAAACTATTATCCAGTAGTTTCTTCCGGTATTCAGAAACTATTATCTGATAGCGAAGAAGATGCTCATGTCATTAATGAATATGCAAGGTTCCAACACAAATCTTTCTTATTTCACTTTCATCTTACTCATGAAGGTAAACTAATATATCCACCAGTATTCCGGTTGGAAACTTACTCATTCATCAATTGCTACCATAAGTTGGCAAGGGATACAAGAGTTTGGCAAAAATCAATAAAGACCTCTGTGAGAATCAATGGCTCTATGAAATTTACGATAAATTTGCAATAGTCTTGCATATTTTGTTATTATTTATAAAGAATATGCTACACGTTCTTTGTGTCAGTAAGCTTTATACTATACCTGCATACTTTACTTTTTCAGACGCTCACCAGCATAGCACTGGCTGGGCCCAGTGCCCAGTGAAGGGCCCGGCACACACTGTAGGTGCCTGCTGACCGAACTGAATTGAACAACTGGTGAACAGAGCCAAAGTTAAAAAAAACTTTCAGCTGATTCTGGGGCTGGGACAGGGAAAATGCACTATGAGCCCGGGGCATCTTTAACAGCAGAAAGTGAGTAAGTGTTCAAAAACAGAAAGTGCAGGCCCTGTTAGAGGGCTGGACAACCAACCCAAAAGAGCTCCAGTGGCCAAGGCTAGAACAATATGAGCTGCAAAATCAATAACATCATGGTGGATTACAGCACAGAGAATCAAATAAATACACAGCAGTCCATACGGATATAAATACATGCATGAGTACATAATTCCATGGCAGAGAAGAGACACTTCCTTATAGAAGAATGTAACACACAGGTAATCCCCATCCAGGAGGTGGAGCTGAGTCTTTTTTTTTTTTTTTTTTGAGACGGAGTCTTGCTCTGTCGCCCAGGCTGGAGCGCAGTGGCGTGATCTCCGCTCACTGCAAGCTCTGCCTCCTGGGTCACGCCATTCTCCTGCCTCAGCCTCCCGAGTAGCTGGGACTACAGGCGCCCTCCACGACGCCCAGCTAATTTTTTGTATTTTTAGTAGAGACGGGGTTTCACCATGTTAGCCAGGATGGTCTCGATCTCCTGACCTCGTGATCTGCCCACCTTGGCCTTTCCCAAAGTGCCGGGATTACAGGCATGAGCCACCACGCCCAGCCGAGCTGAGTCTTAATCAATGCCCGCTTCCTCCCCTCCTTTTTTTTTTTTTTGAGATGGAATCTGGCTGTCACCAGGCTGGAGTGCAGTTCCGTGATCTTGGCTCACTGCAACCTCCACCTCCCAGGTTCAAGCAATTCTCCTGCCTCAGCGTCCCGAGTAGCTGGGACTATGGGCGTGTGCCACCACACCCAGCTAATTTGTGTATTTTTAGTAGAGACGGGGTTTCACCATGTTGGCCAGGATGGTCTCCATCTCTTGACCTTATGATCGGCCCACCTTGTCCTCCCAAAATGCTGGGATTACAGGTGTGAGCCACTGCACTCGGCCTCCCCTCTCCTTTGAGGGTGGGCTATGCTTAGTGACTTGCTACCAAATAACAGATTTGTGGACAAGGAAGCAGTAAGTTGACTGTGGAGAAACCTGGCCAATATCCCTTCAACCCTGTGAAGTGAACATTACAGGGATGCCAGGTGGCTATCAGTGCCCCTGAAATGATGAGACGATAGGGACACTTTACCTTCGTGGCAAGCTTTCCGAAAGCTGGGACCCCACTCTAATCAGAGGAAAACATCAGATGAATCCAGACCGAGGGACATTCTCTGGGATACCTGGCCAGTATTCTCAGGACAGTCAAGCCCATGGAAATCAAGGAAAGACTGAGAAATTGTCACAGACCAGGAGATATGATCATCAAAAGAACATGGTGCCCTGGAATGCATCATGGATCCTGAAGTTTAGCTGATATTAATAATAATGTGCCGATGTTGATTTTTCTTTTTTTGGTTTTGTAAAGGGTACTATGGTCACGTCAGATGTTAACCACGGGGGAAACTGGGAGGCGGTAGACAGGAACTCTCTGTACGATCGTCACAGCTCTTCTGTGAATCTAACATTATTCCAAAATAAAAAGGTTATTTATTTATTTTTTTTTGAGACAGTGTCTCGCTCTGCCACCCAGGCTGGAGTGCAGCGGCACGATTTTAGCTCACTGCAAACTCCGTCTCCTAGGTTCAAGCGATTCTTATGACTCAGCCTCCCGAGGAGCTGGGATTACACGCATGCGCCACCACAACTGGCTAATTTTTTTGTATTTTTAGTAGAGATGGGGTTTTGCCATGTTGGTCAGTCTGGCGTCGAACTCCTGGCCTCAAGTGATCCACCCACCTTGGCCTCCGAAAGTGCTGGAATTACAAGTGTGAGCCACCATGCCTGGCCAGGTTATTTAATTAAAAACAAAACAAAACAAAAACAAGCAAACAAACAAAAACTCTTTTAAGAGACCTTTGAGTTACCAGGAAAAAAAAAGTACAAAATCTGCATGGAACTACTAATGTCTCTTATTCATACAGGGCGTCCTCTAGGTCTACTTTCAGCCTCTACTTCCTCTGATCTTACTCAATTTTACACTAATAACTACACAATTACAAGGATGGGAAGGGGCAAGAAGGAAGCAGGGAAGGAGGCACACTGATCCCAGCAGAGCAGGAATTGACTGCCAGATCCTCAAACGCAGACACAAGAGCCCCAAGGCAGCAGAGGGTGCTATGTGGGGCCTATGTGGGGCCTGGGAAGACAGCCTTCTCCATCTCACCAGCCCCCGGGGGGGTGGTGCCAGGATTCAAAATGGGGCAATAACTCTAAGTCCCCAAGAAAAGGATCAATTATGTCCAGGATTTTCCATTCCAGAAATCGGGATTATACATGTTAGAACACAGAACAGCCAAGTTATATACTGCTTACACGTTTTAGAGCTTAAAGAAGTAGGTCCCTTTGAGCTATTCAAAAAGGCCATTCATCTGGATTTTGGCCAGGTAGGTTAGGAAACACCTCAGTGCATTCTGGCCCATCTTACTTTCCACTTTTGTAGACCTTCTAGCTTAAAGTTTTCCTTTTCCTTTAAGTTCGAATTCATTTCCTGGTCAGTCCATAAAATGGGAAAGAGAATCTAAGGAGAAAAAACTTAGATTTTTGGAAACTGCCTTTTCTACCCCTAGATTCGACCTGCTGGAGCTCAGTCTTGCCAGATTGAGTGACTGAATGAACCAATGCATGATCAACTAACTTAGGAAAAGCGGTGAGGTGGCTGCGGTTTGGGAAGAGTGTGACCTGCAGGAAGCAGCCACGGTTGATCCCCAGGGCTTTGGGCCGGTCCGTGTTCTGTTTCACCAGGATGCTAAGGCTTCCGCCTGCGCTCTTCCCTGCAGTCCCCTATGCTGTCTGCACACTGTAAACATCTGAGGATGAAGCAAACTTCAGGATCCTGTCTGTGTTTTTGCCGAGGACATTGTGCCTGAGGCTGTCTGCTGCCCTGTGCCCTCCACTTCACGGGCTTTGGAAAATGTCCTTTGATATAAAAAACCTGGTCTCAGGATTTTTCATCACATCAGCAGGTCCCTCCAAGGAGCTGTAACAGCATGGTGTAGAGGAAAATACTACACGATCGGGCTGGGAGATGACAAAGCTTGGCTAGCGAGACGTTTCTTCTGAAGTGTGCCGTGCTCTCTGGTTCTTTGTTCAATCCGCAGTTACTCCGCCTGTTACAGGCAAAGCCACAACCTTCTCAAGAATGGGGAGTACTTAAAGGTCCCATGAAGATGGGAACTGCCACCTTCCCTGGGATTAATGACTAAACCCTCAACTCTGTGTCCTTCTCATCATACACAGAGGAGAAAAACAAGCCACCCTACTTCCTTGGAGACCGGCCTGGAAGTTTCCTGATAGAGAATGGATTATTCATCATTTTCTTTCCCCAAGCTCCTAGCCTGGAATCTCATTACGGAGGATCAGCTTAGGCAGGAGGAATTGCTTTCTTGCCATGGGCTTTTTTTTTTTCTCCCTACATTGCATTCATCTCCTGCATGGGTGTAGGGGAGACACCCCTCCCTTCCACAATTCTGAGTCTATTAATTCTGGCGGGGCTCATCCCCTGCACTCCAGAGGAGGGAGTATGTCCCAGCCCTGACCAGTCAGAGCATTCCATGTCTCTGGCCTCAGTGATTGGTTCGGCGATAGTCATGTGATCCAAGCCAAGCCAATGAAGAAGCTTGCTCTTTTCCTAGAGCTGCTGAGTTTGGAAGGTGCTAGGGTTGCCAGCAGCCACGTCATTACAGGTGGGGCACCAATCTGCTCGAGATTGTGAAGCTCACAAAGATGAAAGAGACAGATTTCTTTTCTTTCTTTTTTTTTTAGTTTTAAGAATCAGAGAGTTTAACAGGCAAGAAAGAAGGAAAAACACAGAAGGAAGAAGCTCCCCGTTATGGAGACAGAAGGAGGGGGGCTCCAAAGCCAAGAAAGGTAACCCCAAGAGACAGATTCCTGAGCATCCCTTGAGCACCTGGATCTAGCCAGGCCTGAAGCTGGAGCTTCTGGCCTTTTCAGTTACAAGCAAAATAACTTCAACTACCTCTTCTTTTGCTTAGGCTAGTCTGAGTTGAGTTTCTGACACTTGCAAACAGTAAAATTTTCTGGACAATATGCTTACTGACACTCGAGCACAAATATCACTGTGTACTCAGAATGAAAGGTGTTAATGCGGGTTCTGACTTGTTTGAATAAAACCCACCAGGCTATAATCATGTACCAAATTTACCTTTAAACTTGTAAGAGTAAAGCAGTGGCCGCAGAGAAGAAGTGATTCAAGACCAAGGAACCAACCACAGGTAGTGAAACATTAGGTGGAGAAATTTGGAACAAATAAATAGTTCTCTAGCTACAGCAGCTTTTGGACTATAAACCTCAAATTTCTGTTTCAAAAGTTATACCAGGGAAAACATTCCAAAGTTTTAAAAGAAAACTTCCAGTTGAAGAAATATGTAAAAGTTATAAACATTCATCTGTTGTGTATATTATATATTAATGTCAAGCATATTTATCAGATGTGTCAATATATTATTACTATATATGGAAATGCATATACATGTATGTGTATATTTAGAACCACATATCTCCAAGTTCTGTTTTAAAGAGGTAATGAAGGCCGGTAATCCCCACACTTTGGGAGGCCGAGGTGGGCAGATCACCCGAGGTCAGGAGTTCAAGACCAGACTGGCCAACATGGAGAAACTCCTTCTCTACTAAAAATACAAAAATTAGCCAGGCATTGTAGTGGGCGCCTGTAATCCCAGCTACTTGAGAGGCTGAGGCACGAGAATTGTTTGAACCCAGGAGGCAGAGGTTGCTGTGAACCGAGACTGTGCTACTGCATTCCAGTCTAAGCAACAGAGTGAGACTCTGTCTCAAAAAAAAAAAAAAAAGAAGAAGTAATGAAGACTGTTCAAAGCCTATTTTCCCTTTTTCCTGTTCCTCAGTTAACTAAGTAAACTATTAACCAGCGCAGTTCCTAGCAGAGAGTGGGGGCATTCATTCTTTCTCCTATCCCCAGAATGTCTTATCCTCTTTTAGCCTTTCTTTCAGACACTGGGTAAATGAAAGAGGCAGTATAGCATAGTGTTATGAGCAGAGGTTGGTAAACTTTTGCTTAGAGAGCCAGACAGTAAATATTTTTGGCTTTGTGTGTCATATGATCTCTGTCTACTCAACTCTGCCATTGGAGCAGAAAAGCAAACACTGGCAACACCAAAATGAATGGGCATGGAGGTGTTACAATAAAACTTTATTTATAAAAACAGGAGATGGTCTCAATTTGGCCCATGGGATGTAGTCTGCCCACCTCTGGTTAAGAACATGGGATTTAGAATTAAGCAGAATTGGTTCAGATACCTCCTCTGCCTCCTACCATCTGTAACCCCGAAAAATGTGTCACTTTTTGTGCTTCACCTGTAAAATGGAGATGACAATAGATACTTCTTACTTTGTGAGAACTGAATGAGATCATATATATTAAGTACTTAGAACACTTCCTGGTATATATAATAAATGCTCATTAAACATTAGCCACCAGACATTATCATCACCATCAAAAAAGAAACTGAAAGAGGGGAATGGAGTTTGTCCAGGAACTTCAGCAACATCCCTGGTGAAAAGACGGCGGAGGTGAATAAGGAAGGCCCTATCTGAAACTGCATTTTCTTCTATCATCGGTGGCTTTCATTTCTACCTACATGATATATCGTCCCCCATGACCATGTGAAGTGGCAGGCTGGCAGGATTGCAGTGAGGAACTTGCCTGAGCTCTCAGGTTACCGAGGTCCTCTGAGCTGTTGGGAAGGACTCCCAGACCAGGCCTCAGGAGACTTAATCCTGGTTCTGGCCGTAACAGATTATGCAATCTTGGGAACACTGCAGAGCCTCTTTGGGCTTCAGTTTATACAATGATGGGATGGTCCCAAAGAGCTGTATGCAGATTCTGAAGGGGGAAAGGGAGCCTGTGGTTAATGTGTTCCTGACGGGCAAAAGTTGGAAACTGAGGCTCAGAAAGGCTATATTGCCATTGGAGTTTGAACTTCAGTCTATCGTACTGCAAAGCCTTTGTGTTCTTCACTGCACTCCCAAAAAGCTTCCCCTTTCAAGCAGTGAGTAGCCAGGTATACGGGCAATCTTTAGGTTGGGCAGGATGTCCTGAGGTTGCAAGAGGGACAAAGGACTGCATCCAGAAGTCACATGGGAAGCTCTGGCTGGAATGGGAGCAGGGCAGAACAGGCCAATGTAGGTTTCCTTACCAAGCTGCTTTATAAGAACGGCACCACTGTTCATAGGACAACCCTCACTCACAGCTCCTTTTTCTGGAAATCATAACGCACTAAAGAAACCAACAAGCAAACATCATAATGGCAGGCACAACGTGGCAAGCACATCTGACTTTGTGACTTGGATGTCACACGCCTGACACTTAGGCAGAGACTCCGTGTTACTACTCAACAGTTGTTTCAGGGCATCACCAATGGCCCTGCAGATTATGCCCCACACAACTCCGGGGGGTGCCATCTTCATGGACTCTACTGTGAATGGTGACTGGAGTTGTGCAAGGTGGTGGCCCTAGGCTATACTTTTTTTTTTTTTTTTGAGACAGAGTCTCACTCTGTTGCCCAGACTGGAGGGCAGTGGCATGATCTTCGCTCATTGCAACCTCTGCCTCCCAGGTTCAAGCAATTCTTGTCCCTCAACCTCCTAAGCAGCTGGGACTATAGGTATGCGCCACCACACCTGGCTAATTTTTTGTGTTTTTGGTAGACATGGGGTTTCACTATGTTGGCCAGGCTGGTCTCGAACTCCTGGCCTCAAATGATCCTTCTGCCTTGGCCTCCCAAAGTGCTGGGATTACAGGCATGAGCCACCGTGCCTGGCCCCTAGGTTATACTTTGGCAAAAGAGCTATGATATATAACGTGTACTCTTGAGCATATCGTGGGTGCCAATGTACTTTGTCAACAAGAGTTTCTTTGTTTTTCTACCTTGTATGTCATCCACGGGCAAGTTATTTGCAAAGGCATCCACCTGGTAGTTGGGAGGTCTTTGGAGGTTTTCTTTCCGTGGGAAGGCTTACAGTGGAGGCAGGTGGTTGCTAGCATGCTCCTCTTATCTTCCTGCTATCACAGGCGCCAGATGTTGGGCTAAGCAATTTACAAACAATGACCTGTTTCATACTACAGTAACCCCACATGGGAGGAACTATTAGGGTTCCAATTTTACAGAAATGGGAACTGAGGCTCTGAGAAGTGAAGCAACTTGTGCATGATCCCACAGCTGGTCAAGAGCAGGGCAGAACTGTGCGGGGCAGACTCACCCGAACTTCAGGGCACCCACGCTAGCCACTGTGATGTCTACAAACACATTTGGGTCTCTAACTTCTGCCTCCACCTCCCATTCCCTATTGAAATGGCTGTCACATCCCTCTCTGTTGGTTATGGTCACCACAAAGCCGGAAATAAATTTTTCTGTTTGGGAACTCTTTCTTGGGAAAAGAACAGCTAAGCCTTACAATATTAGGATAATCCTCTTCCAAAGGAAACAGTCCTTGAAAACTCTACCGCGGGGAAAACAGAACGCCTACTCCAGGGACTCAAAGAATCAATAAGAGACAAGAGCATGCTGGAATCAAGACAGTACACATTGCTTAGAAAAACTGGACCCCAAAATGAGATGAGATTTGATGACAGATGCTCTTCACTATCTCCTTTTTTCTTTTTTATAGCTCATAGGTTGAGGTCATTGGGCAAATGGAAAGGGAAGCCATCGGAAGGAGTAACTCAGTCCACATGGCTGCTGTCACTCAGGCCTGCAGAGGAGCCTTTGTCACTAAGAGCTCAGAGGAAGCCTGCATGAATGTCTCTCCATGTAAGAATGCTCTGAAAGGGAGCCGAGAGCAGTTTTGTGAGGATAGGGGTGGAGGTTGGGGGGGGGTCTTCTGAGGAAAACCTGGCAGGGACAGAGGCTTGGGCTGTCCCCTGGAAGCCTCAGGCTGCTGTGAGGTGCCCTGGCCATGGGCCAGGGGGCATCTGTCCAGCTGCCAACAGTCCCTTAGCTAATAAAGCAGGAGACAACTGCATGTAGAAATAAGAATTTTAAAAATTCATGTACAGCCAAGTGACTGTAAAAGTGTGCTTTGTTGTCTTTGAAAACCAGTCGATGATACTGCTGTAGCTAGCAGCTGACTCAATGGTTTTCTCCCAATTGTACCTGCAAGTGGAAACAGAGTTTAATTCACAGTGACTAGCTGTGTGATCCTGGGCAAATTACTTAACCTCGCTGAGTTTCAGGTTCCTTGTCTATAAAATGGGGATCATGAGAGAGCCCAATCCACAGGCTGCTGCATTAAATAAGGGAGAGCAGGTAAATGCCTTAGCACAGTGTCCCTCCTGCTCCTCCTTATCATTCCATTATAATAATTCTACAGATCTCATTCATTAACAAAATAGAAACTATTATAAAAAACAGAATTTTTTTTTTTGAGGTGGAGTCTCGCTCTGTCACCCAGGCTGGAGTGCAGTGGCGCAATCTCAGCTCACAGCAACCTCCACCTCCCAGGTTCAAGCAGTTCTCCTGCCTCAGCCTCCAGAGTATCTGGGACTATAGAGGCGCATGCTGCCATGCCCGGCTAATTTTTTTTGTATTTTAGCAGAGACGGGATTTCACCGTGTTGCCCAGGCTGGTCACAAACTCCTGAGCTCAGGCAATCTGCCCAGCTCCACCTCCCAAAGTGCTGGGATTACAGGTGGGAGCCACTGCACCTGGCCAAAACAGAATCTTTTATAACACATTCTCTTCCTCCTTCAGTAGTCAGGGTTGGATGTCTTTACTACTGGGTGACACACTTATGTGATTAAAACAAAATACCCCTCCCCACATTTATACACTTAGGCTCACAGTTGCATCATTTGCAATAGGCAAAAGGTGGAAGGAGCCCATGTGTCTACCTATGGAAGAATGGATAAGCAAAATGTGGTCTATCATACAAGGGAGCGTTCTTCAGCTTTCAAAAGGAAGGACAGTCTGATGCATGCTACAACGTGGATGAACCTTGAGGACTTGGTGCTAAGTGAAACCAGCCAGACACAAAAGGACAAATATTGTATTATTTCACTTATACAAGGTACTCAGAGTAGTGAGATTCACAGAGACAGGAAGTAGAATGGTGGTCATTAGAGACTGGGATGAGGGGGCAACAGGGAGACAGGGTGCTGTTGTTTCATAGGGACAGAGTTTCAGTTTTGCAAAATGAAAAGAGTTCTGTGGATTGATGGTGTGGCAGCAGTACCACAATGTGAATGCACTCAACACTGAACTGTACCTTAGAAACGGTGAATATGGTGAATTTCATGTTACATGTGTTTTACCACAATTTAAAATATAAAAAGTTGCACTGAATTAGCATGCCTTTGAAAATTGTGGGGAGGTTCTAAGATGGCCAAATAGGAACAGCTCCAGTCTGCGGCTTCCAGCATGAGCGACGCAGTAGGCAGGTGATTTCTGCATTTCCAACTGAGGTACTGGGTTCATCTCACTGGGGCTTGTCAGACAGTGGGTGCAGCCCACGGAGCAGGGCGGGGCATCGCCTCACCCAGGAAGTGCAAGGGGTCAGGGAATTCCCTTTCCTAGCAAAGGGAAGCCGTGACAGACAGTACCTGGAAAATCGGGACACTCCCACCCTAATACTGTGCTTTTCCAACAGCCTTAGCAAATGGCACACCAGGAGATTATATCCCATGCCTGGCTCGGAGGGTCCCACACCCACGGAGCCCCGCTCACTGCTAGCACAACAGTCTGAGATTAAACTGCAAGGTGGCAGCAAGGCTGGGGGAGGGGCGTCTGCCATTGCTGAGGCTTGAGTAGGTAAACAAAGCAGCTGGGAAGCTCAAACTGGATGGAGCCCACAGCAGCTCAAGGAGGCCTGCCTGCCTCTGTAGACTCTACCTCTGGGGGCGGGGCATAGCTGAACAAAAGACAGCAGAAACTTTTGCAGACATAAACGTCCCTGTCTGACAGCTTTGAAGAGAGTAGTGCTTCTCCCAGCATGGAGTTTGAGATCTGAGAATAGACAGACTGCTCCTCAAGTGGGTCCCTGACCCCCGAGTAGCCTAACTGGGAGACATCTCCCAGTAAGGGCCGACTGACACTTCATACAGCTGGGTGTCCCTCTGAGGCAAAGCTTCCAGAGGAAGGATCAGGCAGCAACATTTGCCGTTATGCAATATTTGCTGTTCTGCAGCCTCCGCTGATGATACTCAGGCAAACAACGTCTGGAGTGGACCTCCAGCAAACTCCAACAGATCTGCAGCTGAGGGTCCTGACTGTTAGAAGGAAAACTAACAAACAGAAAGGACATCCACACCAAAACCCCATCTGTATGTCACCATCATCAAAGACCAAAGGTAGATAAAACCACAAAGATAGGGAGAAACCAGAGCAGAAAAGCTGAAAATTCTAAAAATCAGAGCAACTCTTCTCCTTCAAAGGAACACAGCTCCTCAACAGCAATGGAACAAAGCTGGATGGAGAATGACTTTGACGAGTTGAGAGAAGAAGGCTTCAGATGATCAGATGATCATTGGTAATAACAAACTTCTCCAAGCTGAAGGAGGATGTTCGAACCCGTTGCAAAGAAGCTAAAATCCTTGAAAAAAGATTAGATGAATGGCTAACTAGAATAAACATAAACAGTGCAGAGAAGTCATTAAATTACCTGATAGAGGCCGGGCACGGTGGCTCAAGCCTGTAATCCCAGCACTTTGGGAGGCCCAGACGGGCGGATCATGAGGTCAGGAGATCGAGACCATCCTGGCTAATATGGTGAAACCCCGTCTCTACTAAAAATACAAAAACTAGCCGGGCGAGGTGGCGGGCGCCTGTAGTCCCAGCTACTCGGAAGGCTGAGGCAGGAGAATGGCGGAAACCCAGGAGGCGGAGCTTGCAGTGAGCTGAGATCTGGCCACTGCACTCCAGTCCGGGTGACAGAGCGAGACTCCGCCTCAAAAAAAAAAAAAAAAAAAAAAAAAAAAAAAAAATTACCTGATAGAGCTGAAAACCATGGCACAAGAACTACGTGACGCATGCACAAGATTCAGTAGCTGATTTGATCAAGTGGAAGAAAGGGTATCAGTGATTGAAGATCAAATGAATGAAATGAAGTGAGAAGAGAAGTTTAGAGAAAAAAAGAATAAAAAGAAACAAACAAAGCCTCCAAGAAATACGGGACTATGTGAAAAGAACAAATCTACATCTGACTGGTGTACCTGAAAGTGAAGGGGAGAATGAAACCAAGTTGGAAAACACTCTTCAGGATATTATCCAGTAGAACTTCCCCAGCCTAGCGAGGCAGGCCAACATTCACTTTCAGGAAATACAGAGAACTCCACAAAGATACTCCTCAAGAAGAGTAACTCCAAGACACAAAAATCACCAAAGTGGAAATGAAGGAAAAAAATGTTAAGGGCAACCAGAGAGAAAGGTCGGGTTACCCACAAAGGGAAGCCCATCAGACTAACAGCAGATCTCTCAGCAGAAACTCTCCAAGCCAGAAGAGAATGGGGGCCAATATTCAACATTCTTAAAGAAAAGAATTTTCAACCCAGAATGTCATATCCAGCCAAACTAAGCTTCATAAGTGAAGGAGAAATAAAATCCTTTACAGACGAACAAATGCTGAGAGATTTTGTCACCACCAGGCCTGCCTTACAAGAGCTCCTGAAGGAAGCACTAAACATGGAAAGGAACAACCAGTACCAGCCACTGCAAAAACATGCCAAATTGTAAAGACCATCGATGCTATGAAGAAACTGCATCAACTAATGAGCAAAATAACAAGCTAACATCATAATGACAGGATCAAATTCACACATAACAATATTAACCTTAAATGTAAATGGGCTAAATGCCCCAGTTAAAAGACACAGACTGGCAAATTGAATAAAGAGTCAAGACCCATCAGTGTGCTGTATTCAGGAGACCCATTTCACATGCAGAGACACACATGGGCTCAAAATAAAGGGATGGAGGAAGATCTACCAAGCAAATGGAAAACAAAAAAAAACAAGGGTTGCAATCCTAGTCCCTGATGAAACGGACTTTAAACCAACAAAGATCAAAAGAGACAAAGAAGGCCATTACATAATGGTAAAGGGATCAATTCAACAAGAAGAGTTAACTATCCTAAATATATATGCACCCAATACAGGAGCACCCAGATTTATAAAGCAAGTCCTGAGAGACCTGTGAAGAGACTTAGACTCCCACACAATAATAGAGACTTTAACACCCCACTGCCAACATTAGACAGATCAACAAGACAGAAAGTTTACAAGGATATCCAGGAATTGAACCCAGCTCTGCACCAAGCAGACCTAATAGACATCTATAGAACTCTCCACCCCAAATCAACAGAATGTACATTCTTCTCAGCACCACATCACACTTATTCCAAAATTGACCACATAGTTGGAAGTAAAGCACTCCTTAGCAAATGTAAAAGAACAGAAATTATAACAAACTGTCTCTCAGACCACAGCGCAATCAAACTAGAACTCAAGGTTAAGAAACTTACTCAAAACCGCTCAGCTACATGGAAACTGAACAACCTGCTCCTGTATGACTACTGGGTACATAATAAAATGAAGGCAGAAATAAAGATGTTCTTTGAAACCAATGAGAACAAAGACACAACATACCAGAATCTCTGGGATACATTTAAAGCAGTGTGTAGAGGGAAATTTATAGCACTAAATGCCCACAAGAGAAAGCAGGAAAGATCTAAAATTGACACCCTAACATCACAATTAAAAGAACTAGAGAAGCAAGAGCAAACACATTCAAAAGCTAGCAAAAGGCAAGAAATAACTAATATCAGAGCAGAATTGAAGGAGACAGAGACACAAAAAACCCTTCAAAAATCAGTGAGTCCAGCAGCTGGGTTTTTTTTTTGAAAAGATCGACAAAATTAATAGACCGCTAGCAAGACTAATAAAGAAGAAAAGAGAAAAGAATTAAATAGATGCAATAAAATATGACAAAAGGGATATCACCACCGATCCCACAGAAATACAAACTGACATCAGAGAATACTATAAACACCTCTACGCAAATCAACTAGAAAATCGAGAAGAAATGGATAAATTCCTGGACACATACACCTTCCCAAGACTAAACCAGGAAGAAGTTGAATCCCTGAATAGACCAATAACAGGCTCTGAAATTGAGGCAATAATTAACGGCCTACCAATCAAAAAAAGTCCAGGACCAGACGGATTCACAGCCAAATTCTACCAGAGGCACAAAGAGGAGCTGGTACCATTCCTTCTGAAACTATTCCAATCAATAGAAAAAGAGGGAATCCTCCCTAATTCATTTTATGAGGCCAACATCATGCTGATACCAAAGCCTGGCAGAGACACAACAAAAAAAGAGAATTTTAGACCAATATCCCTGATGAACATCGATGCAAAAATCCTCAATAAAATACTGGCAAACTGAATCCAGCAGTACATCAAAAAGCTTATCCACCACGATCAAGTTGGCTTCATTCCTGGGATGCAAGGCTGGTTCAACATATGCAAATCAATAAACATAATCCATCATATAAACAGAACCAAAGACAAAAACCACATGATGATTTCAATAGATGCAGAAAAGGCCTTCAACAAAATTCAACAGCCCTTCATGCTAAAAACTCTCAATAAACTAGGTATTGATGGGATGTATCTCAAAATAATAAGAGCTATTTATGACAAACCCACAGCCAATATCATACTGAATGGGCAAAAACTGGAAGCATTCCCTTTGAAAACTGGCACAAGACAGGGATGCCCTCTCTCACCACTCCTATTCAACATAGCGTTGGAAGTTCGGGCCAGGGCAATCAGACAAGAGAAAGAAATAAAGGGTATTCAGTTAGGAAAAGAGAAAGTCAAATTGTCCCTGTTTACAGATGATATGATTGTATATTTAGAAAACCCCATCATCTTAGCCCAAAATCTCCTTAAGCTGATAAGCAACTTCAGCAAAGTCTCAGGATACAAAATCAATGTGCAAAAATCACAAGCATTCCTATACATCAATAACAGACAAACAGAGAGCCAAATCATGAGTGAACTCCCATTCACAATTGCTTCAAAGAGAATAAAATACCCAGGAATCCAACTTACAAGGGATGTGAAGGACCTCTTCAAGAACTACAAACCACTTCTCAACGAAATAAAAGAGGACACAAACAAATGGAAGAACATTCCATGTTCATGGATAGGAAGAATCAATATTGTGAAAATGGCCATACCACCCAAGGTAATTTATCGATTCAATGCCATCCCCATCAGGCTACCTACCAATGACTTTCTTCACAGAATTGGAAAAAACTAAAGTTCACATGAAACCAAAAAAGAGCCCGCATTGCCAAGACAATCCTAAGCCAAAAGAACAAAGCTGGAGGCATCACACTACCTGACTTCAAACTACACTACAAGGCTACAGTAACAAAAACAGCTTGGTACTGGTACCAAAACAGAGATATAGACCAATGGAACAGAATAGAGCCCCCGGAAATAATACCACACATCTACAACCATCTGATCTTTGACAAGCCTGACAAAAACAAGAAATGGGGAAAAGATTCCCTGTTTAATAAATGGTGCTGGGAAAACTGGCTAGCCATATGTAGAAAGCTGAAACTGGATCCCTTCCTTACACCTTATACAAAAATTAATTCAAGATGGATTAAAGACTTAAATGTTAGACCTAAAACCATAAAAACCCTAGAAGAAAACCTAGGCAATACCATTCAGGCCACAGGCATGGGCAAGGTCTTCATGACTAAAACACCAAAAGCAATGACAACAAAAGCCAAAATTGACAAATGGGATCTAACTAAACTAAAGAGCTTCTGCACAGCAAAAGAAACTGCCATCAGAGTGAACAGGCAACCTACAGAATGGGAGAAAATTTTTACCATCTACCCATCTGACAAAGGGCTAATATCCAGAATCTACAAAGAACTTAAACAAATTTACAAGAAAAAATCAAACAACCCCATCAAAAAGTGGGCAAAGGATATGAACAGACACTTCTCAAAAGAAGACATTTATGCAACCAACAGACACATGAAAAAATGCTCATCATCACTGGCCATCAGAGAAATGCAAATCAAAACCACAATGAGATACCATCTCACACCAGTTAGAATGGTGATCATTAAAAAGTCAGGAGACAACAGGTGCTGGAGAGGATGTGGAGAAATAGGGATGCTTTTACACTGTTGGTGGGACTGTAAAGTAGTTCAACCGTTGTGGAAGACAGTGTGGCGATTCTTCAAGGATCTAGAACTAGAAATACCATTTGACCCAGCCATCCCATTACTGGGTATATACCCAAAGGATTATAAATCATGCTGCCATAAAGACACATGCACATGTATGTTTATTGTGGCACTATTCACAATAGCAAAGACTTGGAACCAAGCCAAATGTCCATCAATGATAGACTGGATTAAGAAAATGTGGCACATATACACCATGAAATACTATGCAGCCATAAAAAAGGTTGAGTTCATGTCCTTTGTAGGGACATGAATGAAGCTGGAAACCATCATTCTGAGCAAACTATCGCAAGGACAGAAAACCACACACGGCATGTTCTCACTTATCAGTGGAAATTGGACAATGAGAACACTTGGACACAGGGTGGACTTGGACACCGGGGCCTGTTGTGGGGTAGGGGTAGGGGGAAAGGACAGCATTAGGAGATATACCTAATGTAAATGATGAGTTAACGGCTGCAGCACACCAACATGGCACATGTATCCATATGTAACAAACCTGCACGTTGTGCACATGTACCCTAGAACTTAAAGTATAATAATAAATTTTTTAAAATTGCACAAACCAACACAAAACGTCAAGTATCTCACAGGTTTCTTTCTAGGACGTGGTGATGGCAATGTTCTGAAAGTGGCTTGTGGTGATGGCTGCACCCCTCTGTAAATACACTAAAATGTGTTGAACTGTATGCTTAAAATGGGCGGGGTTTATGCTGCATAAATTATACTTCTATAAAGCTGTTGAAAACAAGGAATCAAACAAATGCTAAGTTCATGAGGAACCCTGTAGTGTGACGAGCGCACTCACTGCCTTGCTTGTGGTGATGGCTTCACAGGTATATCCACGTGCCCAAACCTAGCAAATGATGTGCTTTGGACATGCACAGTTTTATTGTATGTCAACTATACCTCAATAAAGCTGCATTTTTAAAAAAGCAGCATAGTTATCCACATAAGAATGAATCCCTTATATTTTATTAAACAATGCCCCTTTTGATGGGCATTTAGGTTTATAATGTTATGCCACTACAAATAATACTTCAATAAATATCTCTGTATGAAAAAAAAAGAAATACAGATATTGTACGTCCTCCTCCTCCCCGACTGGCAAGTCACAAAATTAGAATTTCCCATGGAGGGGCCCTGGGAACCTGTAATTTTACTGAACAGCCCCCTCAAATTCTTTTTTTTTTCGAGATGGAGTCTCGCTCTGTCTCCCAGGCTGGAGTGCAGTGGCGCGATCTCCGCTCACTGCAAGCTCCCTCGCCTTCCGGGTTTACGCCATTCTCCTGCCTCAGCCTCCCGAGAAGCTGGGACTACAGGCGCCCACCACCACGCCTGGCTAATTTTTTTGTATTTTTAGTAGAGATGGGGTTTCACCGTGTTCACCAGGATGGTCTGGATCTCCTGACCTCGTGATCCGCCTGCCTCAGCCTCCCAAAGTGCTGGGATTACAGGCGTGAGCCACCGCATCCGGCCCTCAAATTCTTATAATCTGACATGTTTAGGGTAACACTGGCTCGGACTTCACAGACTTGGCTTTTCAGGTGCTCACGTGGTGAGCGTCTACTTGGACACTGAGTTTCAGGCTCTACAGACATTCTCTCTGTGCCATGTGCCCTTAAGAAGGCAGAGACCTGGGCATATGAAGAAGTCTGGCCCAGGTCACAGAGCTAGGAAGGAGCAGAGAGCTGATCTGCCTAAAAATGAAATCCATCTCTGCATTTTCAAAAACACACCTTGTTTTCTGCCTCCTCTCAGGAAGTTGGACATTTTTGGAAAACTCTGGTTCCATGTGAGCCAAGATGCAACTCCAAGAAATGCCCAGAAGAGGGTGCTAAGATTCTCTCCTTCCTGGGACCCGCCAGAATGACTCAGAACTCCAGAGGGTCGACTCTGTCGCTACGGCCTGTGTGCAGCCTGGGATCACAGTGGCACCGCTGCGGATGAGCGCCACCCTGCGGCTGCATCTGAGTGCCGGGCTGCACGAAGGTGACAGGGCCCCTCTATCCCCCAGTGGCCCAGACTCACCGGAGGTGGGTTTTCAACGACCAGTTCATAGGTCAGCCCTGCAGACCCAAATCTCAGGATGTCTCCAGGGATGAGCTTCACAGCCACGTTCTGAATGTGGCACTCGTTGACAAACGTGCCGTTGCGGGAATTGAAGTCCTGGAGAACAAAGATGCACTCCGCCTCGTTATATTCGATGAGTGCATGGTGGTTGTCGACTTCAGGAGACTGCAACGGAGAAGGAGGACAGTCG
Organism: Trachypithecus francoisi; assembly: GCF_009764315.1. Taxonomy (NCBI): domain Eukaryota; kingdom Metazoa; phylum Chordata; class Mammalia; order Primates; family Cercopithecidae; genus Trachypithecus; species Trachypithecus francoisi. Next base: position 108,895,127 of record NW_022681457.1, read on the forward strand.
TAGCCATGAAAACAAAAATGACACGGCCCCTAATGTTTCGAGCTGAGTGCTTTACCTGTGTTGCTGCCACCAGATCATCATGACAATCCTCATTTTAAAAGGAGGATGCTGAAGATCAGAGAGGCTAAGCGACTTGCACAAGGCCACACAGCTAGTGCATGAAGGAACTGGGATATGTGCTCTGTCTGACACCAGACCTGGGGACAGGTACCTAAGTTGTTGGGTGGGGAAATCAGGCAACACAAAGGCAAAGGGATCTTGGGAGAGTCTTATTGGGCAAATACTCCCAGGGAATTGGCCATTTTCTTTTCTTTTTGTTTGTTTTTATTATGATTTTTTTTAATTTTACTAAAATTGAAAATGGTCAAGGAATTGGCCATTTTCTATTTCCCTAACTCTACATGGGTACTTATGGTGGCACTCAGTACCAGGACAGGAGGCAGAAATGGCCCAAACAAGAAATAGAAAAAAGCACTAAAGAAGCCATTACCGTTACTTATAGTCCCACCCCAACCAGCAACAGTCATGGTTAACATTGAGGTTCACATCCTTCCACGTTTTTTTCTATGCTTATGTTCTTTTAATTTTTTTAAAACAAAATTAATCACACCTACATACATAGTTTTATAACTACTTTTTTTAAAAACCTTGACGTACAATAAACATTTCCCATGTGATTAGTTATTTCCATTGCTTCTTAAAAGCGACTCAGGATTTGCCTAACCACAGATGACCTGCTTTTCAAAAGGGGGCTTGGGGCCGGGCACGGTGGCTCACGCCTGTAATCCCAGCACTTTGGGAGGCCGAGGCGGGCGGATCACGAGGTCAGGAGATGGAGACCATCCTTGCTAACATGGTGAAATTCCATCTCTACTAAAAAATACAAAAAATTAGTCAGGCTTGGTGGCGGGCACCTGTAGTCCCAGCTACTTGGGAGGCTGAGGCAGGAGAATGGCGTGAACCCAGGAACCAGAGCTTGCAGTGAGCTGAGATCACACCACTGCACTCCAGCCTGGGCAACAGAGCAAGACTCCGTCTCAAAAAAAGAAACAGTGGGGGGGCTTGGTGAGACCATGTTTCCCCAAAGGAAAGGGGCCCCAGCCAGTGCGTCTGCAAACTGATGGCGGGGGACAGAAGCTCCTCTGTAATTTTACTTTAATAAGGGGTAGAGCAAAGCTCAGCACAAAGGAGGTGACTGCATGTTCCCCTGGCCCCAGGACCCTGGAGGGATGAAGGGAAATGATTCGACTGTGAGCTGCAGGGCACACTGAAGTCGTCTTTCTTTTTCTTTTTTTTTTTTTTTTTTGAGACAGAGTCTCCCTTTGTCACCCAGGCTGGAGTGCAGTGGCATGATCTCGGCTCACTGCAACCTCCGCCTCCTGGGTTCAAGGAATTCTTCTGCCTCAGCCTCCCGAGTAGCTGGGACTACAGGCGTGTGCCACCACGCCCAGCTAATTTTTGTACTTTTAGTAGAGACGGGGTTTCACCATATTGGCTAGGCTGGTCTCAAACTCCTGACCTCGTGATCCGCACTCCTTGGCCTCGCAAAGTGCTAGGATTACAGGTGTGAGCCATCGTGCCTGGCCAAAGTCTTCATCTTTTAAGGGCACTGTCAACCAGACATCCATGTCACTTGAGACTTCGCAATTACTTTCCAAGTTTATCTTCTCAGGGTGCCCTGTCCAGTTTTTATATAAAAGTACTTACTTGCACTTAGACATCTAAAGTTCCATCATATAACAATCAAGAGCTTATATTAATAATAGAATATATGAATATGTATACTAGAGTAACAATAAAACATATTACTTACACATTACAAGCCAGGAAATTGCTTAGTGTTTTATTACATTGTCCTATTTCATCTTCACAACAATCTAGAGATAGTCTCCCATTGGTAGATAGGGAAACTGAGGTACAGAATGAATTTACCCAAAGTCACCCAGCTTGACAAGTCACCTGGCTTGTACTCAGGTTTGCCTGATTCAAATGTCTGTGCTGTTACCCACTTTCCAGATTTTTGCCAAACACTTTACCACCCAAAATATGAAAACACAAAAGAAAGCTGAAGTAGCCATACTAACGGCGGCCAAGGCAGATTTCAGAACAAGAAAAACTGGGGATAAAGAGAAGCATTAGGCCAGGTGCGGTGGCTCATGCCTGTAATCCTAGCACTTTGGGAGGCCCAGGCGGGCAGATCCCCTGAGGTCAGGAGAGTGAGACCAGCCTGGCCAACATGGTGAAACCCCCTCTCTACTAAAAATACAAAAATTAGCCGGGTGTGGTGGCGCATACTTGTAATCTCAGCTACTTAGGAGGCTGCGGAAGGAGAATCGCTTGAACCCAGTAGGTGGAGGTTGCAGTGAGCCGAGACAACGCCATTACACTCCAGCCTGGGTGATATGAGCAAAACTCAAAAACAAAAACAAAAACAAACAAACAAACAAAAAAACAAGAGAGCCATAAATAATGGTAAAGGGGCAATTCTCCAAAAAGATATAACAATTCTTGATGTGTATGCACCTAACAACAGAGTGCCAAAATACACAAGGCAAAAATGGATAGAACTGCAAAGAAAAATAGATAGGCCGGGCGCGGTGGCTCAAGCCTGTAATCCCAGCACTTTGGGAGGCCGAGACGGGCGGATCACGAGGTCAGGAGATCGAGACCATCCTGGCTAACACGGTGAAATCCCGTCTCTACTAAAAATACAAAAACTAGACAGGCGAGGTGGCGGGCGCCTGTAGTCCCAGCTACTCGGGAGGCTGAGGCAGGAGAATGGCGTAAACCCGGGAGGCGGAGCTTGCAGTGAGCTGAGATCCGGCCACTGCACTCCAGTCTGGGCAACAGAGCCAGACTCCGCCTCAAAAAAAAAAAAAGAAAAAGAAAAAGAAAAATAGATAAGCCCAATATGATAGCTGAAACTTCCACAACCCTCTGTCAGTAATTAGCAGGGCCAGCAGGCAGAAAATTAGTAAAGACACAGTTACACTGAACACCACCATCAATCGACAAGATCTCATGGATATTCATGGAACACTTAACCCAACAACAACAAGGTGCACGTTCTTCTTGGGCTGACATGGAACACTCACTACGTATACCACATTCTGAGCCATAAAACACACCTCAATGAATTTAAAAGAATAGACATCATGTGGAGTATACTCTCAGACCACAATGGAAGTAATCTTGAAATCAGTTATAGAAAGATAGGTGGAAAATCCCAAAACATTTGGAGATTAAACAGCACACTTCTAAATAACACACAGTGAAGGAAGAACTCTCAGGAGAAATTAAAAATATCTTAACTAAATGAAAATGAAAATACAACTGAAAATTTGTGGGAAGCAGTGAAAGCAGTGCTTACAGGGAAATGTATAGCCTTGAATGCATACATAAGAAAAGAAGAAAGATCTGAAATCAGTCATCAAAGTTTCTACCTTAGGAGACTAGAGGAAGAAGAGCAATAGAAGCCTAACACAGACAGAAGAACTGAAAGAAAAATTAGATCAGAAATGAATGAAATTGAAGACAATAGAGAGAATCAAAGAAAACAAAAATTGGTTCTTTGGAAAGATCAATAGAACTGACAAACCTCTAGTAGGTAACCAAGAAAAAAAAGAGAGAGACACAAATTATGGATATCAGACATGAAAGAGAGGCCATCGCAACTGATCCCATGGATACATATAATAGAATATTTATGAAAACATTTTATGTTCATATTTATATGCTATAAAACATTTTATATAAATATTTCTATGACACATATCATATTAATATTTATATATTTATAATATATAAAATATTTATTATATAAATATTTATATTTATAATTTAGATATTAGTTATATTATTGTTTTATATATTATTTATAATGATATATAAAGGAATATTATAAACAGCTCTCTGTCCACAAATTTGATAACTTAGATGAAATGAACCAATTTCTTGAGACACAACCTACCCAAACTCATACAAAGAGGAATAGATGATCTGGGCCCTTATTTATTAAAGAATTTGAATCAATAGTTAATAACCTTCTAAAACAGAAAGCACCAGGCCCAGATGGGTTCCCTGGTGAATTCTATCAAAAATTTAAGGAAGAAATGATACCAGCTCCCTACAATCTCTTCTAGAAAATAGAAGCAGGGGGAATACTTCCTAACTTATTCTGGGAGGCCAATATCACCTGAATACTCAATCAAGATAAAGACATTACAAGGAAGAAAAACTACAAGCCAATCTCTCTCACATAGACGCAAAGTCTTCAACAAAATATTAGCGAATATAATCCAACACTAAAAAACTAATTATACACCACAACCATTGGATTGGATTTATTCCAGGTATTTGAGAACTGATTTGGTGTTTGAAAATCAATTAATGCAATCCATTGCATCAAGAGGCTAAAGAAAAAAATAAATGGGGAGCTATATTCTTTTATTTGTAATTACCAAGTGAAATATGTTTAAAATCTTTTTATATGCTTATTTGCCATCTGTATATCTTCTTTGGCAAAGTATCTGTTCAGATCTTTTGTCCATCTTTAATTTGGGCTGTTTTCTTATTGTTGGGTTTTAAGACTCATTTATTTTGGATACATGTTTATAGCATCTTTATTCATAATTGCCAAAAACTGGAAGCAACCAAAATGTTCTTCGGAAGGTAAATGGATAAACAAACTGGTACATACATACAGTGAAACATTAGTCAATGATAAAAAGAAGGGAGCTCTCAAGCCACTAAAAGATACAGAGGAACTTTAAATGCATCTTGCTTAGTGAAAAAAGCTAATCTAAAAGGGCTACATGTTGTAAGATTTCAACTACATGAAACTTTTAAAGAGATAAAACTATAGACAGATTTGTGGTTGCCAGGGTTCATGGGAAGGTGGGGGGCTGTGTTGAGCAGGTAAGGCACAGGGGAACTTTAAGGCAGTGCAACTATTCTGTATGATTCTGTACTGGTGAATACCTGATATTATGCCTATGTCAAAACCCACAGAACGTTATAATGTGAAGAATGAATCCTAATTTAAACTCTGGGCTTGAGTTAATAATGGCATATGAATATTGATTCATCAATTGAAAGAAATGTACCATGGTAAGGAAGATGTTAATGATAGGGGAAACTGTGTGTGTTTTTATGTGTGAGTGTGGTGGGGGAGGGGTTGTTATATGTGGGAACTCTCTGTACTATCTGCTCAACTTTCTGTGAACTTATAACTGCTAAAAAAAAAAAAAAAGTCTAGGCCAGGCATGTTGGCTCATGCCTGAAATGCCAGCACTTTGTGGGGCCGAGACAGGAGGCTTGAACCCAGGAGTTCACGATCAGCCTGGGCAACATAGGGAGACCCTATCTCTACAAACATAAAAAAAAATTAGCCAGCTGTGGTTGTGCACACCTGTGGTCTTAACTACTTGGGAGGCTGAGGTGGGAGGACTGCTTTGGCACAGGAAGTTGAAGCTGCAGTGAGCCATGATGGCAGCACCACACTCCAGCCTGGGCAACAGAGCGAGACCCGGTCTCAAAACAAACAAACAAACAAATAAAGTTTATTAAATAAACATGAAAATATATTAGCTCTTTGGGAAATGGTACCCACATCATCTTCATCTCCATTCCTATTGACCACATTTCTTTGAGTTCTAAGAACTCTCTCTCTTTTTTTTTTTTTTTTTTGAGACGGAGTCTTGCTCTGTCACCCAGGCTGGAGTGCAGTGATGCGATCCTGCCTCACTGCAACCTCTGCCTCCCAGGTTCAAGCGATTCTCCTGCCTCAGCCTCCTAAGTAGCTGGGATTACAGGGGCGTGCCACCACACTCAGCTAATTTTGTATTTTTAGTAGAGACAGGGTTTCACTATGTTAGCCAGGCTGGTCTCAAACTCCGGATCTCAAGTGATCCACCTGCCTCAGCCTCCAAAAGTGCTGGGATTATAGGTATGAGCCACTGCACCCAGCCTATGAACTCTCAATAACTCATCAAAGAGATAATTTCTATGTGTTACATTTTGTTCTTCTCTTCCCAAATCCCACTACTTTCAGCTCCTCAAAAGCTGTCAAGCTGTGATTAAGAAATCAAAGCCAGGCCGGGCTCGGTGGCTCACGCCTGTAATCCCAGCACTTTGGGAGGCCGAGACAGGCGGATCACGAGGTCAGGAGATCGAGACCATCCTGGCTAACACGGTGAAACCCTGTCTCTACTAAAAATACATAAAAAAAAAAATTAGCCAGGCGCAGTGGCGGGTGCCTGTAGTCCCAGCTACTCGGAGGCTGAGGCAGGAGAATGGTGTGAACCCGGGCAGTGGAGCTTGCAGTGAGTGGAGATCATGCCACTGCACTCCAGCCTGGGAGACAGAGCAAGACTCCGTCTCAAAAAAAAAGAAAAGAAAAGAAAAGAAATTAAAGCCAGCAGGAAGTTTTGGATGATACCACAAAATGGGACAAGCCTCTGCCTCGTGTTAGACCAAGGGAGAGTTTCTGAGAACTGCCTGATAATATCACTCCCTCCTGTATTTAGGTAACTACAAAAAACTGATGTTGGTAGAAAGCTCTGCTGCTAACATAGGCTGAATGTATAAGCTCCACTCTGCTGAGCTGTCTCATTATGAGATTAACTGCTGTTCTGTTTTTATTATTAGCAGCAGCTAACATATTTTGGGAACTTCCTGTGAACTGGGACTTACCAAAGCACTTTGTATTCCTTCCCTCATTTAATCTGCAAAACAGCCCTTTACAGGGAGTTCTACTATCATCTCCATATTACAGCTGGAGAAGCTGAGACTCAAAAGGCAAAGTGAGAGACCAGCATTACCCTGTCACTAAAATCAGACAAAGACATTAGAAGAAAACTATAGACCAATATCCCTAATGAATACTGATGCAAAAATCTTCAACAAACTATTAGCAAACAGAATTCAACAGCTTATTAAAAGGATTATACACCATGACCAAGTGGGATTTATTCCTGGAATGCAGGGATGGTTCAACATGAAAATCAATCTGTGTAATATAACACATTAACAGAATGAAAAGGAAAAACCAGATGACTATCTTGACTGATGGAGAAAAAGCACTTGGCAAAATTTAACACTCTTTCCATGACAAAAACACTAAAAAAAAAAAAAAAAAAAAAAAACTAAATAGAAGAAAACTACATCAACATAATAAAGGCCATATATGAAAAGTCCATAGGTAACATAATTCTCCATGGTGAAAGACTAAGACTTTTCCTCTAAGACCAGGAACAAGATAAAGATGCCCACCCTCACCACTTCTATTTGAAATAGTACTGGCCGGGCGCGGTGGCTCAAGCCTGTAATCCCAGCACTTTGGGAGGCCGAGACGGGCGGATCACGAGGTCAGTAGATCGAGACCATCCTGGCTAACACGGTGAAACCCCGTCTCTACTAAAAAAAAAATATACAAAAAATTAGCTGGGTGAGATGGCGGGCGCCTGTAGTCCCAGCTACTTGGGAGGCTGAGGCGAGAGAATGGCATAAACCCGGGAGGCGGAGCTTGCAGTGAGCTGAGATCCGGCCACTGCACTCCAGCCTGGGCGACAGAGCGAGACTCCGTCTCAAAAAAAAAAAAAAAAAGAAATAGTACTGGAAGTCCTAGCCAGAGCAGTTAGAAAAGAAAAAGAAGTGAAAGGCATTCAATATATTCCAGAAGTAAAATTACCTCTATTGTCGGACAACATGATTTTTATATGTAGAAAGCCCTAAAGATTACACACACACACAAACACATACACATATAAGTACAACACTGAATTCATAAATATTCATAATAAATAATTTATTTATGAATATTTCATAATAAATAATTCATAAGTGAATTCAGTGAAGTTGCAGGATACAAAATCAGCACGCAAAAATCACTGGTATTTCTATACACTAATAATGTGTGGGGAAAAGAAAGAGAGATCAGACTGTTACTGTGTCTATATAGAAAGAAGTAGACATAAGAGACTCCATTTTGTTCTGTATTTGAGATGCTGTTAATCTGTGGCCCTACCCCCAACCTTGTCCTTGCAAGAGACTTGTGCTGTGGTGACTCAAGGTTTAATGGATTTGGGGCTGTGCAGGGTGTGCTTTGTTAAACAAGTGCCTGAAGGCAGTATGCTTGTGAAAAGTCATCACCATTCTCTTAATCTCAAGTACCCAGGGACACATACACTGTCAAAGGTCGAAGGTCGCAAGGACCTCTGCTTAGGAAAGCTAGGTATTGCCCAAGGTTTCTCCCCATGTGATTGTCTGAAATATGGTCTCGTGGGAAGGGAAAGACCTGATCGTCACCCAGCCTGACACCCATGAAGGGTCTGTGCTGAGGAGGATTAGTATAAAAGGAAAGAAGGCCTCTTGGCAGTTGAGATAGAGAAAAGCATCTGTCTCCTGCCCGTCCCTGGGCAATGGAACATCTCGGTGTAAAACCCAATTGTATGTCCTATTTATTGAGATGGGAGAAAACCTCCTTAGGCTGAAGGTGGGACTTGCTAGCAGCAATGCTGCTCTTTATGCGCTAAAAAGGTTTATGGAAATGTTTGCATATGCATATCAAGGCACAGCACTTTTCCTTAAACGTATTCATGTCACAGAGATCTTTATTCATATGTCTTACTGCTGACCTCCCTACTATGATCTTATTATCCTGCCACTTCCCCTTTTCCGAGATGGTAAAGATAATGATCAATAAATACTGAGGGAACTCAGAGACCAGTGCTGGCCCAGGTCCTCTGTATGCTGAGCGCAGGTCCCCTGGGCCCACTTTTTCTTTCTCTATACTTTGTCTCTGTGTCTCATTTCTTTTCTCAAGTATCTCGTTCCACCTAACGAGAAATGCCCACAGATGTGGAGGGGCAGGCCACCCCTTCAATAATGAACAAGCCAAAAAGTAAAATAAGAAAATTCCATTTACAATAGCATCAAAAAGAATAAAATATTAGAAATAAACTTAACCAAGGAGGCAACAGACTTGTTCATTGAAAACTACACAATGTTGCTGAAAGAAATTAAGGAAGACACAAATAAATGGAAAGACAACCCATGTTCATGAATTGGAAGACCTAATATTGTTTAGAATATCAATACTATCCAAGTAACCTATAGATTGAATGCAATCGTTATCAAAATCCCAATGGTGTTCTTTGTTCCCCAGAAATAGAGAATTTTATTCTAAAATGTATATGGATTCTCGAAGGAAACTTGAAGAGCCAAAACAATCTTGAAAAAGAACAACAGTTGGAAGTGTCATACTTCCTGGTTTCAAAAGTTATTAAAAAGAGAGAGTAATCCAAATAGTATGGGCCTGGTATTTATGCCAGACACACACACAGGGAAACAGATTAGAAAGCCCCCAAATAAACCTTTGCATATATGGTCAAATCATTTTCGACAAGGGTGTCAATACTATTCAATGGTGGAAAGGACAGTCTTTGGAACAAATGATGCTGGGAAAATTGGATATCCACATGTATTAGTAAAAGAATGAAACTAGGCCAGGCACAGTGGCTCACACCTGTAATCCCAGCACTTTGGAAGGCTGAGGTGGGCAGATCACAAGGTCAGGAGATCGAGACCATCCTGGCTAACACAGTGAAACCCCGTCTCCACTAAAAATACAAAAAATTAGCCGAGCGTGGTGGCGGGCGCCTGTAGTCCCAACTACTCAGGAGCTGAGGCAGGAGAATGGCGTGAACCCGGGAGGCGGAGCTTGCAGTGAGCAGAGATGGCGCCACTGCACTCCAGCCTGGACGACAGAGCAAGACTCTGTCTCAGAAAAAAAAAAAAAAAAGAATAAAGCTGGATCCTTAACTTACACCATAAACAAAAATTAGTTCAAAATGGATCAACGATCTAAACATAAGAGCTAACACTATAAAACTCTTAAGAGAAAACATAGAAGAAAAGCTTCAGGACAATAGATTTGACACTTATTTCTTGGCAATGACACTGAGAACACAGGCAACAAAAGTAAACATAGATAAACTGGACGACATTAACATGAAAACTTCTGTGTATCGAAGGATACACTCAACATACTGAAAAGGCAACCTACAGAATGGAAGAAAATATTTACAAATCACACCTCTGAAAAGGGGTTAACATCCATGATATAGAAAGAACCCCACAACTCAACAGTAACAAAACCAAAATAACCCTATCACAAATGTGCAAATGGACTTTCTCCAAAGAAGATACACAAATGGCCAACAAGCATATGAAAAGAATGCTCAAGATCACAAATCATTAAGAAATGCAAACCAAAACCACAAGGAGATACCACTTTGCACCCATTAGGATGGCTACTATAAAAACACAGAAAATAAATGTTGGCAAGGATGTGGAGATATTAAACCCTCGTGCACTGTGGCTGGGAATGTAAAATAGTGCAGTCACTGTGGAAACAATATTGTGGTTCCTCAAAAATTTAATAATAGAATTACCATATGATCTGGCAATGCCACTTCCGGGTATCTATTCAAAAGAATTGAAAGTAGGGTCTCAAAGAGACATTTGTACAGTCATGTTCCTGGCAGCATTATTCACAGGAGCCAAAAGATGAAAGCAACCCAGGTGTCCATGGACAGATAAAAGGATAAACAAAATGTGGTCCATCCAAACAATGGATGTTATTTAGCTTTTAAAAGAAAATGCCACAACATGGATGAACCATGAGAACATATGCTAGTGAAATAAAGCAATCACAAAATACGTATTGTGGCTGGGCAGGGTGGCTTACACCTGGAATCCCAGCACTTTGTGAGGCTGAGGTAGGAGGATTACTTGAGCCCAGGCGTTAGAGGCCAGTCTGGAAACATAGTGAGACCTCGTTTCCAGCTCTCCTACTTCCTAGTGGGGTGACCTTGGGCAAGTGATCTATTCCCTTGGGACCTCAGTTTCCTCATCTGTAAACAGGGATAATAACAGAATGGCCCTTATGGGTTTGTGGTGAAGAGTAAATGAAACAGTATATATAAAAAACACTTAGAAGAATATTTTAGCTCAGTAGCAGGTGTTAAAATGCTTGCTATTATGCGTAGAAGGATGGGCTCTGCACTTAGAAAGCCCTGAGTTCAAGTCCCACCTCTGCTGTGTTTCTGCTGTGCAACCTGGGACAAGTTTCTTTGCCTCTCTGAGGATGCTTCCTATGCTGCAAAAATGAGTGTGATAAGCTCTACCTCAAAGGACTGACAAAAGATACTATTTGGCAAAATTTTCAGTGTGGTAGGATAACATTTTTGAAATTAACTGGTATGTATGTGCGTGTGTGTGTGCTAAAAACACAGGGACTTGCTATGTTGCCCAGGCTGGAGTGCAGTAGTTATTTCCAGGCACCATCAAAGCATAATACAGCCTTGAACCCCTGGGCTCTAGTGATCTTCCTGCCTCAGCCACCCCAGTGTCTGGGACGACAAGCACATGTGTGTATCGAATCATATTTCTTTCTACCTTTTGGTCCTTGGCCATCCCACGCCCCCACTGTGACCCCTGTCACTGCCTCAGGAAAGGGATGTAATACAGAAACAGAACAAGCTGGGGTTTTCAAAGGAAGAAAGATGTGAGGAAATGGCCAGGGCTCTGGTGAGACTGTGAGTCTGGGAGCGGAGGGAAAGAGGAAGTTTGTCGGCTTCCCTCCTGTCAGTAGGAGCCTTGCCCAGCTTCTCTGGGAGTCTTGAGGAATGGGCAAGTCCCCGAGAAGATGCTGGTTCATGGGGTATCTCTGAGAGCTCCTCAGAATCAGTGCAACCCTGAGAGAGAGAGGGGAGAGTTCCGAGAGCCCTGAGTAATGGAGTCTATGACATTTCTCCCCAGTGCACCGAGGGCTCCAAAGAACCTTGAGCTGAGACAGTAACGCATGCCCACTTGCTAGGCACTCATGACAGAGCAGTGATTAATCATTCTCGGGTTCACAACCCCATTCCGGAAGTCCTCTTTTCCTGAAGCTCCTTGTCCCTGCACGGTCCCAGACAGCCTGACCACGAATCCCAGCCCTCTGTGCCCTTCATACGTGACCTTGGGCAGGCTCCTTAGTCTGTCTGTGCCACAACTTCCTCATCTGTAAAATGGGGAAAGGGATATCCCTACCTTGCAGGGTTGCTGAAAGGATTAAACGAGTTAATACCCACAAAAGTGCAAAGAACAGTGCCTGGCACAAAGTAAACCCACAGTAATGCGAACGATAGCATCCTCCTCTTAGCTCACCCTCCATCTTTCTCCACTGTCCCTGGCAGTGACCCTACTGATTCCTCTGACAAGCTCTCAACATCCCACAGTATCGCTTCCCTCTCCATGGCCAGAGTCCAGGCAAGAGACGGTAATAACTGTGGTTGGCAGAATGGTCCCTCAAAGGTGTCCATGTCCTGATCCCTGGAACCTGTGAGTGTGCTGCTACCTTACATGGCAGAGGGATGGTGCAGATATGATAACGATGACTAATCTTGAAACAGGGAGGTTCACCTGGATTATTCAGAGGAGGCTAATCCAAACACGTGAGCCCTTAAAAACAAAGAACTTTCTCTGGCTGGAGTTGGAGAGAGGAGTCAGACGGGGAGGTCAGAGAAATCTGAAGCATGAGAAAGACTGGGCCCATTGTTGCTGGTTTTGAAGATAAAGAGGCCATGAGCCATGTGGAATTGGGAGGCCTCTGAAGCTGAGGCTGGACTCCAACCGACGGCCAGTGAGGACACGGAGGCCTCGGTTATATAGCAGCATCGAGCAAAATTCTTCCAACAAACTGAGTGGGGCTAGAAGCAGACAATGCTCTGGAGCCTCCAGCCAAGAGCCCAGGCGCCAATACTTTGATTTTGGCCTTGAGTGACCTGGGGCAGAGGAACCAGCTGAGTCCACCCAGACTTCTGACCTCCAGAACTGTGAGATAATAAATATTCATTGTTATAAATATAAAAATGAATACAATAACCAAAATGTACTGTAGTATGGACCACCTGCCAGACACTGTCCTGAGCACTTCATGGTAATTCAGTCTCGTAACACAGTTCCCCGCCATACACACACAGAAGTTGCAGCCGAGAATGGCTGGGTAACTTGCCTGGAACCCTACAACTCAGAGGGCAGAGCCAGGATTACAGGCAAGAGGCCTAGCACTGAGTTCATGCTCTTGACCACCCTGTTCTAGAGCCGCCCTGCTGTTCTTTGTCCACCCATTCTCCCTACGCTTGTCAGTGTTCTCTTCAAAAGAACAATTAATTTCTCTCCGGCTCAAAGCCTTTTGAGGAGGGGGTTCCATTTTTGCAGCAAGTTAAACATGAAACACTTAGCCTAGCTTAGGTGGCCTTTTTGCACGTGAGTGGCAGGGCCATCCAGCCCTCATCACGCCATGCCAAGTGCTTCATGCAACACCTCCAGATCTTTGCGTGCACTGTTTCTTACACCTGGCAGGGAGAGGGGGGCCCTTTCTCACCTACCATACTGGCAAAACCAGGCTTTCTCTTATAAGAGGCAGTTCCCGCTTGGTTGGCTCTGAGGAGCTGTCCCCAACAGCTGACAGAGGATCCTCAAGGGTCCTCTATGCACGCCCCAGCGCACATCTTCCCAGGAAAACACCTGCAGCCTGGGTCGACCTTTCCTCTTTACCCCAATCCCACACTAGAGGGCGCCACCTCAGTTTGTTGCATCAATGAGGATCACAAGAAAAGTGATTTTCGCTGTTCCGCTTATAATCCTCACCTAGGAGTTCAAACTGTGGAATTTCCCACTACCGATTATCTTAACTGACTCACGAGGAATTTCAGATATTTAGATTTTTAGATGTTCCCTAAAGCCAAATTTACAACCAATGAAGCATCTTTGTCTAGAAGCATTGCATCAGACAGCCCCAAGTCTGAAACTCAGCCCCACCGTCCCCGATTAGATGTGTGATTTGGGGCAAGTTATTTAACCTTTCTGAGCCCCATTTCCACATCTTTACATGAGGATAATAACGATAGTAGTAGTTCTTGCCTGATAGGGCTGTTTGAGGATGCAGCTCTGTAACACATACACAGCATATACATAGAACACATATAAAACCACACGAGATGCCTCATAAGTAGCCTATACATGGGGGTGTGGCTGTTTGTATTATCTGTGCTAGCCAAAAGAACCTTGAGCTGAGACAGCAATGTGTCTCAAAAGATTATGATCTTCTACCTCACACTCATTAGGATGGCTACCGTAAAAACAACAAACCCCAGAAAATACCAAGTGCTGGCGAGGATGTGGAGAGACTGGAGCCCTTATGCAGTGCTGCTGGGAAAGCGAAATTGCGCAGCCACCGTGGAAAGCGGTATGGCAGTTCCTCAAAACATTAAAAATAGAACTGTCATCTGATCCAGCGGTTCTGCTTCTCTTCTGGGTATGGACCTGAAACAATTGAAAGCAGGGGCTTGAAGAGATATCTGGTGATGGCTCACACCTATAATCCCAGCACTTTGGGAGGCTGAGGAGGGCGGATCACCTGAGGTCAGGAGTTCGAGAATAGCCTGGACAGCATGGTGAAACCCTGTCTCTACTAAAAATACAAAAAAATTAGCTGGGCATGGTGGTGCATGCCTGTAGTCCCAGCTGCTCAGGAGGCTGAGGTAGGAGAATCACTTGAACCTGGGTGGCAGAGGTTGGCAGTGAGCTGAGACTGTGCCACTGCACTCCATCCTGGGTAACAGAGCAAGACTCTGACTCCATTAAAAAGAGAGAGAGAGACAGAGAGAGACCTTTACAGTTATGTTTATAGCAGCATTATTCACATCAGCCAAAAGCTGGAGGCAACCCTAGGGTCCATTGACAGATGAATGGATCAACAAAATATAGTACAGACATGCAGCAGCCACTATTCAGCCTTAAAAAGGAAGGGAACTCTGACACATGCTGCGACAGAGGAACCTTAAGAACATTGTGCCAAGTGAAATAAGCCAGTCGCAAAAGACACGTACCATACAATTCTACGTCTATGAGGAACCTGCAACAGGCAAATTCAGAGACAGACAGTACTTTCTGTCAGAAAGATGGTGGCTGCCAGGGCCTGGGGGGCTGGGAGGGAAGGAGAATTCTTCCTCAGTAGGAACAGAGTTTCAGTTTTGCAAGATGAAGAGAGCTCCTGTGGATGGATGGTGGTGGCAGAGCAACAATGTGAGGCCAGGTGCGGTGGCCTGCACCTGTAATCCCAGCACTTTGGGAGACTGAGGCAGGTGGATCACCTGAGGTAGGGAGTTCGAGACCAACCTGGCCGACATGGCAAAACCCCATCTGTACTAGAAATACAAAAATTAGCCAGGCGTGGTGGTGCATGCCTGTAATCCCAGCTACTCAGGAGGCTGAGGCACGAGAATCACTTAAATCTGGGAGGCAGAGGCCGCAGTGAGCCAAGATTGTGCTACAGCACACCAACCTGGGTGACAGAGCAAGCGAGACTCTGTCTCCCTACCCATCCCCCCACCAAAAAAAAATGTGGATGCAATTAATGCCACTGAACTGTACACTTAAAATGGCGAAGATGTAAATTGTACGTTATGTGTATTTAATAAAAAGAGAGATGATGATCTAGTCCTTTTCTTCAAACTTCTTCTTCTTGCAAGGCCTCCATGTGCTGAAGGGAAAGCAGGCCCATGCATTGCTGTGTTGGGAACTGACCAGTGATGTCAGGGGAGAGAAAAGTTCCCTGAGGACTGGCGAGATCAGACGAGGCACATCACAGAGCACAGAACGCCTGGTGGGGAGCCGGGGCTGAGTGTGTGAGCACAGCTGAGGTGGGACGGTGAATGGGCGCATCCTGATGAGACAGCGGGCAGCTGGACATCCCCCAGGCCTGCTTCTTTTGGTGGATCTCATCACAGGACCGGGGATGGGTGAGCATCTTTATCCAGGTCCGTGTCTACCTGTCACCTTCTCTCTCAAAACTTGAGGGGTTCACACATACCATGGGAAATGTGAATTAAAATGCCACAGATACCATGTTTCGCCTCTTAGATAAGCAGAAATTTGTCAGGTAGGTCACATGCTCCACTAGGGAGAGGAGGGGGTGCCCCCACTGCTGGTGGGGAACTGACTCTGTAAGCCTTCACTGGAGGGCAGTGTGTCGATGCCATCAGAGCTGCAGCCATATATGCCCTTTGACATGGCACATAGGCTCGCGTGTCTGTGAAATGATGGGTAAAAGGTATTCAGTGCAGCATTGTTTAATAATAACAAAAAAGACTTTGAGGCAGGCTCTTATAGTTCTTATAGGCAGCCCAGAAATGGCAGGTGCCAGGCAAAGGGATACGACTCATTGGGTTGGATGGTTCTGTTGTGTTTGTTAGATCACTCCTGTGCCCTCACCCTCTGATCCCATGAGAAGGGGCTGATGTGCTATAGAGAACATTTCCCCTAGAGAGAAAGGAGTCAATTAGCAAGATGCTATCCACAAACGGCAGAGGAGCAGCATGAGCATTTCACCTGCATCCCCCTGCAGTTTCTGCCCTTTGCTTTTCTCCATGATCTTCATCCTCCTAGCCACGGCACTGCATTGACTCGGGCTGCCCTGCAAGTCAATTGTAAAGGGAATCCGGAAACCTCCTCGGTGCAGGGCAGGGCAGGGCGAAGTCCTAAGGAGAAGATCAGCTCTCCACTCTTCTTTTTTTTGAGACACAGTCTCGCTCTGTTGCCCAGGCTGGAGTGCAGTGGCACAATCTCATCTCACTGCAATCTCCCAGGTTCAAGCAATTCTCCTGCCTCAGCCTCTCAAGTAGCTGGGATTACAGGCGTGCACCACCATACCCGGCTAATTTTTGTATTTTTAGTAGAGATGGGGTTTCACCGTGATGGCCAGGCTGGTCTCAAACTCCTGATCTCAAGTGATCTGCCCACCTCAGCCTCCCGAAGTGCTGGAATTACAGGCCTGAGCCACCGTGCCTAGCCAGCTTTCCATTCTTTAACCTTTGCTTCTCTTTTCCTCAAAACAAAGTATATTGAAATAGTACACACACACACACACACACACACACACACACACACACACACACACACACAAACAAAAAGAGTGAACAGGAGCTCCCCTGGCATCAGAAGAGGAGAAGCTGGAGTCCCTGGAGATGGAGCAGTGAGAGGGAGGGCAGCCTTAAGGCAGGGCTCTCAAGGTTCGGTCCTGGAAGCATCTCCATGGGGACCCTCACCAGAAACTGCAGAGCAGAGAAATGGACAGATTCCCGACCTCGCCTAACCCCACCGCGTCAGAAAGCCTTGGAATTCATGTTTAACAATCACACTCATGCACATGAAAAACCCAGCAACCATTGGCTTGTGACATTGCTGCCTTCTGGAAGAATTAAGTCCCTTTCTTATCAGTGTCCAAGTAACAGCCACATCCAACTATAAACATCACAGTTCAAAAACCACATAAAATTATACAGATTATAACCAGAAGGTTTAGCTCTGAAATGAGCAAGGCTGGTGGCCGAGGTATTCCAGCACTGTCCATTGCAGGTGGGGGTGGGGGCAGATTCTGAAAGGAGCTCCTGATTTCTGCACAAGGCAGCCAGGGAGCCCATTTCAATAGACAGGTCTTCCACTTGCTGAAAATCCGTCAGTGGCATCTTCCCATTGTTTTTCAGATAAAGACTAACATTCTTACGGTGGCAGGAAGGAGTCCTGCCTGCCTTTAGCTCTCCCCCTTCCCACTCTGACCTCCACACACTGGTTTTCTTTCAGTTCATCAGGCTCTCCATATGCTCTTCCACCCCAGGGCCTTTCCACACACTGTTCCTTCTCCCTTTGTCTAGTTAAGTCCTTCTCATGCTCCATATTCCTTTCATTTAGAGCCCTGACATAAGCTTGAAACCATCCAGGCTCTGCAGATCCTCTGACCTATGTCTCTCTCCTAGCAGCTTCCTGATTGCAGGGACCATGTGTGAGTATCCCCAGGCTTACCTCTGTGCTGGGGCTCCAGGCAAATGTCTGTGGAATGAATGAGTGATAATAATGGCAAAAACCAGGCTGGCTAAAACAGGCTTCCTATTACCATTAGGAAACCAAACTCCTTTCATGATACAGAAAAAAAAAAGTCTGGAGGGCAAAACTCTACAAATATCGATGTTGATTGTCCCTGAGTCATATGATTACAAGTGATTTTTATTTTCTTCTTTACAGTTTGCTTTCTCCCAATTTTTTAAAAAGCAATAGGTACATAATTACCTTCCATTATCAGAATATATGAACAATGTCAGATTATAATATCAACAAGCAAAAAAAAAGTCAGCTTTGCAAATGACTACATTAATAAATCTTTAGAAGCATAGCTCCCTATTCTTCAGGATTTATCCAAGTAAATAAAACAATCTTCTCTCTTTGTTAGGTGTAAATGTTGGCTAATTTCACAGCTGATTTTTTTTTTTAAGATTCCTGAACTTTATTTAGTGGAATGACTTCTAACAGCACAAATAAGACAAATGATAAATTGACTGTTGAATTATTATTACTCAGGGTGGCTTATAGCTGATCAAGCATGATTCTCGGGTTAATCAGAAAGGCCCAGTGAAGGCAGAAGAGGGGCAATTTTCACCTTGTCTTATAAAATATTTTCTGAAAAATATGGACACACCTGTAGGTTTCAGTTCTTCAAAACAGACCTGTGTCCCCCACATCCCTTCTTAAAGCAAATCTCCTCTCCCAAATCGATTTAAGCTTTGGGAAGAGGATTTGTCTAAGAGAAGATATAAAAGCCCATTAAAAGTCTATTCACAAAGCATTTGGCAACTCATGTATCATCTGTTCTCTCGGGAGTTAGTGCAAGCTCATGCTTCTGGAAATGCAACTGATTCCTTCATAAATCAATGGAACTGTTGCTGACAGTGGTGACTTACTTTTTAAACTAAGGCCAAGGAGCAGTAAGCAGTCAATTATTTTTATACAATCAATGCTACTCAATTTCTGTCTCTCTCTATATAATAATTGTCCTCATTAGTTCCCGTTTCCAAATAATTTGTTAGTATCAGTGGATACCCGCCTTAACCCTGTGAACAAAAATTCTCTGTCTCCATTTTATGCGACCATAATAATGATTGTGGTGTCATCGACTTCGTACCATATGCCAGGTACTTTATATGCATTTTCTCATTTAATCCCTACAGCCCTGTGAAATAAGTGGTTTATAGATGGAGAAAACGAGCTCAGCATGATTAAGTAGTTTCCTTGAAATCACACAGCCAGAAAACGGTCTAAGAGATTCAAATCCAGGTTTACCTCCAAAGCCTGTGCTTTTAAAAATTACTACTGTTTTCTAATATCATAGTCCAGTTCAAAACAGGAATCACTGTCTCTACCTTGGCCACCCGGAAGGTAAAACTACCTTAAATTTATCCTTTGTTATGATACAGAAGAAATTACAGTTCTTTTTATTTGATTTTTCCACTTTGTACACTGAACAGTTTTCTGTGTCCTTGTAGAGAGACCATGTCACAGATGAGAATCTCAAGGGAAGGTATGTTGAGTTATTTTAAAATCGATTGCGTTTATAACTCTTAGAAAACTAGAAATGCAGGGGGAATATTCTCCATTTGATAAAGAACACCTATAAAAAAAAAAACCCCTATAGCTAATATAATATTTAATGATGAAAGACTGAATGCTTTTCCCTTAAAATCAGGAACAAGGTAAATATAAAGATTTATACTGCTCTCACCACTCTTATACAACAGAGTACTGGAAATCCCAGCCAATGCAATATCTCAAGAAAATAAAATTAAAAGTGTACAGATCAAACAGGTAAAAATGAAACTGTTTTAACTTGCAGATGACATGGTAACATCCTAAGCAGGCAACAAAAATACTTCTAGAAAGTTCAGTTAAGGTTGCAAGATACCATATAAGCATACAAAAATCAATTATGTTTCTATATACTGGCAATGAATAGGTGGCCACTGAAATTTAAAGTATAATACCATTTACCATCACAAACAAAAAAGGAGAAATTAAGTACTTAAGTATAAATCCAGCAAAACATGTACAGGATTTGTATGCTGAAAGCTACAAAGTATTCATGAAAGAAATCAAAGAAGACCTAAATCAACGCAGAAACATACCACATTCATGGATTGAAAAACCACATAGTAAATATATAAATTCTTTCCACATCGATGTATAGATTTAAACACAATTTCTATCAAAATCTCAGCAGGACATTTCATAGATACAGACAGACTTATTCTAAAATTTATATGGAAAGGAAAAGGAAGCAGAAGAGGTGAGACAATTTTTTGATTGCTACACACAAATCTATTAATACACATGTGATCTATAAAATGATACAAAACTACACACATTGTCCTTCTCTCTCTCTCTCTCTCCCCCCCCCGACACATACACACACACACACACACACAGAGCATTTATGTCAATTTCCTGGTTTTGATATTGTTATAGTCACACATAGTATGTAACCATTGGAGGAAACTGGGTGAAAGGTAGGTGTGATCTCTGCCTACTATTTTTGGAACTTCTTGTGAATCTCTAATTTCAAAATGCAGGGTTAAAAAACAGTGAGGTCTGAAAGACATCTGCTTCTCACAGTTACAAACAGATTCCACGGCATTTCTCTTTCCACTTCAATATTTTAACCCCCTTCCATATTTAAACAGGCTCAAAGCCACTGTTTTTATTATTATTCTCCTTCTTTCAACTTCCTTGGTTGTCAGTGAGCTGAGGCTTTGGACCAAACCACAGCTAATTCAGAGAATGAAATGAAAGACTGCCCAGGCTAAGCCTGGGGCCTGGAGCTCCATGGCCTTCCTGGCCTCTGAGAGGCCCACAGCAGTCCCACACGGGGTCTTGAAAGGGAGAGAGGCCTAGCCCAGAGCAGGCAAAAGCCAAAGCACCAGCTCCGTGCCCACCTTCTGAAACACACATCAGGCTGGGGAGATGACCACAGGTGTGAGGTAGGAGGTGGCACTGGACTCCAGAGGTGGGGCTCAGACACTGGACCAGATTGAGGACTAGCTAAAACAGGGCCAAGGTGAAAGCAACTTTCAATCAGACCTGCCCACCAAAGTGCCACGTCAATGTACTGTTGCCAGGGCAACACCCAAGAGTTATCTCCCCTTTCCATGGCATCCAATGATCCCAAAGTTATTATCCCTTCCCTGCATAAACCCGCCCTTAATCTGCATACAGTTAAAAGTGAGTATAAATATGACTGCAAAACTGCCCTGAGCTGCTGCTCTCTGTCCACAGGGTAGCCCGGCTCTGTAGGAGCAGCCACACAGCTGTAACACTGCTGCTTCGATAAGTCTGTTTCCTTCTACTCCTGGCTTGCCCTTGAATTCTTTCCTGCACAAAGCCAAGAATCCTCTCGGGATAAGCTCTACTTTGGGGCTCATCTGCTCTGCATCGGGTGGGACAGCGACAGATGTGTTCAGCAAAGGATGGGGCACATCCCACTCTGCACAGCACTCAGCTTCACTCCTTATGCCAGCGAAATGGGGTACCCGTGGCAACTGGCTATTGGTAGCACACCAAGGAAAGGTATGGCTGCTTGCCCAAGGTTGTGGTGTACAAGAGACTGGAGTCCACATCATACTAAGGACTGCTGAAGGGGGAAGGAAGGGGTCAGGGAGCGGATGGGAACAGGTGGGAAGACTTCTTACCTGTAAAACAAGGTCTGAATCTTCATGCCTTCCAATTGTGGTACTTTTATTTAGGACAAAAAAGCCTTCTGCGCTCTTTAGATAGGCTTTCATCCTCTCTGTTTTCCCTACATAAGGTTTTCAGAAAGAATTCTGTTAGAAAATGCAGGCCTCTAATTATTCAACAACGTCATACTTAGAATGAATGAAATAACCAGAGAGTCACGTCCAAAGCGAGAAATCAGAAAAGGGGGGATTAGATAGATGAGTCAACAATGATGACAAGGACAATTCTGCAGCTTTTGAAGATGATCTCTTCTAACCATGGTATCTAGCATAGAAAAGCCTGGTTCTAATAATCAAACAGAGGGCATTTCTTAAGTAACTCAGGAGACAAGCAAACAAAAGCTAAAACAACCTGACAACAAATCTGAGTTCCACTGATGACTGCGCTCTACCTCCCATCAAGCTTAGTATGAGCTTAGTGATCTGACACACCAAGTATTCAGGTTCTGTGTTCCTAATCCAACCCTTACTAGCTCTGTGACCTTGGGTGAGTTACTTATTCTCTCTGTGACTCAGTTTCCTCATCTATAAAATGGGTGGGGGTTTTTTTTGTTTTTGTTTTTGTTTTTTTCCTGAGACAGGGGCTCACTTTGTCATCCCGGCTATAGGGCAGTGAGCAATCTTGGCTCACCAAAGTCTCGATCTCCTGGGCTCAAGCAATCCTCCTGCCTCAGCCTCTCGAGTAGCAGGGATTACAGGTGCACACCACCACACATGGCTAATTTTTTGTAGAGACGGGGTATTGCCATGTTGCCCAGGCTAGTCTCAAACTCTTGAGCTCAAGCAATCCTCCCACCTTGGCCTCCCAAAGTGCTGGGATTACAGATGTGAGCCACCACACCCATCCTAAAATGGGTTTTGCAAGGATTAAATGTGCTAATACACGTGCGGTATCTAGAATGGTGCCTGGCACACACCGAACCCTCATTTGTACTACTCTTATTAATGTTGTCAACCTGGGCTTCTCAAACTCTGATCCAAGGAGCGCTAAACTTCCATAGAGCTTATTTGATTCGTTCATTCATATTTAGAGATGAAGTCCTGCTCTTTGGCCAGGCTGAGTGCAGTGGCACAATCACAGCTCACTGCAGCCTTGAACTCTTGAGCTCAATGATCCTCCTGCCTCAGCCTCCAGAGTAGCTAGGAATACAGGCATGCCACATGTCTGCTTTTAGAGTTTCTTAAAGTGTTATCATTGGAGAGGCAGGCATTAGATGATGTTTTCCTTTTTAAATCGCTGCATTTATTCATTTATTTAGTTAGGGGAAAAAAGATTACTTTTTTTTTTTTTTTTGAGACGGAGTCTCGCTCTGTCGCCCAGGCTGGAGTGCAGTGGCGCGATCTTGGCTCACTGCAAGCTCTGCTTCCCGGGTTCCCGCCATTCTCCTGCCTCAGCCTCCAGAGTAGCTGGGACTACAGGCGCCCGCCACCATGCCCAGCTAATTTCTTTACGTATTTTTAGTAGAGACAGGGTTTCATCGTGTTAGCCAGGATGGTCTCTTATCTCCTGACCTCGTGATCCGCCCTCCTCAGCCTCCCAAAGTGCTGGGATTACAGGCTTAAGCCACCGCACCTGGCCGAAAAAAGATTACTTTCAAAGGCAAAATATCAAGATTATAGCTCAGCCATGTAATCAGGACCCTGCACAGTATTCCCCCCAGCATTTTACTATAAAAATGCCAACCATACAGAGAGGCTGAAAAAAGCAGATAGTGAGCTCCTATGTACCCACCACTAGATTCTACCATCAGCATTTTGCCATATGTGCTTTATCACATATCTTTCCATCTATCCGTGTGTCCATCCATTTTATATTGTGGTGCATTTTGAAATAAGTTCTATACACATCTTTTAAGACAAACACTTCAGTGACTTCAGAAACTTCTAAAATGTTGACAGTAATTCATCTCGATCCTTGAATCTGATTTGAGATTATGTCTAAAGACGCAGGGTGAAAAAAAAAAAAAAGATGCAGGGTGATATCCTCCACCTCAATGCCTTGTCAAAGAACAACAGTCTCTCTTTTCCTTTCAATTGAAAAGTTAGTGAAATGCCAACTTATTGGACTATGGATAAAAACAAAACTCAACTAGTTGTGGTGGTACGGACTCTCAGGGCTGGCTCTGCTTTTCATCATCATCTCTGTCATCATTTATGGAGTCCTTAATAAGTGCCAGGCACTTTTCCTTGAATATACTCTTTTCATCCTCAGAGAAACCCTGCAAGGTAGGTGTCATTATTGTCCCTACTTTACAGACAAGGAGACTGAGATGCAGAGAGGTTAAGGTCCCCTAGCATTCGGGCAGGGAGACAGCCATTGCACGTCACCACTATATAATCCTCAGGCAGCTCAACTTTTCACACCTCCATCGCTGCTGGGTGGGGAGGGTGTGGGATGGGGGAGCAGAGAGAGTGACTGAGTGGGGGGAGGGAGAGGTGTCACTTGGGACACTGAGGTTGTCACTGTTTTGTTGACACTTGGGACATGAAATAACAGATAGCCCTTAACACCAGAATTCTATCCTCTGCAAAAAAGGAAAGACCCTTGGGAGTAAGAGAAATAAAACAAACCAGATAGTTTGTAAATTCTGAAGCCTATGAGAAATCCTTAGAAATATTAATACTTTCATATAATGAGAATTTTATTTTTAAGTCTGCTATCTTTAATAGGGATAAAAAGACATTTCTTTTTCCAAAAGAACCATGTCCTGTTGCCCTCAAATTGCCTGAGTTATTAATCTTCAATCAAAGAGGACTACATTATCAAGCACCACATTCAAAACTAAAGTAAAACTAATCTAAAGTCAACTTTCGAGAAATGTCTCTTTTGTGGGAAAGCCACAGGAAATGCCTCCAGAGTAAAACCCCAAATCTGAATGACTGGCTTTTTTTTTTTTTAGCTTTTCCCCCAGATGTTTCCATAGTTGGTGCCTTGTGGTAGCTACCTGACCACCCCAGCTAAAGGTGTCATTAGTCACTTCGTTGTCTAGCTAGCATGTGTCATGCTGTGGCTCCTTCCTTGAGCTTATCATTCTCTGTCATTTTCTTGTTCTTTACTTAGCTACATGTTTACTGTTTCCCTTTCACTGAGATATGTCCCAAGAGAGCCTGAACTGTGTTGTTTTAAACTCAATTACCCACGGGTTTCCTGTGTTTGTACCCATCTTCAGAGCAAAGACACTGCCAGATTTTGTTCCTGACAATCTTTCCAAGGACATCTGCAGGCCAAATATCCTGAGAGGATAAGGATAGTGTCCCCATCCAGGGCAGAGTGCAGACTTTTTTATGATAAAAATGTCATCTCCGGCCAGGCACAGTGGGTCACGACTGTAATCACAGCACTTTGGGAGGCCCAGGCAGACAGATCACCTGAGACCAGCCTGGCCAACATGGTGAAACCCTGTCTCTACTAAAAACGCAAAAAAATTAACCAGGTATGGTGGCATGCACCTGTAGTCCCACCTACTTAGAAATCTGCGGCAGGAGAATCACTTGAACCCAGGCAGCAGAGGTTGCAGTGAGCTGAGACTGTGCCACTGCACTCTAGCTTGGGCGACAGAGCAAGACTCCGTCTCAATTAAAAAAAAAAAAAAAGTCATCTCCTTCCAGGGCAAAGGTTGGGCACTGGCTAGCAATCCCTTTTAAAAGACTGGAGTTTCCTGAGCTTGGGGTTCCCTAGCTGGGACACAGACTCGCAGTGTGTACAGCATCCACCTGAGCTGTCCTGTCTCACCCCGGGGAACTTGCAGGGCAAGGGGAACCAATGCAAACATGAAGCTCACAGTGCCTGCTGTGCTGTGAGTAATAACATCCTTTGTCTCTGGTCCTGGAGTCTCTGGTCTTCTGCTAGCATCATTAAGCAGTGGCAGGTAGTGTAAAAATCTCAGACCCTTTGTGGTTCCTCACAGTTCTGTTCATTACTCCAACTCTGGCCCCTAGAGCTGCCAGGCTTGACACATAGTGGTACTCAGTAAATCATGAATGAATGAAAATACAAAATAATGCTTAAAAGTAAGTCAGGGTAGCCTAAGAACCTCTGACAGTAACCACCTTTCATTTTCCCCTTCAGTATTTATCCTAGATGACATTTTGGAAAAAAAAAAAAAAAGTCTATTTCTTTAACTGAATGGGTTGGGCCATATTTCCCCACTTTGATCTTGCCCTGTGCAGTCACTTTCCTACCTGAAAACACTGTAGAAAGTGATTAGATGCGTTAAACTCTGTAAATTAGTTCTATGACACAGGGCACCGACCATGGAAAAGAGCAAAAGAGCTTCAGTCATCTGCACTCCCTGCTTAGGGGTCAAAAGTGACATAGAGAAGCAAAATTTCTATTGCGGTGTTACCAGATCTTAAGTGGCCTGGGAGCCCTAGAAATTCCTCAGTATTGTATTTGGGAAGGGAGAGGTTAGGCAAGGGGGGGAGTCTCTCTGACTGTTGGGTGGGTGTGGTTCGTAAGTCAGGGGCGGCGGGGATGCCCATCCTAATCCCAGCTGTACCCGCCAGTACTTCCCAGAGTGGCATGGCTGGTGCCAAGGAGGGGTCTAAGGCCCCTGGGGGCTTTCTCCGCGGACGTGGATGGGGCTGCACCTGGAAAGGAGGGGTTGGTGTTGGGGCACCTACTGGGGTGCTCCTGGGGACCGGAGCCTGGATCTGGGAGGATGGGGACGGGGAGCCACTCCTCCTCCTCCCAGATCTAGTCCTCGCGGGACCGCCCCTTCCGGTCCCCGGTCTCGGCCCCCGGCCCCTTCCCGCACCGCACTTACCTGGCGGGAGGAAGAAGCCCGCGCTCCGACCTCCGCCGAGAGCCCTGCCAGCTCGGGAGGCGTCGGGCCCGCTCCCGGGCGAGGCCTCCCGGCCGCGCTCCCGCGGAGTCTCCAGCCGACACCCGGCGCCCCGCGCGCCCGCCCGGCCTGTGTACGCGCGTGGCCATGGCAACGCCGCGGGGCGCCTCGGGGCCCGGCCTAACAGGTAGGGGCGTGGCCTGCGCGGCAGAGGGAGCGTGGGACTGCGCAGGGAACGCCCACCGGGTTACCGCCTGCTGACTACTCCAGGCCCCACGAGCCTGCCCCATTTCACAGATGGGAAAGCGGAGGCTCATAGGTCACATAAGTGGCCCAAGGTTTTACAGAGAGGAAGGAGCACGAAGGAGATTTGATTCAAGAATCCTTTCCATTACCCCTCGCTCTAAGCTAGATGCGTTGAGGGAGGGTGGGGGGGCGATAGGGAGAGGTAGGAGATTGATGGAGCTGAACTCATGAGACCCTTGGAGGTTAGTATGCCCACTGCCCTACCCAAATCTCTAGTCCTTTCCTTTACAGACCAGAAAATAGAGTAAGAAGAGGGGACCTCTGGGAGTGGGGTGGGGATTGGGAAAGGGATAAGGTGGAGTGAACAATTTTGAAAGAATGAGGATTTCTTCCATGTGCTGGGGAAAAAAATTTCCAAACTCACAATCCTGCTGCTCCTGCTCCTCCCTGTTAAGAGTGACATTTATTCATTCTTTTGCCCTTTCTCTATCTCTGCAAACATCTTCTGAGGCCTATGAGTGTCACGTGCTGGTCCCAGAATACACGTGGAATACTTACTGCCCTTAAGAAGCCCCTTGTCAGTCGGCATAGGACTCGGGGGATGGAGTGTGTTGAGAAGATGTGCAAATCTTATCTCCCACCACCTCCCACTTCTGCTTGGGGGCAGCACAACCTTGCTGACTTTACCTAGAGAGTGATTCCTCTCAGTGTCAGGAAATGGCTGACCAGGTACCTCACGAAAAACTCTAAACATTTTTCTAAGAGAGATGAACTATGGCACACTCTACCCTGGTGATTCGGTTTGGCTCTGTGTCCCCATCCAGATCTCGTCTCGAATTAAAATCCCCACGTGTTGGAAGAGGGGCCTGGTGGGAGGTGATTGAATCATGGGGGCAGACTTCCTGCTTGCTTTTCTCGTGATAGCGAGTGAGTTCTCACGAGATCTGATGGTTTAAAAGCGTGGCACTTCCCCCTTTGCTCGCTCGCTCTCTCTCTTTCCTGCTACACCATGTTACAACATGCCAGCTTCCTTGCTTCCTCTTGGCTTTCCGCCATAACTGTAAATTTCCTGAGGCCTCCCTAGCAGTGCAGAACTGTGAGTCAATTAAACCTCTTTTCTTTGTAAATTATTCACTCTCAAGGAATTGCTTTATAGCAGTGTGAGAACAGACTAATCCACCTAGTCAGTAGGAAGAGGATCTGAGAGAAATCATGGACATCGATTTGGGGTGGAATATATGGTGAAGATGCTCAAATGTGCCTGGAGGCTTTTAGAAATGTGGACTTCTGGGCACAGACCCCAGAGATTCTGATTTAGCAGGCCTGGGACCTAATCCAGGAATGTACATTTGCAACAAGCTTGACAAAACCCTGATTTAAACAGTTGAACTGCAGAGACCTCTCCTGGAGCCTGTCCCTACAAATCTCTTCCAGGCCCTCAGTCTGGAAGGTTCTGCGTGGATCAGTTTCCTACAACCAGAAAGAGTCTAGGCATAAAACGCTAGGAGTGACCACAAGGGCTGGGACCTGAGTGATAGCTTCACAGGAACAGAGAGGGTCAGGCCCAGGTCCCCACATGTTTCTGCCTCAGAGCCTTTGGTCTTGCCCATTTCTCTGCCTGGAATGCACTTCCCCCCAGGAATCTCGTTTGCTTTCTTTACTTTAGCTTTTTACTCACATATCATCTTTTCTAAAATTGGTTTTTTGAAAAAATAAAACAACCACCACGAAATCTAATAACAAAGCAAATAAAAACAACAAGAACAACAAAAGCAAATGAAAATAAGAACAACAAAAGCACATCCAAACAAAATAAAAACCTCAACACTCTCTCCCTCTTCCCTTCTTTTTGCCATTTGCTATAGTTGGAATATTTGACCCCTCCAAATCTCATGTTGAAATTTGCTCCTCAGTGTTGGAGGTGGGGCCTGGTGGGAGGTGCTTGGGTCATGGGGGTGAATCCCTCATGGATGGCTTAGTGCTGTTTTTGTAGGGTGCGTGAGTTCTCACTCTATCAGTTCCCTAAAGACCTGACTGTTAGAAAGAGCCTGGCACCTCCCCCTCGCTCACAGTCACTTCCTCTCTCATCATGTGATCTCTGCACATGCAGGCTCTACTTTCTGCCAGGAGTGGAAGCAGCCTGAGACCCTCACCAGAGGCAGATGCTGGCACCGTGCTTCTTGTACAATCTGCAGAACCATGAGCCAAATAAACCTCTTTTCTGGATAAATTACCCAGCCTCAGATATTACTTGATAGCAACACAAATGGACTAAGATATCATTTATCATCAATTCACATACTATTTCTTTTATTTATTTATGTGATTTATTGTGTCTCCCTCTCTGACCCCTGGTAGAATCTAAACTCCATGAAGGCAGGGATTTTTTTTTCCTGTTTTGTTCACTGCTGTGCCACCAGTTCCTAGAACAATGTCTGAATGAATAGATACTCAGGGGAAGCCCCTGCCACCCTTCTGAAGCCTGGCCTCCTGTCCTCTGAGGACTGCTGGGCTGACCTGTCCTCACCCCAGGATGTCAGCTTCTCTAGTCCCTTGCCCAGGCCTGAACACCACCTCCACCCTTACCACTACCCCTCCGTGCTTGTCTTTAGTCAAACTCTTGTCATTAACATGAACCCAGGACACAAACTTGCTCACTATCAGACAGACCCCAGTGAAACCCAGGCTGGCCATGAACTGGAACAGCCCATGCCCCTCACCAGGCTTTGAGAGATCATCTGTTGCTGTTAGCTGATATCTCAATGAAAAACAAAAATTCCTAAACTGAGAGCAAAGCTAACACTCAGAATCAGTGGAGCCGAAGTTGCCAAATCTCAATTGGATCCTCTGTCCTCAGGATGCCACTCTTATCTCAAAGGTGTGCAAAATTCTTGAAACCTGTATCATCCATTTTCATCTTAAAAACAGAAAATCAAATACCCAGTAATGGTTTTATGATATAATTTCCTGGACTGAGTAAGAGAGTTGTACCTTGCAATTAAACAGTGATGCGACATTAAAAAGATGGTCCCTGAAAAAAAAAATTGATGTTTCTAGATTATTTGTGCTTCTTGGCAGTGCCTTCAGTTAACCTTTTATTGAACTCTCAGTGACTACCAAGCCCATATTGTAGGAAATAAGGCTCAGAGACAGGGAGAAATGTGCCCAAGGTCACACAGCTAGAAAATCTGGCAGGCTTTGAATCTAGATGAATGTGACAAGGAAGGTATTTCCCCTGGAGAACTACAGGTGACACCTGTCACAATCACAAGATGCCACTTACTCACACCTGCTTTCTCTCACTTCTGTGCAGCCTGCATTCTTGTCTGTCCAAAGGTTCAGGCAGTGCCCAGGGCAGGGAGGGAAGGGGGCATAAGCCAAGAGGAGGCAGCTCAGGCCTGCCACCTACATTACCCGCTGACACTGGGCGCTGGGCTTCCTTCCTGCAGAAGTTCTGCCCCCAGAAAATCTCATTCCTTCCCAGCCACCTTCCCTGGGCTGTTCTTGCCTGGGGAGAGCGCAGCCCTGTGCTCCATACTCAGAGACCTGTGTGATGTTTCTCCTGCTGCCCTTGCATTCCAACTTGAAATGAATGCTGGCTTCAGGCCCCAGCCCTTGCCAGGAGAGGTGCGGAGGCTTCCTCAGCCTCTATGGCATGAAAGAGAGCCAGAGAAGGAGCAAGAACGAGAGAGTACAGAGTGCAGGAAATAGCCAAGCTGTTGCACAGGGTGACAGATGACAGAGAGCAGAGGGCCCACTAGAGACTCCACGGCCCATTAGTAACCTGACCATATAAGCTTAGAAAGTACAGATTTTTATATACAGACCTACACACACAGACTCATAAAAATAATTTCAAACCGTGGAGAGAATAACTGGTAACCGAGACTTTCTGCAGCCATCTTTGCCGTTTCCCCTGGCAGAAAATGAGAAAACGTGCAGCTTCATCTCATGTCGACTCTTTCATGCTGGTTTGGAACATTTATTATCTTGCAAATCGGTGTTCAAAGTCAGTTGCCTTTGGTTCCTTGCGCTTTGCTGTGGGGGGTCTGTCTGTACCATCTGTTCAAAAACTGAAAAGTGTGCTGGCCCCACCTGTCCTGGGCCTGGTTTTTGTTGTATTTTGTTTGTGCCTCACTTCCCTCACCTGTAAAATGGGTATAACAACAGCACTGACTGAAAGGAGTAAATGGATTAAGATGTATGAAACAGTGGATCAGTGGCTGGTACAACTGAATGGCTTTATGAGTGTTTGCAATTATGGCCTGTTTTCTTTTTCTCTGATGTTGTGGGAAGAGAGCCCTAATCTCAACCCAGGTCACAAACACTCTGGAGAAACTTTGATTTGCATCAAGACTCAGTCCCACTCCAGAACAAACCCGATCTCTGGATGACTAGTTTCATATTATCTGGCTGGCTGCTCTGAGACCTTTCTAGATATGGGTATGGATATAAGAGATAGGATGTGCTCCTTCCTCTAGTCACAACTAGAGGTGATTCTTGGGAGCCCAGTGGTCTCTATGGCGTGGCGCCTGCTGGACAACTCCATAAATTCTACTTTCAGGCATGTGGGCAAACCTCCACTATATTTTTGTGAGTGACAGTGAACCTTTATGAATGTGGTTAACAAATTCAGCTCATATTTATTAAGGCTAACAAGGTACCAATCACCATGTCGTGCACAGTTTTATTTAATTCTTAGCCCAACTCATTATACAGAAGGAGAAATTGAGGCACAGAAAAGTCAAGTAACTTAACCAGTTACAGATCTTGCACGTAGTGGTTCTGGAATTCAAACTCTGGCTGCCACACTACAAAGTGCAAAGTGCTGTACTTTTTGTAAACTTTCTTTTTCCTATCTTTTTTTTTTTTTTTATAAGATGGAGTCTCACTCTCGCTGTGTCCTCAGGCTGGAGTGCAGTGGTGCGATCTCGGCTCACTGCAACCTCCGCCTCCCAGGTTCAAGTGATTCTCCTGCCTCAGCCTCCTGAGTAGCTGGAACTATAGGCACACGCCACCATGTCTGGCTACTTTTGTGTTTTTAGTAGAGATGGGGTTTCACCATGTTGGCCAGGCTGGTCTCAATCTCCTGATCGAGTGATCCACCCGCCTCAGCCTCCCAAAGTGCTGGGATTAGAGGCATGAGCCACCATGCACAGCCTTTTTATAAACTTTTTATTGAAGATAATATACATATTGAAAAACATACATTTTGTCTCAGGTCATAATTGCACTTTATAGCATTACAAATGGGCTGAGACACTATTTGAACTTTTACTAAGTGTACTCACCCACCTACCCAGAATCCAGATCAAGAAGCAAAACATCACCAGCACCCCTAGAAATCTCCCTGTGACCCCTTCCAGTCATTACCCACCCCCTGGGGTAGCCACTATTCTGACTTCCAATCTTCCAATGTCATAGATTAGTTCTGGGTTTTTGTTTTTGTTTTTTTTTTTAGACAGAAGTTTGCTCTTGTCACCCAGATTAGAGTGCCACGGCATGATCTTGGCTCACTGCAACCTCTGCCTCCTGGGTTCAAGTAGTTCTCCTGCCTCCACCTCCCAAGTCCCTGGGATTACAGGCACCTGCTACCATACCCAGCTCATTTTTGTATTTTTAGTAGAAGTGGGGTTTCGCCATGTTGGTCAGGAGGTTGAACTTCTGACCTCAGGTTATCCACCTGCCTCACCTCCCACAGTGCTGGGATTATAGGCATGAGCCACTGCACCTGGCCAGTTCTGTTTGTTCTTGAACTTTATGTAAATGGGATCCTACAAATTCCATCTTCCGTCTGGTTTCTTTTGCTCGACATTATATTTGGGAGATTCAAGCATGTCTTTTCAAGTAGCTGTGGTTCATTCATTCTCATTGCTCTGTTGTATTCCATTGTGTTGGTTGTCAACTGCTGCTTAATGAACTACCACAAACTTAGCAGCTCAAAACAACCCACATTTATCATCTCACAGTTTCTATGGGTCAGGAATTGGGCAGGGCTCAGCAGGGTCCTGTGCTTCAGGGTCTCACAGGCTGCAATCAAGGAGTTGGCCAGGGCTGGGGTCTCATCTGAGGCTCAACCGGGGATAAATCTGCATCTACTTTCTTTTCTTTTCTTTTCTTTTTTTTTTTTTTTTTTTTTTTTTGAGACAGAGTCTCACTCTGTCACCCTGGCTGGAGTGCAGTGGCACGATCCTGGCTCACTGCAATCTCTGCCTCCCAGGTTCAAGTGATTCTTCTGCCTCAGCCTCCCAAGTAGCTGGGACTACAGATGAGTGCCACCACGCCTGGCTAATTTTTGTATTTTTGATAGAGACGGGGCTTCACTATATTGGCCAGGCTGGTCTCGAACTCCTGACCTTGTGATCCACGCCCCCGCCTTGGCCTCCCAAAGTGCCGGGATTACAGGCGTGAGCCACCATGCCCAGCCCGATCTGCTTTCTTTTTTTCTTTTTCTTTTTTGTTTTTGAGACAAGGTCTCTCCTGTTGTCCAGGCTGGAGTGCTATGGTATGATCATAACTCACTGCAGCCTTGATTTCCCAGGCTCAAGTGATCCTCCCACCTCAGCCTCCCAAAATGCTGAGATTATAGGGGTGAGCTACTCTACCTGGCTGGATCTACTTTCAAGCTGACATTGTTATTGGTAAGATTCAGTTTTTTGAGGGTATCAGAAGGAGAGCCTCAGCTCCTTGCTGGGTATTAGCTGAGCTCACCCTCAGTTTCTTGCCATGTGGGCCTCTCTGGAAGGTGGCTTGCTTCATCAAAGTAAGTAAGAGTCAGTAGACAGATTCTGTGACTCTGGACCCTCAATAGACTCTCAATAGAAAGATGGAAGTTATCATGTTATGTAACATAACCACAGAAATTACATCCCATCACCTTTGCTGTATTCTACAGCTTAAAATACGTTACAGATCCTGCCCCAACTCAAGGGAGAGGATTCCACAGAGGTGTGAACACGAGGGATAATTGGGCACCACTGTGTATGTCCATTGGTATGCATAAGCGCACATGTCTATTATATATAGACCCAAGAGTGGAGCTGCTGAGTTGCAGATTCAGCAGATGTTCAGCTTTAAAAGATTCTGCCAAACATTTTTCCAAAGCGCTGGTACCAATCTACACCCCCCCAGCAGTGCATGAATACTTGAGTCAGAGCACATGCCTTCAAGTATTATTCTCCCCTCTCTTCTTATAGAAGGAGTTTGACCAGAAGTTCCTTGGAACAGGAGGTCCTAAACCTGGCCCCTTGGCAGAATCACTAAGTTCCTGGGCTGCACCTCCAGACTTTCTCATTGTTGGATGGCTGGGACATAACCTGGAAGCTACACTCCATGTGGTAAAGGTTCTTTGTTTTTCTTTTGAGACAGAGTCTCGCTTTGTCACTCAGGCTGAAGTGCAGTGGCACGATCTCGGCTCACTGTGACCTCCGCCTCCCAGGTTCAAGCGATTCCCCTGCCTCAGCCTCCCAAGTAGCTGGGACCACAGGCATGCACCACCACACCTGGCTAATTTTTTGTATTTTTAGTAGAGACGGGGTTTCACCATGTTGGCCAGGCTGCTCTTGAACTCCGGACCTCAAGTGATCCACCTGCCTCGGCCTCCCAAAGTGCTGGGATTACAGGTGTGAGCCACTGCATCTGGCCATTCTTTTCTTGTTCACCCAAGCATCCCTGGTGCTCAGAGCAGTACCTGACATGCAGCCAACATTCAATAAGGACTTTTAAAAAATAAATGAATGAGTTTAGGGGCTGAGCATGGTGGCTCACGCCTGTAATCCCAGCACTTTGAGAGGCTGAGGTGAGAGGATCATGTCAGTCCAGGAGTTTGAAACCAGCATAGGCAACATAGAGAAACCTTGCTTTTACAAAAAATAAAAAAGTTAGCTGGATGTGGTGGCACGCACTTGTAGTCTTGGCTACTCTGGAGGCTGAGGCAGGAGGATTGCATCAGCCCAGGAGTTCAAGGCTGCAATGAGCTATGATCACGCCACTGCACTCCTGCCTGGGTGACTTAGTGAGACCCCTGTCTCTTAAGATAAAATAAATGAATGGATGAATTTAGGACTATTGTCCAAGGAGACCTACTGGGTCAGGGAAGGTGTGAACCGCTGAAATTGGGAGGAAGCTTTGATATGTCTGAGCCTATGTGTATTTTTCTGGAAAGAAGGCCCAGAGCCTTAACCAGACTTCTCCCCAACAAAGGTTAAGAGCCTCTGTGATTGGAGGTGGTCTGGGGTAGTTGATTTATCCTATAAAGAAACAGTTGGGCCTGGGGAAGGAGGCACCGGGGCTGTGTAGAAGGCTCTATGGTGCTTGGCAGGGTTCAGGAAGTGAGAAGAGAGACAGTCTCTGCCCTGGGGTGGCTTCTAAGCTGACACCCCTGCTCACTTTGTCCTTTGATGTACAGTGGCTCTTTTGGCACATCTAGCTACTGCCTGGCCTCCTGTGCCCTCCCCTGTGTCTGTTTATTGAGTAGCAAATTCCAGAAGGCCTTGGTGGCCCTGAGTTTCCATCAACAACAAGTCAGCATGATCCCTACCTTTTGAGAAAGCCGCTCCCAGTCAACAGCAGGCCTCCCTGTTGGTCTAGTTTGAGATGATCTCAGCCCTTGTCACCTCTCTGGGTTTCTGGAGGTTTTGTAGCATCTCACTGCCATCTGCATTCTCTTCTCATTTCAACAGTGCTCCTATTTTTTTTTTTTTGAGATGGAGTCTCACTCTGTCATCCAGGCTGGAGTGCAGTGGTGTGATCTCAGCTCACTGCAACCTCCGCTTCCCGGGTTTAAGCGATTCTCCTGCCTCAGCCTCCCGAGTAGCTGGGATTACAGGTGCACACCACCACACCTGGCTAATTTTTGTATTTTTAGTAGAGATAGGGTTTTACCATGTTGGTCAGGCTGGTCTTGAACTCCTGACCTCGTGATCCGCCCACCTCAGCCTCCCAAAGTGCTGGGATTACAAGCGTGAGCCACCATGCCTGGCCAACAGTGCTCCTATCTTAGGCATTTTGGTTGTTGTTTCAGGTCATCCCCATCACTCGCTGCTGGTCTTCCTTTCTGACCTGATCAGCCCCTCACTCTGGACATTTCTTCTCAGGTTTCCTCTGAATCATTTCATTTGGTCTAAATATGTCCAGTTTTTCCTCCTTCCTTACTGCATTCAACGTAGACTCTCTTTTCTCCAGAACAACTGTTCGTTTCTTTCTGATGCTTTACCCACATCCTCAGCTTTCACCGTGTTTTCTGACCTCTCCTAAGAACTGATTGTTTTTTGAAACTTAAGTCTCAAAGATTGTCCCTTCTAATCTGGCTCTGAGTTTGAATCATTGTCTAGAAACAAGGGAGACAGTAATGTTCCTTGGTCACTAGGATGCTCAGTCGAAGGGCTGAGTGCTCACCAGGGGCTGAGGGGCTGGGGTTGGAGAGGGAGGGACTTGCTTCCACAGGGGGTGGAGCTTGTGGGGTCAGGAAGGGCTCTAAGAAAAAGGAATCACTTGACCTGAGTCTTGAAGGATGGGTAGGATTTCAGGAGGGAGAGAAGGAAGAGAAAGGCATTGCAGGAGGAAGGAGCAGTGGGAACAAGAGCTGGAAGATGAGGAATGAGGGAGGCTACTCAACCGTGGGACAGAAGGAGGCAGGTGCTGAGACTGCAAACTGAAGGCCACAGTCAGCCTTCATGTTTCTTTGACTTTCACAGTGTGTTAAAATACTTTTAACTAGTTGATGGAGGACAGAGCCTCTTTCTGTGGAGTGACAAAGAGCCTGTATTAGTCCATTCTCATGCTGCTGTAAAGAACTGCCCGAGACTGGGTAATTTATGAAGGAAAGAGCTTTAATTGACTGACAGCTCTGCAGGGCAAGGGAGGCCTCAGGAAACTTACGATCATGGTGGAAGGGGAAGCAAACGCGTCCCTCTTAACATGGCAGCAGCAAGGAGCAGTGCCAAGCAAAAGGGGAAAGCCCCTTATAAAACCATCACATCTCCAAGAACTCACTCACTACCAAGAGAACAACATGAGGGTAACCACCCTCATGATTCAGTTACCTCCCACTGGGTCCCTTCCACAACATGTGTGGATTATGGGAACTACAATTCAAGATGAGATTTGGTTGGGGACATTGCCAAACCATATCAGAGTCTAGTTCAAACTAGCCTCAGCATGAAAGCAAATTAACTGGTTACCATAAATGAAAAGTCTGCAGGGCTGAAGTGATAGCATCAGGCCTCAGTCTCTCTCTGGCTCCTCAGCCATGGCTTTTGACCATGTGGATCCAGCCTCAGACAGAATCTCTGTATAATGGTCACAGAAAGACTGCCACAGCTCCAGCCCTTACATCTTCTCAGCTTTGAATCCCAAGGGGATGAGAGATCATTTTTTTCCTAAGATTCTCCCAAAGGCCTCATGGCTTCTCATTTTCTCTGATTGAATCACAGGCCCATTTCTAAGCCAATTAGTGTGGTCCAGGGGACTGCTGTGCTCTGATTGGTCAAGCTTGAGTCACATGCCCATCCCTGCGGCCAGAGATGGAGTCAACTCAATCAGCAAGAGACTGAGACTGGGCTGAGAATAGGAAACGGGGTGGTCCCCAAAGGGGAATCATACATAATACCGTAATATTTTAGAAGAAAGGTGAATCGATACTGGATGGCAGAAGCTTCAGGTGTCTCCTGCAGTGGCTAACATGTACAAGTCACATTGCCTTACTTGCAGTTTGGATTTGTGTCTTTTCTGGGGAAATTGGAACATCAGGCAATACTTGGTCTCTGTTCCTGCACACAGAGCAACAATCTGTGAGGCGTGTGGAGAGGTTGCCACCTCCAGGTACAGCCTGTGTCCTCCTTGTCCGCCGCACTTATTCTTATTCCTTCCCTGTTGTATAACTGCTTGAGTTTTTTACTCCTGACGAATTTTGAGTATGTGGATCTGTTTATCCTACCAGAACGGAAGTGCCAGGAGTACAGGGGTCAAGTAGTTCTCCCTGGGTTCCCACAAAGTTCTGAGGTCAAATGCCTGGCCGTTAAAGAAAAATGCAACTTTTAACTGGGCGCGGTGGCTCACGCCTGTAATCCCAGCACTTTGGGAGGCCGAGGCGGGCGGATCACTTGAGGTCAGGAGTTCAAGACCAGCCTGGCCAACATGGTGAAAATGTCTCTACTAAAAATACAGAAATTCGTCGGGCGCGGTGGCGGGTGCCTGTAATCCCAGCTACTCTGGAGGCCAAGGCATGAGAATCACTTGAACCCGGGAGGCAGAGGTTCCAGTGAGCTGAGATCGCACCACTGCATACTAGCCTGGGCAACAGAGTGAGACTCTGTCTCAAAAAAAAAAAAAAAAATCAACTTTTGTTTTAGATACAGAGGGTAAATGTACAGATTTGTTACATGGGCACATTGCACGCAGATAGTGAGCATAGTATCAAATAGGTACTTTTTGAAACCATCCCCCCATATCCTCCCCGCTCAAGTAGTCTGCCGTGTTGACTGTTCCCATGTTTATGCTCATGTGGGCTCAACATTTAGCTCCCACTTCTAAGTGAGAACATGTGGCATTTGATTTTTCATTCCTTTGTTAATTTGCTTAGGATAATGGCCTCCCGTTGCAACCATGTTGCTGTAAAGGACATGATCTCATTCTTTCTTATGGTTACGTCGTATTCCGTAGTGTGTATGTGCCACATTTCCCTTATCCAATCCACCGTTGATGGGCACCTAAGTTGATTCCATGTCTTTGCTATTATGAATAGTGCTGCGATGAACATAGGAGCGTATGTGTCTTTTTGGTAAAATGATCTTTTTCTTTTTGGGTATATACCTGGCAATGGGATTGCTGGGTCGAATGGTAGCTCTGTTTTAAGTTCTTTGAGAAATCTCCAAACTGCTTTCCACAGTGGTGGAACTAATTTACATTCCCATCCACCGTGTATAAGCATTCCCTTTTCTCAGCAGCCTTGCTAGCTTCTGTTTTTTGTTTTTTGTTTTTGTTTTGGTTTTTTTGACTTTTTAATAATAGCCATTCTGACTGTTGTGAGATGGTATCTCGCTGTGGTTTTGATTTGCATTTCTCTCATAATTACAGATGATGAGCCTGGCCATTTTTAATCATCTCATTCCTTGCTCATGTTTAAATCCTTCTTTTAGAAACTGTTTAATACAAAGTAGAATCAGTATCTGGGAGTTCCAACACCTGATGTCCTTGGGTGGGAGGAAGTGTCTCCATCTACTCTTTGTTCTTTCTGCTCACTCTTGCTCATACTGACTTGTTTCTTGGATGGTTAATTATTTGAATGTGATCTCAGTTTTGATTGAAATTGATCTGCAGGAGTCCTGAGGGGTCTGATTCCTGGCTGAGTTCCTCTAGGAAGGATTCTTGTTTGTTTCCTTTGGATGCCAGGGCTGCTCTCAACCTGTGATCACTTACATTTGCTTCCTCAGCTTGCCATTTCCCCCTTGAATGCACGGAGTGTTAAACTAATTTCTAGACCCATGTGGTTACAAATCCTCAGGGTTGACAATCGTCATTATTATGGTGGCCATTGCTAATTTTCCCCTCCAGAACCCCTGCAGAGCCCATGGGATCCCTTTCCTGGCAGTCCAGAAAAATACCCTTAAAGCCCCCTCTTTCTCAGGATGTAGAGCACCTTTCTTTTTTTTTTTTTTTTGAGACGGAGTCTTGCTCTGCCACCCAGGCTGGAGTGCAGTGGCCGGATCTCAGCTCACTGCAAGCTCCGTCTCCCGGGTTTACGCCATTCTTCTGCCTCAGCCTCCCGAGTAGCTGGGACTACAGGCACCCGCCTCGTCGCCCGGCTAGTTTTTTGTATTTTTAAGTAGAGACAGGGTTTCACCGTATCAGCCAGGATGGTCTCGATCTCCTGACCTCGTGATCCACCCGTCTCAGCCTCCCAAAGTGCTGGGATGACAGGCTTGAGCCCTGCGCCCCGCCAGGATGTGGAGCACCTTTCAAGGTTCTGGCTTAATATGGGCATTGTAGATTTTGCTAGCTCAGCTTGCAAAGGCCGAGGTCTGACTTCTCATTTCCTGCGCCTGTTAACTCTCCACACTGATGGAGGTGTTTATCCTCAGGAGTTCCTGGATTCCCCATTTGCTTATACTTTGGTTGTAGCTAGCTCTGCCTATGGTGTGTGTATGTTCCTTTGGGACTACTTAAAAAAATTGGGTGTCTTCCAGCAATCTCATTACTGGGTGTATACTCAAAAGAAAAGAAATCATTCTACCAAAAAGACACATGCATTTGTGAGTTCATTACTGTGCTGTTCACTATAGCAAAGACATGGAATCAGCCCAGGTGCCCATCAGTGGTCGGTAGATTGGATAAGGAAAATGTGGTATATATACATTATGGAATACTATGCAGCCACAAAAAAGAATGAGATTGTGTCCTTTGCAGCAACATGGATGGAGCTGGAGGCCATAATCCTAAACAAATTAACTCAGGAACATAAAACTAAATACTGCATGTTCTCACTTAGAAGTGGGAGCTAAGCGTTAAGCACACATAGACATAAATATACAGGGACAATAGACCCTGTGGACTCCTAGAGATTGTGGGAGCAAGTGGGTTAAAAAACTACCTATCAGGGCCGGATGGTGGCTCATACCTGTAATCCCAGCACTTTGGGAGGCTGAGGTGGGCAGATCACAAGGTCAGGAGATCGAGACTATCCTGGCTAACACAGTGAAACCCCGTCTCCACTAAAAATACAAAAAAAGTAGCTGAGTGGCATGCACCTGTAGTCCTAGCTACTCAGGAGGCTGAGGCAGGAGAATTGCTTGAACCCAGTAGGCAGAGGTTGCAGTGAACTGAGATCATGCCACTGCACTCCAGCCTGGGTGATAGAGCGACACTCCATCTCAAAGAAAGAAAAAAGGAAAAAGAAAAAAGTACTCAGCAGGTGGTATACTCACTAACAGTGTGGCAGGATCCATACTCCAAACCTCGGCCTAATGGAATGTTCCCATGTACAAATCACACTTACCCACTGTATCTAAAATAAAAGTTGAAACTAAAAAAAATGCTAGTAGTTGGGGGGCTAGAAGCAGCTAGAAATCAAATTAATCTTCACATCTGCATTAGAAATGTCTTATAGAAGAGAGTTATAGTTTTTAATATAAACTAATTGCTTCTCTATGGAAAAAAATTGGAGTTTATAATGGAGTTTTTTGAAACATACAACACAAAAGTAAGGAAAAGAGTATCATTAACCCCATGTACCCATAATCCAATACTTATCCAATCTTGTTTTATCGCTTTTTTCTTCCTTTTTGATTAACTTCCTTTTGGATCAACTTGAAATGCACTGTGTCATTTCATACATAAATACTTCCTAACTAAAAGGAGCTTCCCCACTTTAAGACATTATTTTCCCCCATGACATGATGATGATGATCACACTAACAATACTAGTGACAGTTCCTGAATATCATCTAACATCCATCCATGCTTACATTTTCTTGATTCTCTAAGAGATGTCGTTGTATTGATAATTTGTTGACATCAGGATCTAGACACCATCCACACATTGTGTTTGGTTGTTATGTGTTTGAAATATTTTTATTCCATGACAGCATCCCTTACCTTTTTTTTTTTTTTTTTTTTTTTTTTTGAGACGCAGACTCACTCTGTCCACCAGGCTGGAGTGCAGTGGCGCGATCTTGGCTCACTGCAAGCTCCGCCTCCTGGGTTCACGCCATTCTCCTGCCTCAGCCTCCCTAGTAGCTGGGACTACAGGCGCCCGCCACCGTGCCCGGCTAATTTTTTGTATTTTTAGTAGAGACGGGGTTTCACCGTGGTCTCGATCTCCTGACCTTGTGATCCGCCCGCCTCGGCCTCCCAAAGTGCTGGGATTACAGGCGTGAGCCACCGCACCCGGCCTTCCCTTACCTTCTTTTTTTTTTTTTTGAGACGGAGTCTCGCTCTGCCGCCCAGGCTGGAGTGCAGTGGCCGGATCTCAGCTCACTGCAAGCTCCGCCTCCTGGGTTTACGCCATTCTCCTGCCTCAGCCTCCCAAGCAGCTGGGACTACAGGCGCCCGCCACGTCGCCCGGCTAGTTTTTTGTATTTTTTAGTAGAGACGGGGTTTCATCATGTTAGCCAGGATGGTCTCGATCTCCTGACCTCGTGATCCGCCCGTCTCGGCCTCCCAAAGTGCTGGGATTACAGGCTTGAGCCACCGCGCCCGGCCTAACTTTTTAACTTTTAGTAGAGACAGGGTTTCACCGTGTTGGCCAGGCTGGTGTCAAACTCCTGACCTCAAGTGATCCTCCTGCCTTGGCCTCCCAAATTGCTGGGATTACAGGCATGAGCCACCAGGTCCAGCCAGTTTTTATTTTTAATTGTGGTAAAATACACATAACGTACAATTTACCATGTGAACTATTTTTAGCGTACAGTTCAGTAGTGTTAAGTACATTTACATCATTGTGCAACCAACCTCCAGAACTTTTTCATCTTGCAAAACTGAAACTCTGTACCCACCAAACACTAGTTCTGTAATTCCCCTTCCTCCCAGGTCCTGAGAAATATTGTACTTTCTGTTTCTATGAGTTTGGCTATTCGAGATACTTCATGTAAGTGGCATCACACAATATGTGTGTTTGTGACTAGCTTATTTCACTCTGCATAATGTCCTCAAGGTTCATCATGCTGTAGCATGTGTCAGAATTTCCATTTGTTTTAAGGCTGAATAATATTCCATTGTATGCGTAGACTATATTTTGTTTGTCCAGTCATTCATCAATGGACACTTGGGCTTATCAACTTTTTTTGTTTTCTGTTTTTTGGTTTTCTTTTTCTGAATTGAGTCTCCCTCTGTCACCCAGGCTGGAGTGCACTAGCAAGATCTCGGCTCACTGCAACCTCCACCTCCCAGGTTCAGGCAGTTCTCCTGCCTCAGTCTCCTGAGTAGCTGGGACTACAG
Organism: Trachypithecus francoisi; assembly: GCF_009764315.1. Classification (NCBI taxonomy): domain Eukaryota; kingdom Metazoa; phylum Chordata; class Mammalia; order Primates; family Cercopithecidae; genus Trachypithecus; species Trachypithecus francoisi. The sequence goes on from NW_022681457.1 coordinate 108,937,755, forward strand.
GCAAGTGCCACTATGCCCGGCTACTTTTTGTATTTTTAGTAGAGATGGGGTTTCACGATGTTGGCAAGGCTGGTCTTGAACCCCTGACCTCAAGTGATCCTCCTGCCTCAGCCTCCCAAAGTGTTGGGATTACCAGTGTGAGCCACTGCGCCCAGTCTCATCAACTTTTTACCTAATAGTTTTAGCATTCTTTGAGGATCATTTGTTGGCAAGGCTGGTCTGGAACCCCTGACCTCAAGTGATCCTCCTGCCTCGTCCTCCCAAAGTGTTGGATTACTGGTGTGAGCCACTGTACCCAGCCTCATCAACTTTTTACCTAATAGTTTTATCATTCTTTGAGGATCATTCCCTAGCTCCATTCTTTCCTTTGAGGTTGCAGAATAGTGATCTTTCTGATATTCCTTTGTTAATTATTGCTAGATTCTTCTTCATCAATCATTAATGAATTTTCTTCAACTATTATTATTATTACTATTATTATTATTATTTTTGAGACAAGGTCTCACTCTGTTGCCCAGGCTGGAGTGCAGTGGTGCTGTCATGGCTCACAGCAGCTCAACCTCCTGAGCTCAAGCGATCCCTCCGTCTCAGCCTCCCAAGTAGCTGGGACCACAGGCACACACCACCACCCTCAGCTAACTTTTAAACTTGTTGTAGAGACAGAGTTTCTCTGTGTTGCTCAGACTGATTTCAAACTCCTGAGCTCAAGCATCCTCCAGCCTAGGCCTCTCAAAGTGTTGAGATTACAGGCATGAGCCGCTGTGCCAGGCCAATGTTATGTTTACCATAAAATACAGTTTGTTCAGGAAAGGCAGAATAAATGATGGATTCTTTCCTTGTATGTATCAATATTCGTAGTAACAAGCAACTTTCCAAAGTGACCAATGAGTTTTAAAAGTATCATCAGGAATGTTTGATTTGGAATTATGCGGATGTGTTTCCATCCACTGAAGTCACCATTTGGTTTGATGCTCACATGGTGCCACCTCGGGGGATACATTTGGGTTGGCTCCTGTGTTGTTTGCTTTTCTGGGTGGAAAAAACTCAATATTTCGTTATAATCATCTGTGTTTGTGAAGCATTAGTGTGGTCTTTAGGCAAACATCTTTTTACTCATTTTTTCTTTCCTGTCCAAGGAAGCTGAGCGAGATGAACTTTAGAACCATTTCTCCTTAAAATTCTACTTTTGGTAGCCTTTTGTAGCATATAATTTAACTCACTTGATTCTCCGGTCTTGTGGCCCAACACAATAATCAACATTTCGTTTTTCAAACATGGAAATTGCTACTCAGATGACAATCTTTTTTTCTACTTCTCCATACTACATTCTTCCCCCGACCCTCCGCAGCCAGTAGACATAAAGCTACAGTTTGTACAGTTTTTAACCATGGGTATTTTGCCCCCTGACCCAGGCCCCCAGAAGACTTTTGACAATGCTTCGGGACATTTTTGGTTGCCACACCGGGGCAGTGCTTCTGGCATCTAGTGGTAGAGGCTAGGGATGCTGTAAACTTCCTATAAGGAACAGAGCAGCCTTCCCCCTCCCCACGCCTTGCCCAATGTCAATGTTACCCAGCCCAAAATGCCAACAGTGCCAAGGTTCAGAAACCCAGAGTTGAAGCAATACACAGAGATAAAATCATATTCCATTTAATTCAGTGTTTATTCAATGGAGGGGGGTGTATGAAAATGTATACATCTATGAAATTGACCACACAGGAAGTAGGAGCATGGGATAGTCTGCCTTCAGCATACGCATAGGACTTAGTCAATGGTGTTCTTCTTCCTCCCCTTCCCCCTCTGGTCTTATTCCTGGTTCCTATTTTGCCCCGTGAGACCTTTCTATTATTGGCCTAAGGGAAGATTAGTGGATGATTTTTACTACTCACAGCCATTGGAAAAATTTTAGGCATTAAAACTTTTTTAACTGGAAAAATAAACATCAAAATCAAGGTTTATTCCAAATAGCAGCTAGAATGTTTGTCCTGATTTCTCCTTGCCAATTTTTTTTTTTTTTTTTTTTTTTGAGACCCGGTCTCACTCTGCCACCAAGGCTGGAGTGCAGTGGCACAATCTCAGTTCACTGAAACCTCCACCTCCTGGGTTCAAGTAATTCTCCTGCCTCAGCCTCCCAAGTAGTTGGGATTACAGGCATGCACCACCACATCCAGCTCATTTTTGTATTTTTAGTAGAGATGAGGTTTCATCATGTTGGCCAGGCTGGCCTCAAACTCCTGACCTCAAGTGATCTGCTCATCTCAGCCTTCCAAAGTTCTGGGATTACAGGCGTGAGCCACCACGGGGGACTCCTCCTTGCCATTTTCATTGATTCAATGAATGTTTTAAATAAACTTAGGATTACCTTTTAAAGTCAATAAAATTATTGCCCTCATATGCCCCAACTTCTATAAAATGTATATTCCTATTTCTTTTTCTCTACTGCATTTGTGCTGATTAAAACAAAAACAAAAAACCCAGTTGGTGCTAAATGAATGTACCGTTTGTAACTTCTAGGATGGTATGCCCCTTCCTGTTCAAAAAGTCAATTGGTGAATTAGTACTTTGAATCTGATTTTTTTTTTTTTCTTTTGAGACAGAGTCTCTCACTCTGTCACCCAGACTGGAGTGCAGTGGTGCAGTCTCGGCTCACTGCAAGCTCCGCCTCCCGGGTTCATGTCATTCTCCTGCCTCAGCCTCCTGAGTAGCTGGGATTATAGGCATGGGCCACCACACCTGGGTAATTTTTGTATTTTTAGTAGAGACAGGGTTTCACCATGCTGGCAAGGCTGGTCTGGAACTCCTAACCTCGTGATCTACCTGCCTCAGCCTCCCAAAGTGCTGGGATTACAGGCATGAGCCACCACGCCCGGCCTGAATCTGATTTTTAAAAGGTAACTAATTTGTCAGAAACCAAAAATGCAGCTTTCTCTCTCTCTTTTGGTTTAATTGTGAAAGCTGCAGCAATTAGGTGAGGTGGGACATGTCTTCACTAGCTTATGTCGAGTATTTATACAATTTCTCTTATGAACACACATACTTGACTTGTCATACTTTCTCTAAAAAGTAAAAGTCTTGCTATCATGTTATTCCACTGTTTATCTCTCTTTTATGCTTTGTTAAAATAGATGCCAATGATTTTTCTCGACTAGATAGAATCACAAGGATACATTCTGAAATAAGACATCTTGAGAATAAATACTAAGAACATTTTCTTCTTATTAAAGTTCCTGCACAACTCCTAAATTTTGCAAAGTATTAAGCCCATGGGTGCAATGACTCATGCCTATAATCCCAGCACTTTGGGAGGCCGAGGCGGGCGGATCACTTGAGGCTAGGAGTTCAAGACCACCCTGGCCAACATGGCGAAACTCCGTCTCTACTAAAAATAGAAAAAGTAGCCAGGTGTTGAAGCAGGAGCCTGTAATCCCAACTACTCAGAAGGCTGAAGCATGAGAATCGCTCAAGCCTGGGAGGTGGAGGTTGTGGTGAGCTGAGATTGCATCACTGCCCTCCAGCTTGGGCGACAGAACGAGACTCTCTGTCTCAAAAACACAAACAAAAAAAAAGAAAAAACTCCACAAAACAAAGTACTAAGCCTAGCTTATCTCTCAGAATCATGCTGTAGTATTTGATACTGTTTTTCTGATAAGATTTATAACCCAGAAAAAGTCACGCTATAATTTTTGCTTCTGAAACTGTATTCCAGTTGTTTTATTTTGTTACATACCTTTCATTGGTTTTAAGTATGCTTTTTCAGTAGTCCAAAATTTCTCAGAGTCTATTTGAGTTTGTAAGTATTACACCATTATCTTTCCCACACGCTTTATATTACAGTTGCTACGTATCAGATTTTTAATGAACAGATACTGGGCTGAGAATGGATGGAGAAAAGGAGAAAGGAAGAGAAATGCATGTATACCATAACATGGAGAATTAGATGTATAGTTCTGGGATGGGGGAAGGGCAGAAAAACACTCTTGACAGGTTTTTAAAAGAAAAATGATAAGCAATGCAAGGATGACTGTTTCTTGCTTTTTTTCGACGGGGTCCACACCGAGTGGCCAAGCTGTATGACTGTAGTCCCCATGTCCAAGAGCATCTAGGAGAGGGCTTCTCAACCTCCACACTAGTGACATTTGGGGCAGGATAATTCTCTGCTGTGGGGACTGTCCCAGGCATTGTAGGAGGGTTAGCAGGATCCCTGGCCTACTAGATGCCAGTAGCCTCTCCCCGACCACTGTCACATTGCCAAGTGCTGCCCGGAAGCAAAATCAGTCCTAGTGGAGTCACTGACCTAAGGTGAAACAGAGTTCTGGTGTTGGTGCAGCTGTTTAACAGCCTTCCTGGGAGCAGAGAATGTTTCGTTGCATATATTGCATCTGGGGGTTGGTTGGTTTGTATGGATGTATGTTCCATCTGATTGCCTTCCTGGAATGTGCAGAGTTCCAGGGGCTGCATGTTCCCTGGGGCACTGGTGTGGAGGAAACACACGTGGCAGGCAGCCTGGTTGGCCCTGAGGAAACCTTTGTTTCCAAGGCCTCTTGTGTAGGGATGTGTGTTCTCTCCAGTGGCTTTTCTGTACAGTTGCATCCACATATTGTTTTTTTCCTCTCTCTTGGGGTCTTTTCCTCCCTCTCCTGGCCAGCCTGCTCCACGGTATTTGAAGACAGCTGGTATCTGACTTCTCCATCCATTATTGGAGAATCTGAGATTGATGTGTTGCAGCTCACTGTCACATCTCAGCTTCAGGCATTCCCAGACATCATTTCCTAGATGCATTGCTACGAAGAGACAGGGACACAGCTTTCTCCTGTTAGCCTGCTGTGAAGGTACTTCTGAATGAGCTGGAGGTGACTCGAAAACCACCCCAGAGGGCAAACTGTCATCCACACAGATGGCAAAAGCTCGGGGAAGCATCCACTCCTCTTCATGGTGGGGGCTGTCACGAGGGGTGCAAGCCTCCTTTCAGAGGTACTTCCCGATGGTTGGGGCGGGGGCGGTGGACCCAGGAAGGTCTGCAGTGGGCCTGGAGCCGGGAGGCCCCAGGCACCTGTGTCTGGCTTATGCTGGATCTATGGTCTTGACCACCTCCTGCAAATTGTCAGATGATGGGGTGATCTCAGTGGCTTGCCTTAGCTGGTTATCTGTGATCTGAATGCCACACAGTGAGAAGGCTAACAGATACTTTTTTTTTTTTGAGATGGAGTCTTGCTCTGTCACCCAGGTTAGAGTGCAGTGGCGCGATCTCAGCTCACTGCAAGCTCCACCTCCTGGATTCACCCCATTCTCCTGCCTCAGCCTCCCGAGTAGCTGGGACTACAGGCGCCTGTCACCACGCCCAGCTAATTTTTTGTATTTTTAATAGAGACGGGGTTTCACCATGTTTGCCAGGATGGTCTGTATCTCCTGACCTCGTGATCCGCCCGCCTTGGCCTCCCAAAGTGCTGGGATTACAGGCTTGAGCCACTGCGCCCAGCTGCTAACAGATACTTTTACCCACAAGCTGTGGGACTCTGGACAAGTATCTTGTCTTCCCTGGACCCATTTCTTTCTGCTGTAGAAGGACTGTGTCTGGCTCAATCATCATTTCCTGTTGTGTGTTCTGGGAATGCTGGCCATGGAAAAAGGTTTGTGGGGAGAAAGGGCCTGTGTTAAATTGGTTGGGCAGGTGTTATGTCCTGCAGTACCTCCTTTCAGATTTATAATGTGCATGAGTATATGAGAGGTTTTCTGGAATTCTCTGCACCCAGACGCCCATGGGGCTTACTGCCTACTTTTCTCCAGTGTTATCCCCCAGAGGCTCTTCCTGATCACCCTGAAGGTGAGCCCCTCTCACCTCCTGTTCTTCACCTTGCTTTATTTTTCTTCTCATTTTCTGACATTATACTGTATACATATTTTTCATCCTCTGTTCTGGCTCCATCCAGAATGTCACCTCTGTGTCAGCAAGGACTTGGTCCATTTTTTTTTTCTTGCAGCATTATCCAGAGCACCTGGTACATAATAGGTGCTGTCACTTTCCATCTCAGCTTCAGGCATTCTTGGACATCATTTCCGAGGCCGGCTGCATTGCTGCAAAGAGACAAGCACACAGCTTTCTCCTGCTGGCTCGTAGATGCACAGCAAAAATGTGTTGAATGTATAGACTTTGTTTAACTCAGGGATTTCCAGATGGATCTGATTAGGGACCTTTTCCACACCCACCCATTAAAATCCAGCAGAACACACTTGAGGAATCGCCAGAAAATCAAAAGTCCTGACAGCTGTGGCCTCCTGAGATTCATTGTCTAAGGACGAGCTGCTCCCTTCTGAATGTGCTGACAACATGGCGTCAGACTGAAAACCAAACCAAGTGGACTGACTTGACCGCTCTCCATGACGAGGGACCCAAGCCCTGGGCCAGGCTGACCCTGGGGGCTGCCTCAGTTGGCCTTCGTTACGCGGCCCGGCTGCTGTTTCCCTGAAGCCGGCTTTCTGTGAAGATGCCTCACAGACTTCTGGCGTTTGGTGAATTTTCTCTGAACACACTTGTAGAAGTGAGTGTGAGGCTTATGCCGGGAAAAGTGCTTAGATCTCAGGTCAGTTTTCTGTCCGACTGTGGCTTTGTCACAGCTGCACTGCCCCCCCTCCCTCCTTCCTTCCCTCCTTCCTTCCCTCCCTCCCTCCCTTCCCTCCCTCCCTCCCTCCCTTCCCCCCTCTCTCCCTTCCCCCTCCCTTCCCCCCTCCCTCCCTCCTCCCTTCCTACCTTCTCTCCCTCCCTCCCTCCCTTCCCTCCCTCCCTTCCTACCTTCCCTCCATCCCTCCCTCCCTTCCCTCCCTCCCTCCCTTCCTCCCTTCCCTCCCTCCCTTCCTACCTTCCCTCCATCCCTCCCTGCCTTCCCTCCTTCCCTCCCTCCCTTCCTACCTTCCCTCCATCCCTCCCTCCCTTCCCTCCCTCCCTCCTTACCTTCCCTCCATCCCTTCCCTCCCTCCCTCCCTACCTTCCCTCCCTCCCTACCTTCCCTCCATCCCCCTCCCTCCCTTCCTACCTTCCCTCCCTCCCTTCCTACCTTCCCTCCCTCCCTACCTTCCCTCCTTCCCTCCCTCCCTACCTTCCCTCCATCCCTCCCTCCCTTCTACCTTCCCTCCATCCCTCCCTCCCTTCCTACCTTCCCTCCCTCCCCCCTCCCTCCCTTCCCTTCCTCTCTCCCTTCCCTCCCTCCCTCCCTCCTACCTTCCCTCCATCCCTCCCTCCCTCCTTCCCTACCTTCCCTCCCTCCCTCCCTCCTTCCTTCCCTCCCTCCCTCCCTCCCTACCTTCCCTCCTTCCGTCCCTCCCTACCTTCCCTCCCTCCCTTCCTACTTTCCCTCCATCCCTCCCTCCCTCCCTCCCTTCCTACCTCCCTCCCTCCCTCCCTCCCTACTTTCCCTCCCTCCCTCCCTCCCTCCCTCCTCCCTCCCTCCCTCCCTCCCTCCTTCCCTCCCTCCCTCCCTACCTTCCCTCCTTCCCTCCCTCCCTACCTTCCCTCCCTCCCTACCTTCCCTCCCTCCCTTCCTACGTTCCCTCCCTCCCTTCCTACCTTCCCTCCCTCCCTCCCTACCTTCCCTCCCTCCCTCCCTACCTTCCCTCCCTCCCTCCCTACCTTCCCTCCCTCCTTCCTCCCTCCCTCCCTTTTTTTGAGACACAGTTTCACTCTGCCTTCTAGGCTGGACTGGAGTGACACAATTTTGGCTCACCGTAACCTCCGCCTCCCTGATTCAAGTGATTCTCGTGCCTCAGCCTCCCGAGTAGCTGGGATTACAGGCACATGCCGCCACACCTGGCTAAATTTTGCATTTTTAGTAGAGATGGGGTTTTGCCATGTTGGCTAGGCTGGTCTTGTACTCCTGACCTCAAGTGATCTGCCCACCTTGGCCTTCCAAAGTGCTGGGATTGAAGGCATGAGCCGCCATGCCCAGCCCCCTCGCTTTCTCTGTGCCAGGTGCAGCGGGGGCACTTTACCTGTGTTGGTCTCAGGTACTCATCACAAAATGAGGAGCTTCCATTTTGCTGGTGAAGAGATCGAGGCTCAGATGGGAAGCCTTTCTCCCACCCTCCGTGCTTGCAGATATAACAGGGGCTGTCCTTTTGTAACTCCACATGGAAATATGCAGCACGGTTTGTCCTAGGAGCTAAATGGTCCTTGTCAGGGCCTTTAGAACAAGGAATAAGTCCATTAATCCTCAGAAGGGCTTTTCATGTACTGCCTTTTAGAGCCTGTGGTTCAGTTCATCCACACATTTCCAGCGATACAGCCATGTCCCATTTTCAGTATCTCAGGATGCTTATGGATTGATTCGGCTTTGCCATCTCATGCTTGTCCATGCAAAAGTGAGTTGTTTCAGGACATGTGGCTTCGGATGACAGAAGCCCACTCCAACTTGCTTAAGAAAGATAGATATTATTGAAAGCAGACTGGTGCATTGTGTATACCCAAATGTCACAGTGTGTGGCCAGGCTCCCCAACCAGGAACTACAAAGCAGCAAATCTGTCTTTCTGTGGAGGGCTGTTTCCTCCATGCCCTTCTGCTTCCTCCATCTCTTCCTGCAGGACTGGCTTTCTCTGTATATGTGGCTACCCTGCAGCTTTCAAATGTATTGCACCCAGTTCAACTAGTCAGTCCAAAATGATCACCCAAAGGTGACTGTCACCCAAGGCCACAGAACTTGTTTTGGGAAGCAGTGCCCAAGCGCGAATCTTTCCCATGAAGAGTAGGCTTTAGCTTCACTGCTGTATCCTGGAGCCTAGAGCAGTGCCTGGCATCTAACAGGCGCTCAGTAAGCATTTGTGGAAATGGATGGGTCCAGCTGGTTCAGCTGCACTCCCCAGGCAGTGCTCTACACTGCAGTCACAGTCATGCTCCAGTCTTGTGCCTTAATCACCTGCTTGTGGCTCCCCTTCACCAGAACTGCAACCCGTCAGAGGAAAGGAAAAATCAACATCGAGGTTAGGTGGAGTACCAACTGTGGGCCCAGCACTGGGGACGATGGAAAGGCAGTTCTGTCCTCAAGGATTTCAGTTAAATTCAAGATCAAAGCTGGCCGGGCGCAGTGGCGCACGCCTGTAATCCCAGCACTTCGGGAGGCCAAGGCGGGTGGATCACTTGAGGTCAGGAGTTTGAGACCAGCCTGACCAACATGGTGAGACGCCGTCTCTACTAAGAATACAAAATTAGCCGGGTGTGGTAACACATGCCTGTAATCCCAGCTACTTGGGAGGCTGAGGCAGGAGAATCACTTGAACCCAGGAGGCGGAGGTTGCAATGAGCCAAGATTGCACCATTGCACTCCAGCCTGGGCAACAAGAGTGAAACACCGTCTCAAAAAAAAAAAAAAAAAAAAAAAAGATCAAAGCTAAAGAAGGAAATTGATTGGGGGACACCATCTCTCAGTACAGTTGGGCTTCCCAGGGACCAAGGACCAGAAAGTCACCAGGATGCAGCAGTCTCTGAGGCTCATTTTCCATGGCTGTGTATTTGAACAGTTAGCTCCATTCTCTCTCTGCAGAGTGACTTCTCTTGCTTCACTTGTCTGTGACCCACCCTGCCAGCTGCCAGACAGTCATCTAACCTCTGAGACCATGTCACTCAGAACTGACCTCTTGATCCCAAGCTGGGCTCCTGGGAAAGACTTGCTTAGCCAAACTCAGTTTCTGATTGGTTCTCCCTGGCTGGATACATACCTCAGATCCAGTCAGCTGTGACCTGAGAGTATGGAGGTCACATGATCCCAGCAAGGTGCTGAGATCTGTCCTCTTGAGTAGGGTGGGAGTGCTGAGTGGGACTTTAAAAAACTGGAATTCATTCAGATTTCTTCTTGCTGCTGTTTCATAGCCCTGGGGCCATGTGGCTTGCATTTCTCCCATCTTTGTGCTCTTATATTTGATTTAGGGACAAAAAAATGATTGGGAGGAAAGAAAAGAACTAGAGTCTTCTGGTTCTTAGCTTCTCCTTTTTTCCCTCTCCTTCCTTCCCTTCTCTTTCCCTTCCTTTTCCCTTCCCTTCCCTTTCCTTTTCCTTTCCCTCCCTCCCTCCCTTCCTTCTTCTCTCCCTCCCTCCTTCCCTCCCTGCCTTCCTTCCCTCCCTTCCTTCCCCCTTCTATTTATCTTCCTTCTATCCTTCTTCCTTTTTCTTCCTTTCTTCTTTTCTTTTCTAGTCCAAGGAGAGAGAGGATGATAATGATAGCTCTGAATCAATAAACAAACAGGACAAATGTGCTTTGGGGAATTTTGAGTGAAGGTGCCCTCCTGTTTTGATAGGTGGTTTTAACTCAATACTGCACAGAACTTCCTTGCCTCGAGGCACTATTTAGGACTCCAAACCTGTGGTTAAGGTTTCCAGCTAACATTCTTTCTGCCTTCATGTTAGAAAGAGGTGAGTCTATGCTTTATATTGTGTATACCACATGTCCATTATAATCCTCTGCATAATATGAATAATTTTCTGCTTGATCATTTCCACACATACAAGCAGGGGTCCTAAATGCCATTTCCATTGCGCTCCTCTCTGTGGGAAGAGTCATGAAGTGTTGAGGCCAAAGGGGGGCTGATCTCTAGTGAGTTGAAGACTGAGCTCTGTCTTGGTTTCCTATGAACTCTCTAATAAATTATTACAAACTTAGTGACCAATAACAACAGAGACTTGTTCTCTCACAGTTCTGGAGGCCAGAAGCCCAAAATCATATTAACTGGCCTGAAATCAAGGTGTCAGCAGGGGCTGCATCCTTCAGGGGCTCTAGGGGAGAATCCGTCCCTTGCTTCTTCCTGATTCTGGTGTCTGCCGGCCTTCCTGGACTTGTAGATTCATCACTCCCATCTCTGCCTCTGGGATCAAATTGCCTCCCCTCTTCTGTGTATATACTCTCCCCCTCTTTTGCCTGTGAGGACATTTGTAGTTGGCATTAAGGGCCCACCTGGCAAACCCAGGACAGTCCCATCATCTTCAATCCTTAATTTAATAACATCTGCAAAAACTTTACCTTACAAGGTAATATTCACTGGTTCCAGGGATTAGGGTCTGATACCTTTAGGAACCCCCAATCAGCCCACCCAAGCCTCACAACTCCTTCTCCCCCATGGAGGGTCTAGGCTCGGGAGACACCCCAAAAGGTATCTACCAGAAGCCAGATTGAGAGCTCTTCCAGAAAGTCATTTCTCAACTCATCTGGGTCCTTGCTCTTCTCTTCTATTTTCCTCCCATTTATCCTCTGGTTGGGAAGAAGCACAGAAAGTAACAGGAAAGCAAGCCCAGCCCAGAGACATGAGACACAAAGAGCCACGGGTCGGCTCAGGAGTGGGCCGGGGAATGGATCAGGCCTCTGGGTGTCCCATGCCACTAAGCCAGTCCCAACATCTCGCCTTTTAATAATGCATTGCATAAGGAAAGTGAAAGTTTCGAACTTTAGTCACTGCTGCCAGTCTTGACATAAGAAGGTGACTTGGTGCCTGTCATCCCTTCCCTGTCCGCCAGAGCTTGTTAGGAAAACATCTGGGCCTGGGAATTACTCTTCCAACTGGGTTTGACCTACAGACTCCTCAGCAGGTTGGCTCCATGCCCACCAATAGCAGGAAGGTTTCCTTTGGACTTGGGTCTGTTTTCCCAGACACTCACTTCACAGTCAAGACCCTGACCCCAGAGGTCTCCATTCCCCTCCTATGTCCCATCTTCAACAGTGTGCAATCCCCTGGGCATTTCTTATTCATTGCACTGCTTTTCTGGGCTGCACAGACTCACTTTCCTCCTCCAGGGGAACATGCTCACCCACCCCCAACACTTACATAGCCTGTCAGTTCTGGGGGCAGAGGACAAGCTGCACTGAGCTCCCTCCTGGGCCAGTTCTCAGGAGAGAGAGATAGGAAGGATGCCTAGACAGATAGAAAGCTGCTGTTCAAACAACCAGAACTTTATTATGGGCACATGGGTTGACAGGGCCAACTTCTGAACTTGAGAAGTGCAAATCTTCATTCAAAGTCTGGAAAAGCTCTTTACACTGAGCTGTATGGGGGTGTGTAAGTCAGGCCTTGGAGCCAGGCAACCTGGGCTCAAACCCCAGCTCTGCCGCTTACTAGCAGTGTGACACAGGACAGTTTCATTAACCTAAAGCCTCTGTGAACTGACCTGCAGAATGGCATTATTACCAGACTTGGGTCCAGACGAAATGGGGTGATGTGTTAAATGCTTACCACAACACTGGGCATAAGTATTCAGTACATATTAGCTATTATTATTGCCATTTTTCCCTAAGAAAGTCAGTATTGGAAGAGCTGCTAAAGTAACTCAGCACCCAAATGTACTACATATAAAATATTTTATTATAAAAAGCTCCATTGCATGGCATTTCAAAAAGAATAGAACATTTCCTACAGTTTTCCTTTTTTTTTGGCTGTTACACAGAAGAGACTAGTTAAGTGTACCAATTAAGACTATTATGCATCACATGCCTAAGTTCATCAGGCCTTAAGCCCTCAAAGAACCACAGCATCAGGGGCTCTGCGAGAGCAGCCACCTGAGCCTCACCGCTTAGTTCACAAAACAGCCCTGTGTCCTTTCTATAAAGCCAGGTCGTATTTCCTACCCACAGTTCAGGACTCCAGCGTAGACAGCACACACAAAGCTTGTTTCCTTTTTGAAACAAAACAGCTCTATTAGAAGCAAAACAAACAACCACAATCTAAACCAGCCAGGAGGAACCCTTTCCTAGCTGGAAAGGAGAATGTGTCGCCTGTGATTTGGAGTGAAGAGGATGGGGAGATGCCTGTGTCACACCCTTGAATGTGGTCCACAGATTCACCAGCTCCAAGACAGCATCTCCTTCCAAAGCACCTGCAGCAGGAGGCTGTGTGGGGCAACAAAGTCACTCCTGATACAGAGAATCCCCCCACCATCCAAATGGCTCCGTGCACAGCTGGCCCCTCCGCTTCTCAACCGTGGCTCACGTGGCTTTGTTAGAGTCTTGGGGGCAAAAGGTGTGAGAGACAGGAGGGACCGTGGCTCAAGTGGGGCCATTCAATCGGGTGGCCGGGTGTCGGGGGCCTTCTCCTGGACTTCGTCATACTGCGGTGGAGGAGTCAAAGGCTCTATCGAGGGAGGAGGGATGTTTTTGTCCGGGAGGTTGATCCTAAAGTCTTTGAGGTGAAGCTTTTCAGATTTAATCCTTCGAACTTTCAGTGGTTTCAGTCGTTTGGCCAACTTAGAGTTCTGCCTGTCAGGGGGGTTCCCAGGGCTGGCCTCCACATCAGCCCTGGTGGATGTGGGGGTGGTCTCATCAAGCCCCGTCAGTGACTCATAGGACGGGAGAGAGATGCTCAACCTCGGGTTCTGCTCCTCTCCCCTTGCTTCTGAGTAGTTTGTGTTCATCACTTCCTCGTAGCTGGGGACATAGTACCTCGAGGCAGCCTCCTCCTCCTCCTCTTCCTCCTGGCTGCAAGAAGACACACAGACAGGGAGAGTGTTAGCCTGCACACAAGTCATTCAAAATCCCAAAGAGATGGGCTCCAAAGAGTCCACACACAGCAGCCTTGTAAATAACAAATGGGTCTTAGAGGCAATAAAAGCGAACACTGCAAGTGTTTACTATGAGCTGGGCTCTCTTCTAAGTACTTTAACAAATATGAACCAATTTCAGACTCCTGACAACACTATGAGTTAAGTACTATTCATGCAGGACAGGTGAGTCCCCAAACTGGGGCTTAGCTTGGGAGGGATCTTGGCTTCATCCAGAAAGGAATTCAAGGGTGAGCCAGTGATGTTAGACCACAATCCTTTTTTTTTTTTTTTTTTTTGAGAGAGTCTTGTTCTGTCGCCCAGGCTGGAGTGCAGTGGCACAATCTCGGCTCACTGCAAGTTCCGCCTCCTGGGTTCATGCCATTCTCCTGCCTCAGCCTCCCAAGTAGCTAGGACTACAGGCGCCCGCCACCACGCCTGGCTAATTTTTTGTATTTTTAGTAGAGATGGGGTTTCACTGTGTTAGCCAGGATGGTCTCTATCTCCTGACCTTGTGATCCACCTGCCTCGGCACCCCCCCTCCCCAACAAAGTGCTGGGATTACAGGCGTGAGCCACCACACCCAGCAGACCACAATTCTTTTTTTTTTTTTTTTTTTTTTTCTTGAGACGGAGTCTCGCTGTGTCGCCCAGGCTGCAGTGTAGTGGCCAGATCTCAGCTCACTGCAAGCTCCGCCTCCCAGGTTTACGCCATTCTCCTGCCTCAGCCTCCTTAGTAGCTGGGACTACAGGCGCCCACCACCTCGCCCGGCTAGTTTTTTTTTTTTTTTTTGTATTTTTTAGTAGAGACGGGGTTTCACCGTGTTAGCCAGGATGGTCTCGATCTCCTGACCTCGTGATCCGCCCATCTCGGCCTCCCAAAGTGCTGGGATTACAGGCTTGAGCCACAATTCTTTATTGAAGGGCACTACTCCTTGTGGAGAAGGGCTAACTCATAGGCAGTACACCCAGAGTCAGCCACATAGGGGCTCTTGGAAATTGTATTTATACCCACTTTTAGTCACATGCAAATTAAGGGGTGGGTTAATGCAAATTGAGGAGCAAGCTATTTAGAACTTCCTAGGAAAGGTCACTTCTGGGTCGTTACCATGGAAAGGGATGGTAACTGCTGGGTTGTTGTCATGGCAATTGTAAACTGTCATGGCACTGGTGAGAGTGTCCCATGCTGATGAGCAAGGAGGGCAGCCAGGGATCACCCTCATTGCCGTTTGCTGGCTTTGGCTAGTTTTTTGTTTTTTTTTAACCTTATCTCATCTGGACCACATCCTGTTTTGGTCAGCAGGGTTATGACCAGAAAACAAGTCCTGCCTGTTTTCTATCTCACTATTACTATACCCAATTTATAGATGGACTGAGATACATCAAGATTAAGTGACTTGGTCAGACCTTTAGGAAATGGGAGGGTAGGAAGTGAACACTATACTCTCAACTACTCCACCGTGTTATCTGGGCGTTAAACCTCCTTTGCCTTATTTGAGCCTTTCCCACTTAGCGACATGCTGGGTGAGCTATTCCAATGCTCAGCTGGGTCCTTTGGCCAAAGGCAACACAAAAATGTACAAATTTGCAACCAACTTTCAGTAAAATGGTTGTTCCCAGGTAGAGAAAGAATATCTGAAATATAACATTTATGTGTGTCTCAAATTATTCTGTCATTTTAACTTCCAAGTTTATCCCAAGACTCAAAAAGATCAGGTCCTCTCAGCCATAGTCTCATTTGACTGTTGAAAGAGAAAACCAAAAAGTCAGGATATTTTCTACACATTTGTCAGAATTAACTCCAATAGCCACTTTCCAGGACCCTATACTTGAACCTGTGGAGTGATCATGGCCAACATCAGAAACCTCAAAGTCTGCCTTGGTTTTCCTCCCACCCTCCTTTAGGAATGAAGTCAAATGTGCTCACAGCTAGGGTGGGGAATGATGAGTGGTTGATATTCCTTCTTTGTTCTTTTCTATATTTCTCAAATTTTCTAGAATAAGCACATGTGATGGTTAATTTTAGGTGTCAACTTGACTGGCCATGGTTGCCCAGATTAAACATTGTGAGAGTGAGGGTGTTTCTGGAAGACATTAGCATTCAGCTCGGTGGGCTCTGTAAGGCAGATTCCCCTCCGCAGTGTGGTGGCACCATCCAACCCACAGAGGTCCTAGATAGACCAAAAGTCAGAGCAAGCAGGAATTTGACTCATTTCTCCCTACCTCACTGCTTGAGCTGGGACATTTCATTTCATCTTCTCCTGCTCTCAGCCTAGGATTTATACCCTCACCTCCCCTCATTCTCAGTCAGGCCTTCAAACTCAGAATGGATTATACCCCTTGCTTTCCTGGCTCTGCAGCTTACAGATGGCAGAGTGTGGGACTTTTTGGCTTCCATAATCCCGGGAACCAATTCCTCATAATAAATCTCCATTTAAAAAAATATATATCCCCCTGGTTCTGTGTCTCTGGAGAATCCTGGCCAATACAGCATGTATTATCTTATCGGAAAATGAGTTTAATTTGGGAATTGTATTTATACCCACTTACACCCACTTTCAATTACGTGCAAAAGTAAGAAGTGGGTTAATGCAAATTTACCATGGAAAGGGGTGGTAACTGGTAACACTGGAGGGCATAAATCACTTCACTATAATGAGATTTTCTTTTTTCTTCTGGCGTACACCCACAAATGGCATTGCTGAATCATGTGGTAGCTCTATTTTGAGTTTTTTGAAGAACCTCTAAACCTCTCCATAGTGGTTGCACTGATTTCCATTCCCACCATTAATGTACAAGGGTTTCCTTTAATCCATATTAAATTAAGAACAATTCTTAATTTATAAGATAAGAAATGCTTGTAGAAAATTCAAACAACACAGAAACATCTAATGAAGAAAAGAAAAACATCCCGAATCCTTCTACCTGGAGGCAAACCACTGTAACATTCTGGTGTATACCCTTCCTGCCCCTCTCCAATCCCACAGCCACAACATTTGATGGGACCAGAACCTGACCAAAGATGCTGTATTATATCCTCCCATTCTCACTGTTGTGAATATGGTCCCACATTAACAAATATAGATCAACAGTGGCTGCATAGAACTCCACTGAACAGGTACGTCATCATTTAACTCGGTAGGTGGTTTTTTAGATTGTTTCTAAATTTTTGTTATCCTAAACAATGATCTGATAAATATACTGGTACAAACTATTTTGCACTTGTGGGACTGTCTCCCAGGGATAAACTCTTATAAATAGAATCAATATGCACATCTTCAGTACTGCCCTTTATGGTGAAACTCTTGAGAAAGTTTCTGTCAGTCAACATTTCATCAGCAATCCATCTTCCCCACAACTCTCCAACAGTAGGGGTTGTCTATCTTGATCAATATGATAGGTAAAAAAAAAAAAAAAAAAAGACATCCTTTTGCTTGCATTGCATGACTAATGAAGTTGAACATCTATTGGTTGAACATCTATGGAATATTCATAACCTTTGTCTGTTTCCTATTGGCATATTCATGTTACATATTCATTTGTGAGAGCTCTTTTTATAACAGGGATATCAACTATTATCATATGTTCCCCAATGTATCACTTATCTTTTAAATTTGTTGGTGGCATTTTTGCTTAAATGGAAAATTGCTTCCCAGCCATTTCAAATCAAAGCATACACATAGCATGCTGGAGTGAAGGGACAAGAAAATGTGCTGGCCACCCCAGGCCTCCTTCAGCGACCCTGGGCAGGTCAAAATGTTGGTTCACTTAAGAGTAATGGCCTCCAGCTCTATCCAAGTTGCTGCAAAAGACATTTTTTTTTCTTTTTTTTTTTTTGAGACAGAGTCTCCAGTTTGTCGCCTAGGCTGGAGTGCATTGGCGCTATCTCAGCTCACTGCAACCTCCACTCCCCCGGGTTCAAGCGATTCTCATGCCTCAGCCTCCCAAGTAGCTGGGACTACAGGTATGTGCCACCATGCCCAGCTAATTGTTGTATTCTTAGTAGAGACGGGGTTTCACCATGTTGGCCAGGCTGGTCTCAAACTCCTGACCTCAAGTGATTCACCCACCTTGGCCTCCCAAAGTTCTGGGATTACAAGAGCGAGCCACTGCACCTGGCCCAAAAGACAGTATTTTATTCCTTTTTATGGCTGAATAGTATTCCATTATGTAAAAATATTGTAATAAAATTTTTAAAAATCTTGGTTTACCTGTAATCCATTTGTGCCATGCTATTTGGGAAGCTCTGGTAGAAAAGTCTAAAGTTATTTGTAAAATGATAAATTGTTTTGACAGAGCCTTCATGGGCGAACATGGGATAATAAAGCCTTGTAGATGACAGTCTTTTCACCATGGAAAAGTGTGAGCATGTGCGTGCATGCGTGCGTGCCCATCCCAGATCCGGGAAGGGAAGGGGACAGTCAGGCCTCACCTGTCTTCCTCCTGGGCGTGAGGCCCAGCACCTGTCGGGTGCTGGACATGGGCCAGGTCCTCGCCCTGCTGCTGCTTCCTCTTGTCCCTGATACTCAGGCAGATGGAAAGCAGCAGCAGCATCACCCCGGCCCCGACCAGCACGTAGGCCACGGAGAAGGTCTTGCTCTTGAGGATGCCGCCACCCACCTCGGTCTTGTTGCTGCCCTGAGCTGTTGGCTTCTCAGCCGCGCTGAAGCCGGGTACCAGGTTCCACATGGCCATGATCACCCCAAGGACCAGCATCCCCAGGCCGATGGCGGTCAGTGCATAGTGCGAGCCGTTGGCCTTGGACTGGGCCATCGTGTCAGTGGGAGGAGGGCGAGGCCCAGTTCCAAGAAAGAAAATAAATATATAAAAAGCAGTAGTCACAACAAAAACCCCTTAAATGGACTCCACAAAATCTCTCGCCCCACACTAGAAAAATATCAGCTGAACTCCTGCGGGATGGTTCCAAGCAATCGCGAGGCCTCCCGTGTGGATGGCTGTGGCAGAAGGGCCTGGAAGGAAAGCAGAAAGAGCAGAGAGGACCATCAGTTACGATTCCAGACACTTTGTGAACGTGGCGGCTCTGCTGTTGAAGGAGTTAAGCAGCAGCACCGAGCACGCCGGCTCTGACTGGGCTTCGCCTTTGATGCATTCCAGATGTCCTACGTGCTCAGGCTCCTCGTGCCAGGCTGCAAGAAGGGAGGCCGCCCCCGCTACTCCCTGAAAAGGAAAAGCCAGACCTTTCCCTGCAGGAGGCCAGAAAGGTCAGAGCTCAGGTCATTAAAACACTGTGTGGAATTTAATGAAGTGCAGTAAAATCTCAGCTCTTGCTGGAGGCTGCTGGGAGAGTGAGCGATGGGATGAATGGGCCACAATCGATGGTTGTAACAGACTCACCTGGGGGACAGGGCCTCAGCTAATGGTATGACCAGGCCAGACAGCCTACTGTCATCTGTTCACCACCCTCAATGGCTCCCTATTTCCTGCAGGAGAAAATCCAGCTTCTTAGAATGATGCTGCTCATGGTGGCTTTAGCCTGGCTCCTGCCTCTCCTACTGCATCTCTCAGCCTGCCTTCCTTTGCACTACCAGCCCCCAACCACCCTCCAGAACTTCTGCATTTCTCTGGTCACCCACAGCTCAGATGACCCTTTCATGTGCTCCCCAAAGCCTCCAGCAACCACTGTGGTGAGTCTCTTCCCATGACCACATCATCATCATCTCTAAGCCTGGCACACAGCAGGGACTCAAAAAATGTTTGCAGAGTTCACTCCTGTAATCCCAGCACTTGGGGACGCCAAGGCGGACGGATCACGAGGTCAAGAGATCAAGACCATCCTGACCAACATGGTAAAACCCCGTCTCTACTAAAAATACAAAAAAATACAAAAAAAAAAAAAAATTAGCTAGGTGCTGTGGCATGTGCCAGTAATCCCAGCTGCTTGGGAGGCTGAGGCAGGAGAATTGCTTGAACCTGGGAGGTGGAGGTTGCAGTGAGCCGAGATTGTGCCACTGCACTCCAGCCTGGGCAACAGAGCAAGACTCCGTGTCAAAAAAAAAAAAATGTTTGCAGAGTCAATGTTGGATGAAATGAATAGAGGCGACATGAAGCCACGGAGCAAGACAAGCTTCTCTGAAGCCACATCGAGTTCTCCCTTTGTTAAAGGTGACAGAGGCCTGCACATTCTTCCTTTTAGCTCCTGTGCCCAGCTGGACAAAATAAACCTTCTTTCCACGAAGCAGCTCAGAGACCCTGCGCTAAAGGGAGCAGCCAGCGGTCCTGAGATTCCACAGTATTCGTTGGTTCAGAGTAAGCCAGAGAAGCAGTCACTTAAGGCTTTAGGTTAGAACATTTTCAAGGACTAAGGAGGAGGAGCAAGCAATGCCTCTTGCTAAGTCGCTTCCCCATACATTATTCCTGTGACAGGAACCTTTGCAAAACAGTAAAATTTACAAGATGTTTAGCTGGGCAAGGTCTTGTTTTCAATTCTGCATTCTTTCCAGTCTCTCCAAAAGGATGACTGACCAGGCTGCTTGAAATCTGATGCTGCAAAGATATTTTCTTGTGGAACCATGAGTTTATCTGAAATTGGCCACTTTGTTAAAAGATACTGTAAAAATATTTGAAACAACATCCTTTATCAGCTTGAAGTCTGTTCCTTCTTTTTTTCACTCAACAAATATTTCTTGTGCATCTAGCTACCTGCTAAGCAGCATGTCAGGCACTGGAGCAATAGCAGTGAGCAAGTTAAGGATTAGTAGAGCTTCTAGGCCAGCAGGAAAATGATCTATAGGGAATACCAATAAAGTGGGAAGGAAGTACAGGAACTGTGGGATTAGACAGCAGTGTGTCCTAGCTCAGGGCGGTGGGACATACAGAAAGCCTATGTGGGAGAGGAGTCCCACTGGCATAATTGGGCCTGAATCCTGAATGCACAGCACTGTGTGTGTGCGCGTGTGTGAGTGCACTGGCTCTGCTCTTGAAGGAGTTAAGAAACAGCACCAAGGTACACTGGTGCATGAACACATGTGCATGCATGTTTATGCACACATAAGCACATGTGCATGCATGTGAGCACCTATGTACCTACGCATGCATATGTATGGCATATGAACAGGTTGGTATGGGCATGTGTGTGGGGTGCAGGGCATTGAATAGGGATCCCAGTGCAGACAGCTGCGGTAGGACGGGATGGGACTGTACACAAGGATATTTATTTCTTACAGTATCACTCATGGCCGGCAAAAGGAAGGATGGGGGCTCTGGCAGCCTTAGGAATGCACCAGTTCTGCCAAATGGATCTGCGCCAAGGTCAGACTCGGTGGATGGAGAAGTGCACAGCCAGGGGCTTGTGCTGGAAGCAGGAGTGATGAAAATACCACGTTCTGAACCCCTGCTAAGTGCCTGACAGGCAGGCCTTGTACCTGGGATGCTGGGAGTGTGTCTGGCAGACTAGTGATTTGAGCCGCTTTAACCCCCTCCCTGCCTGCTTTCATCCATTCTCCATTCCAGCTTTGCCTTATGCTGTACAAGAGAAAGACAAGCTCCAGATGTGAGTCATGGGCAGAGATAAAAATGTCAGGATTAATATTTTCTTTTTGTCTGATAAACTGTCAGTGATTAAAAACAGGTGATAATACTCAGTGTGGGGAAAGGTGTTGGGATGGCAATTTCAAGGCATTTTTTTAGATGGCAAATTTTGGCATTTATAGAACAAAAGTTTCAAAAATGGTTATGCCCTTTGGCTCTGTAATTCCAACTTCTTTTTTTTTTTTTTTTTTTTTTTTTTGAGATGGAGTCTCGCTCTGTCGCCGGGCTGGAGTGCAGTGGCCGGTTCTCAGCTCACTGCAAGCTCCGCCTCCCAGGTTTACGCCATTCTCCTGCCTCAGCCTCCGAGTAGTTGGGACTACAGGTGCCCGCCACCTCGCCCGGCTAGTTTTTTTTTTTTTTTTTTGTATTTTTTAGTAGAGACGGGGTTTCACCATGTTAGCCAGAATGGTCTCGATCTCCTGATCTCGTGATCCGCCCATCTCGGCCTCCCAAAGTGCTGGGATTACAGGCTTGAGCCACCGCGCCCGGCCTGTAATTCCAACTTCTAAAAATCATGTACAGAGATGTTCATCACAGCTTTATAGTGATGAGAAGCTAGAAACTACTTCAATAGCCAATAATCCAGATCAGGAACCATAATAAATTATGGTTCATGAATATTGGTTAATTAATAAATTATGGTTCATGAAATTATGGCTTATGAAATTATGGTCTCAAAGCGCTAATATATTTTTAAATCAAACAACAAGGTTAAAACAACAGTATGTTCAGTGTGATTCTAATTTTTAAAAAATTATCTATACACAGATGAATATATGGGGAAAAGCCTAGATGATTGTACTTACATTGAAATGAAAGAGACAATGTATTTATATATATATATACACGTATGTAAAAATCCCGGGCAGGGGGCCACCTTTCAGACTTGTACCAATGATTGCTTCTGGGGACGAAGGAAGCTTGGAAAGTGTATCCTTTACTCTCTCTTTCTCTCTTTTAAATTTTCACAATCTGATTGTATTGCTGCAGGGTAGCATAGCTGAGTGGTTAAGAGTGAGCTTGGGGCCCAGGTTTCCTGGGTTCAGATCCTCACTCTATTCCTTCCCAGCTGTGTGACCCCAGGCAAGTTACTTAACCTCTCTGTGCTTCAGTTTCCACAGCTGTAAAAGGGAGATAAAAACTCTCTAGTACCTACCTCATAGGGGAGTTATGATAAATTAAACAATATACGTAAAGCACCGAGAACAGTATGTGACCAGCACAACAGTAAGTTCTTAAACAGACAAAAAAATTGTTATTTAATGTTATTTAAAGTTTGTATTCTCAATGGGGTAAGATCACCCACAAGGGGCAAAAATTGTTTCTTGGGGACGGGATGAAAAAAATCTTGGCTATTACAATGGTTTGTGGCCCTCCGCAGGGCCACAGAATATAAATAGATACACAGGGCGTCCTTGGCATTAAATTTTTAAGTATTCCAGAAAGAATGTCTAAAAAGACTTCTCAGGGAGGGGAAGGTGGGAGAAAAGGTTGAGAAACACTATTGAATGTATCGTACTAAGTTTCACAACACTCGAATTATATATGATGATGTTTATAGTTATTTTCTCTGCGTGATGGGATTAACCATGATTTTCGTTTTCTTTTTGTTACTGGGAGAATAAGAATTAGAAAACAGAAATATCTATGTGTTGCTTTCCTAAAATAGTTTCGGTTTTTTCAGTTGATGGCAGGGTTACGTGTGCAACGGTAGCGTAAACTTGTTCTTCAAGTTCAGCCCTCTCTTTGGGGACCACGACCTTGATGGGTCGATCGGGTCTGTAGAAGCCCAGCTTCTAGTGGGGCAGCTGGTCAGCTGTTTGTCCCGTTCCTGACTTGTTGACCCTGGACAGCGCCCAAGCTATATTTAGCATCGTGTTCTTTTCCTTTCAAAAATATGGAAAGAAGCTAATTTTATGCTTAGAGGATTTGGACCACACAGCTTCCAGTATGTCACTAAAACACAGTAGGCTTTGTGGGCAGTCTGGGGTCCTGGCTTGGCCAAACTCAACCTCTAGACCCTGGGGTTGGCCCCATCACTGCTCATGTCTGAGGAAGCCCTAAGGGAGACATGAATGATTCTATATCTGAGTTTTTAAAGAAAAATTATTAACCAGCTAGAGACGTACCTACCTGTTGTTACTTGAGGAGACTCAGGGCAGGCCTGAAGGCAACTCTTCGTGCTAGAGTCTTGAGTTAAAGATCCACCTATAAAAACCACAGAGATGCAGCTTTCTAAGTAAGCTGTGAGCATTGCAATTGGAGTTACATGTTGGGGAGGCATGTGTTTTCTTTTTTTTTTAGGGGGAAAAGGGCAGGGTTAGGGTAGGTATCTATGCAAGACAAGTGGTACCAAAAGAAGCCAGAATTCTGTACAAAAAATATGAGTTGCAGAAGGATGACAACATGGTAGCTAACATTTATCAAACTCTTTCATGGTATTACCCATCTTAGACATGTGCTCCAGAGAATATCAGAGGAAACACTCTCAGGTCATCTTATAAGGAATGTATATACCTTGACACCAAAACTAGAAAAGAACAAGGCAGGAGAGGAAAATGACAGGCAAGTCTGACCCACCAGCCTAAACAAAAATCAGCAAATGGAATCCTTCTTTCCCTCCTTCCCTCCTTCCTTCCCTCCCTCCTTCCTTCCTTCCTTCTTTCATTTCTTCCTTCCTTCCTTCCTTCCTTCCTTTCTCTCTCTCTTTCTTTCTTTTCTTTCCTTCCTTCCTTCCTTCGGAATTCCTTCCTTCTTTCCTTCCTTCCTTTTCTCCTTTCTTTCTTTTCCTTTCTTCCTTTCTTTCAGTCTCACTCTTTTGCCCAGGCTGGAGTGCAGTGGTGCGATCTCAGCTCACTGCAACCTCCGCCTCCTGGGTTCATGCAATTCTCCTGCCTTAGCCTCCCGAGTAGCTGGGACTATAGGCACACACCCCCAGGCCTGGCTAATTTTTGTATTTTTAGTAGAGACGGGGTTTCACCATGTTGGCCACGCTGGTCTTGAACTCCTGACCTCAGGAGATCCGCTTGCCTCAGCCTCCCAAAGTGCTGGGATTATGGGCGTGAGCACCCAGCCCAACCATATTTTTTAAAAAGATAACACATCATAATCAAGTTGGGTTTATCTCAAGAATGCAGGGTTTGGTTCAACATTAGAAATTGGTCCCAGGAGAAAGGATAAACCACAACAATGTCACTCTGTGGACTATTACGTACCCAGCAGTGAAGGTGAGTAAACTGCAGCTGCGTGCACCAGTGAGGATGATCCTGACAAACATAATGTTGGACAGAAAAGCAAATTGCAGAAGAACACACACTGCAGAAGTCCACTTAAATAAAGTTCAAAACCAGGCAAAACCAAACGATATATTGCTCTATTTTTGTAGTATTAGGAAGAAATGCAAAAACTATAAACTAAAATTCAGGACAAATTCAGGCTACCTTCTGGCCAGGGACAGTAGCTCACACCTGTAATGCCAGCATTTTGGGAGGCCAAGGTGGGAGGATCACTTGAGATCAGGAGTTCGAGACTAGCCTGGGCACTAGAGTGAGACCCTGTCTCTACAAAAAATAATAATAATAATAAAAATTAGCCCAGTGTGTGGCTCACACCTGTAGTCCCAGCTACTTGGGAGTCTGACGTGGGAGGATCTGCTTGAGCCTAGGAGGTGAAGGCTGCAGTGAGCCTTGAGCACGCCACTGCACTATAGCCTGGGTGACAGAATAAGACCTTGTCTCAAACAAACAAACAAACACACACACTACCTCCTGGAGAAATGAAGAGTGAAGAATGGTACTGGAGAGGGGAACAGTAAAGGGGATACGAGCGTTTTATTATACTGTTCCTTACAATTCACATATATCTTATATATATTCTTTGGAATGACTGAAATAGTTTGTAACAAGAATGTCCAAAAGCCCATCGATGTGTATGTATTACTCTTAGCATAAAATCCAAACTCCTCGGCCATGACCCTCAAGCCCCACCAGCCTGGATGAGGCTCCTGTCTTGCTGTCCCAGCTCATATCTCTTGCTCACCAGCCCTCGGTGGTTTCCCTTCTGCTCCTCAGTGGCACCAACTACTTCCTACCACAGGGCCTTGGCACTTGCTATACCTGCTGCTTGAAAACACCCTTCCGCCCGTCTCTCTTATCTGGCTACTTATTTATTTATTTCTGTATTTAAAATTTTTTTTTTTTTTTTTTTTGAGACAGAGTCTCGCTCTGCCCCCAGGCTGGAGTGCAGTGGCCGGATCTCAGCTCACTGCAAGCTCCGCCTCCCGGGTTCACGCCATTCTCCTGCCTCAGCCTCCTGAGTAGCTGGGACTACAGGCGCCCGCCACCTCGCCCAGCTAATTTTTTTGTATTTTTAGTAGAGACGGGGGTTTCACCATGTTAGCCAGGATGGTTTCGATCTCCTGACCTCGTGATCCGCCCGTCTCGGCCTCCCAAAGTGCTGGGATTACAGGCTTGAGCCACCGCGCCCGGCCTAAAATTTTTTTTAAAATTATTTTTGGAGACAGGGTCTTTCTTTGTCACCCATAGCTCACTGCAGCCTTGACCTCCTGGGTTCAAGTGATCCTACCGCCTCAGCCTCCCAAGTACCTGGGATTACAGGTGCACACCATCACACCCAGCTAATGTTTTAATTTTTAATCGTTTTGTAGAGATGGGGTCTCGCTGTGTTGCCCAGGCTGGTCTTGAACTCCTGGCCTCAAGCGATCCTCCTGCTTCGGCCTTACCAAAGTGCTGGGATTGCAGGCATAAGCCACCATGCCTGGCTATCTGGCTACTTTTTAGTAGAGACCTCTGTCTCTCAGCTCAAATGCCACCTCCTCAGTGAGCACCTCTCTGGCCACTCAGTGGAAATGCCCCCTCCCTCACACAAATGCCCCCTCCCTCAGGGGACCCAAGTATAGCCTGGTTCCTTGCCTCTCCTTCCCATGGGTGATGATAATGCATTGCAGTCAGTAATAATCTCATTTCTGCTTTTTTGTTGGCTCCCTGTGTCCCCTACTGGAGTATGAACTCCCTGAAACACAGTTCTTGTCTGTCTTGTTCATTGTCTGCTCCAGTCCCCAGCACCGCATGCCAGGAACTTACCAGGTACTTAGTAGATATTTATAGAACAAACAAATGAATATCTGGCAAGTTTAAAAGTTTAACCAATGTCTCATACCAATGAGGGGAAAATCCCAGTCCAAGTCTGAAGGGGAGAGGATTAATAAAAGCTAACTTGCAGGAAGATCTGGATACCCAAATCCTGTATCCGTATGCAAATAATTTGCTGGCAACATGAGAAAAATATGCAGAATAAATGTGATTTCCACTGTGACCTGAGAAAGTGACTGTATCAGTATTCCCGGGTGGGGCCAGAGGTTTCAGCAGTTGCTTGGCGTTTGCAGGTGAAAGTCAGCAGGGGAACATGGAAGCCTTTAGCTTTACCGCTCCACGCTGGGTGGAGGCTCTTTCCACTCCTGTGCATACCCTTGGCCAACCAGAGCTGGCAGGGAGGGGCCGTGCGCTGGGTGTGGAGGAGGGGGGGCCGGGGAGGTAGACCCAGCTCCAGGCATCAGAGTGGCTGAGACCTGAGTGGCGCCATCACAGCCAGGCACATCTGGATTGAGTCTCCATGAACTTGAACATGAAGACAACCGCTGAAATAAGATGGGACAACGGAAGGCAGTGCTGCCCCGGCCGAAACGGGGTAAAGGGCCCAAGCATTGATGGCTGGGCCTTCCGCTGCCTCTTCTCGCTGAATTGCAGAAAAACTCTCCAGGACACAGTTTAGAAACCGGGAGTTGGATCTAGACCCTCACGCGGGCCACTGAGCTCTGTGCTGCGGCCCCAGAAGGTGCAGTTGCAGAAGCGGCCCGCCCAGTTGGCTTTAGTGGGAGGAGGGCTTGCCAGTCGGAGGCAGCTGGCAGTACTACCAACCCCTGCGACAAAGGAGCTCCTTGAGCATTCTCCCTGCACCAACCTCTTCCTGCCAAGCTGCATAATTGGAAAAGGGATCCCCGGTTCCACCGGGCTGTGCTACATTCACATCACAAAGGACAGATTCAGAGGGGCTCTCTCAGCCAAGTTTCAGCCCACAATCACTTTTGTCACAATTTCCAATCCCAGGCAGTGGGGGTAGGAAGAAAGGCGCTGAGCCCCTGCTCCTCTCCTGCCTGGGAGGGAGTTTCAGGCCACCTCCCCACGGACCAAGGTCAAAGGGTGTCAGGTTCCTGTTTCAACAGAGCACCAGGGATCTTTTAGACTGTGCACTCAGGAAAGACAAAAAGCAATGTGCAAATGAGGCATAAAGGCAGGGAAGCAGGGAGGAGGGCTGCCCAGCTGGAGAGAGCTGATGGGAAAAAGAAGAAAGGATGTTAAGTGATACACAAGGCAGGGTAAGAAGCATAATGGTAACAAGAATAGCAGTCCCTGCAGTAGCTATCATGAAGTCAGCAGCAGCTGATACTCAGCATGAATCAGGTACATTCCTAAACTCACCCGATCCTCATGGCCACCCATCAAGGAATGATCCCGCCCCACCATCTCAGAGTCTTGGACAGGGTAAGTAATTTGCCCTGGGCCACACAACCAGTAAGCGGCACCAACTCATAATCAAATCCAGCTGACTGTGAAGTCCACCTGTGCCTGCACTGTGCAGGTTCCCACCAAGCTGAGTCCCTGGGGGCCACTTTCTGGGCAAGGCACCCAGGTTCCCAGAGGTGTCTCAGGACAAAAGTGCGACGGGGTGACAGGTAAAGTTTTCCCTCCCTCCCTCCCTCCTTCCCTTCCTCCCTTCCTTCCTTCCCAGAGGTGTTTCAGGACAAAAGTGTGAGGCGATGACAGGTACATGTTCCCTCCCCTCCCCTCCCCTCCTCTTCCCTTTCTTCTCTCTCTCTTTCTTTTTTTGACAGGGTCTTACTCAGTCATCCAGGCTGCAGTGGCATGATCATGGCTCACTGCACCCTTGACCTCCCAGGTTTAAGCAATCCTCCCACCTTGGCCCCCAAGGAGCTGGGACTACAGGCACACACCACCATGTCCAGCTAATTTTTGTGTCTTTTGCAGACAAAGGGTCTCGCTGTGTTGTCCAGGCTGTTCTCGATTTCCTGGGCTCAAGCGATCTGCCTGCCTCAGCCTCCCAAAGTGCTGGGATTACCAGGCGTGAGCCACTGGACCTGAACATTTCTTTTAAAATGACTTGTTGAAAATTTTTATTTAAACAATTCCCGGTCCCCTACTGTATGCCAGGGACTTTGGGGGATACAGAGATGTGTGAGACGGACTTTTATAATCCAGCAGGAAGAGAGGCTATTCTTCCTAACAGAAGGGAAGTCAGAGTCAAAGAGTCAATGTGTGTTGAATGCCCATTCTGTGCCAGGCCCTCTGTGGAGCTCTTTACATGCATCATCATTTAATACTTATTGCTTCTATTTTATAGATAAGGACACAGGTTCCGAGAGGGAAAGTAATTTATCTAAGGTCACACAGTGAGTACAAGGCAGGGATAGCGTACGCCTGATTCTAAAACCCATGCTTTTAAACAGCAAGTAGCACTGCCAAAATGGAGCATGTCTGAAAAGCTTCCAAAAAGAGTGACGGATTCAATTTGAGGAGGGCAGGGAGAAGGAAGATACACACGCAGCTCTGTGGGGCTTTGAGGCCTCTGTGGCCTCCTGTGGGTGGAATTTGGGGGTAAGAGAACGAGGTATTCCAGGGTGAGGGCTCAGCCTCAGTAATCCCACAGCGATGAGAAAGTGGGCATCTTCCAGAATATGTCATGGCTTGCAGAGAAAAGAGGCAGCTTCCCTCCCCGACTCCAAACACGAGATGTTGGTGAATTGTATAAAACCTGACATCACCAGGGTCCTTGCTCATCCATGTAAGTGTTGGAGAAATTAAGGAAGACAAGTTCATCCTGAAGACTCCAGGGACCAGAAGCAGAAGCAGCGAGCTCATGAACCACACGTCTTTTCTTGAGGAGCTTGACATAGTGTCTTTCTTCTAAGCAGGTGGCTCGTGTCCAGCCTTATTTAGAAGGCTGGCACGGGGGACCCAGTCACGTGAATTCAGTATTTCTTGGGAAATGTGACATCTCACATTTCAGAGTCTTCCTCTGCCAGGATAGCACTGAGGGATCCAGATCTCCTGTCCCTGTCAGCCCAGTGTGAGCCTGACACCTCCAACCTTCTCCAGGCTCCGGCCATCGGTGTCTCTGGGGATGACAGCAGCAGCCCCCTGACCCTGGCAAACAAGGCTAAGCACAGGCTCTGACCACCAGCCAGACCCCCAGTACTCTAGTCCCCCAACCCCCAGCACATAGTTAGAGCACTGACACACCAGGCCCTTTACACAATTTAGCTCATTTATCCCACCCAACAATCATGTAAGGGAAGTACTGTTATCCCCACCTCTGTCCATTTTATCAAGGAATACGCTGAGGCACAGAGGTAGAGAAACTTGCCCAAAGTCTCAGCTTAGTAAGTGGCAGCCCTGTCCACAAAGCCCCCTTGTTTAGGCCATCCTCACACATGGAGCAGCAGAAAAGCCAGCCTTTCCACCAAGGCAGGGCAATATTCCCAGCAATGAGGTCTCGCTCTCTCATCCAGGCTGGAGTGCAGTGGCGTGATCTTGGCTCACTGCAACGTCTGCCTTCTGGGTTCAAATGATTCTCCTGCCTCAGCCTCCCAAGTAGCTGGGATTACAGACGTGTGCCACCACACCCGGCTAATTTTTGTATTTTTAGTAGAGACGGGGTTTCACCATGTTGGCCAGGCTGGTCTTGAACTCCCGACCTCAGGTGATCCAGCCGCCTCGGCCTCCCAAAGTACTGGGATTACAGGCATGAATCATCATACCCAGCCTAGGTGGACAACTTTGGAGGCTTAGCCCTGGAATCTGAAGAGTGGGAGGATTGGGGGCCTGGAAGAGAAGTGGGAGCCTGTCCCACGTTGCTGCCTGTGGTCAGTGTTCCTGGCAGCCAGCCAGGCTCGTGTGAACCTCGGCGCCATCTGGACTCAGCATTTGTCCTTGTGTGACAGGCAGTTCTGGACACTGACTGGATCCATTTGGTTTGTCTTCCCCAAGAGGCATTTTGCAGCAAAAAAGTAGAGAAGGGCAGAGATGAGAATTTATCAAATCAGGGACTGCAGAGGGTGCTGGTGAGTATACACTCCTCCTGTCATGCCGTAGGACTGGGAACCGGGGCTCCAGATCAGAGGCCGGGTTTGTATCTCAGTTCTGTAACTTAGTAATTACCTAGACAAGACAATTCTTAGGGCTCTCAGTCTCAGCTCTGTCATCTGTACAAAGTGAATTTTACTGGGATCTACCTCCCTGGGTTTATAAGTGACAAGCTCAGAGTTTTGATTACGGGTGTTTATTCATTTACACAACACAGTATTAACTGAACACCTACTATGGACCAAGGCCCGATCTAAGCACTGAGAATATAGAAACAATCAAAACAGACAGAAGGCCTTGTCCCCATAGAGCTCACATTAGAGCCTGTGGTATGGTAGAAGGTAATACAAGCTAGAAGAAAATAACAGAGCTGTGGGTAGTGATTTTAAAAACAGGCTGGGCGTGGTGGCTCATGCCTGTAATCCCAGCACCTTGGGAAGCCGAGGTGGGTGGATCACGAGGTCAGGAGTTCCAGACCAGCCTGACCAACACGGTGAAACCCTGTCTCTACTAAAAAAAAAAAAAAATACAAAAATTACCCGGGTGTGGTGGTGCATGCCTGTAATCCCAGCTACTCAGGAGGCTGAGGCAGGAGAATTGCTTGAACCAGGGAGGCGGAGGTTGGAAGTGAGCCAAGATCACGCCACTGTACTCCAGTCTGGGTGACAGAGGAAGACTCCACCTCAAAAAAAAAAAAAACAAAACAAAACTGTGGCCAGGTACACAGTCACCAAGAAAATGATACCTGAGCAGAGATTTGAAGGATGTGAGGGAGGAATCACGTGAATACCTGGGGAAGAACATTCCAGGCAGAGGAAGGAACCACAGAGCCAAGGCTCAAAGTCAGGAGCCTGCCCAGCAGTTTCCAGGGACCATAAAGCTGAAGAATCCATGAGTGAATGCATTGACCCAATGCCCTGCAGACAGAAGCTGCTCTAATTGTGCCAGAAATCTTTTACAGGCCTGTGGAGGCAGATTCATCTTTACAGAGGCCCAGAAGGGGTCGGAGACTAACTCAAGGCCATTCAAGTTAGGGGCAGAGAAGAAGCGGGGTCCTGCTCAGGGTTCTTTGCTGCTCACCACCCCGTGTTTCCTGGAATTTGGGAACAGGCATATGGGAGGCTGAATCATGGTCTTCAAAGATATCCAGGTCCTAATCAAAATTTGTAACTTTTAGCCTATATGTAAAAAGTGCCTTTTTGGGCATGATTAAGAATCTTGAGATGGGAGATTACGTTGGATCATCCAGGTGGGCCCAATTTAATGAGTAGTATCCTTATAGGAGGGAAGCGGAAAGGTCAAAGGAGGAAGCAGGAGATGGAATCATGGAAGCAGGAGGATGTGAGGAGAGAGTCACGAGTCCAGGGATGCAGGTGCCTCCAGGACCTGGAAAAGGCAAGGAGACACATGCTCTCCTAGAGCCTCTGGAGGAACCAGCCCTGCCCACATTGTGATGTTAGCCCCTGAAACTGAGGTTGGACTTCTGGCCTCTAGAACACATTTATTGCAAGACAATAAATGTGTGTTGTTTTTAGCCATGAAGTTTGGGGTACTTTGTTATGGCAGACCCAGGAAACTTCTACAGGTGGTGTTCCCGTTCACACCTGTGTATGGCGCCTACCGGCGCAGACTGTTTACCTACCCGATAGTTGATTTGATTAGGCACAGTTTCTCAATCCTGATAAAACCAATCGCTTGGTGAATTAGGCGCCCTTTCCTCGTGTGGCCAGGTTGGAGGGAGGCTCAGCATGGCAGTGCTCCTCTACCAAGTTTACATTTTAACCCAGGATTCTGCTAACGAGCCAAGTTTACACTTGTTCTAACATTGCTGGGACAAAAAAAACCTGATAAAGGTATTCTCATGCTTGAGTCAGCAGGCACCCCACTTCCTGGGGGCTCAAAACTGCACTTACAAAGTGCTGACGACAGGACAAGACTGACGTTTATTTTAAGTACTCATTATATGAGGGCTTTTAAGCCAAAACTTGAGGTACGTGGAGCAGCCAGCCAGCCCTCTGCAGGCCCATGAGTCCTGCAGAAGCAAGCCCTCCGTGTTCCCAGACTTTTCTTAGACCAGCTGTGATTCTGGAGATTAGGACACCGTTTGAGAAAGTTTGTCCTGCCCATATGTGGACATTTTCTTTTTTAGCCGCAGCAATGCTATCGCTATAGAAGAGGTTCCCAAACCTGCTGCCAAGAGCTCTTTTGGTATTGAGCCCAGCTCGCCCCCCTCCCCTCGCCATTCCCTGTTCCCTCGTCGCCACTTTATACCTGACTTCCCTACTTGAAGCATGTAGCCAGAGCTGCTTTCTCGAGTCCTGGGTTCCCTTCCTGCCTCCGATTTTCAGGAAGTCACTTGTCACACTTGATTCTTTTTCCACCTGTTACATTTTGGAATTGTGGCATCTACAGTGAACATTCTCCTAAGCTCCTACAAAGTGCCAGTGCTGGGTGCCTTTCATGTCTTTATTATTACTTATTACTTATTATTACTATTAATTTTATATATTCTATTTTGTTTTTATTTATACAATTTTAATATTCATTATATATTTACTTTATTAATTTTATGTATTCTGTTTTGTTTTTATTTATAAAATTTTAATATTTATTATATATTTACTTTTCTTTTCTTTTTTTTTTTTTTGAGACGGAGTCTTGCTCTGTCGCCCAGGCTGGAGTGCAGTGGCCGGATCTCAGCTCACTGCAAGCTCCGCCTCCCGGGTTCACGCCATTCTCCTGCCTCAGCCTCCCGAGGAGCTGGGACTACAGGTGCCCACCACCTCCCCCGGCTAGTTTTTTGTATTTTTTAGTAGAGACGGGGTTTCACCGTGTTAGCCAGGATGGTCTCGAACTCCTGACCTCGTGATCCGCCCGTCTCGGCCTCCCAAAGTGCTGGGATTACAGGCTTGAGCCACCGCTCCCGGTCTATATTTACTCTTCTTAACAATCTATTATGAATATTATTTACTTGATATAATCATAGTCTAATTTCTCAGTTATTTATTATCATGCTTAAACTTCCCAAGCTGATGGAAAGGTTTCTAGAATAAGCCCCATTTCACAGAAGAGGAGCCTGTAGTTAGAGAAGTTAAGAAAGTTGCTCAAAGTCACACGGTGAATGCTGCAGCGAAGAGTCAAACTAGACACGACTCACTCCGAACGATTCGTTTTATCAGGATGAAGGAACTGTGCCTGATCAAACCAACTACTGGGTAAGTAAACAGCCTGTGTGCTGGCAGGTGCCATATACAGGTGTGAGGTGCCTGTGGCATACCCCACTGCCCAGCGCCTCCCAGGCCTCCCACTCCCATGAGGAGACCCTCCCCAGGCTGCGGCTTCCAGAAACTCCCTAGGTCAATTTCAGTCTCTGTGGTCAGGAGATACAATTCCCTGTTTTTCTTAGTGTCGTTTTCCCGTCATAAGAACCAGCTTCCCCAGTGTGAGTCATTCAGTCCCCTGCAACTCTGATACTCATCTGGATGTGTTGTAAATAATTGACGCTGAGATGTTTAATCATAAAACTGGAATTAAGGTTAAAACTGGAATGCAGGGAAGGGGACGGGAGGAGAGATTAAGAGTTTGCATTAGTTTGCTAGGGCTGATATTATCAGCACCACAGACAGGGTGGCTGAAACAAGAGAAATCTATAGGCTGCAAGTCCAAGATCAAGTTGGTTCCTTCTGAGCAGGGTTGGTCCCTTCTGAGGCCTCTCTCTGTGGCTTGTAGACAGCCGCCTGTTCCCTGTGTCCTCATGTGGTTGTCCCTTTGTGTGTGTCTGTCTTAATCTCTTTTTTTTTTTTTTTTTTTTTGAGACAGAGTCTCACTCTGTTGCCCAGGCTGGAGTACAGTGGCATGATCATGGTTCACTGCAGTCTCGATATCCAGGCTCAAGCAATCCTCCTGCCTTAGCCTCCTGAGTAGCTGGGGACTATAGGTGCATGCCACCAAGCCTGGCTAATATATAATATATTATTATATAATAATATAAATATATTATATATATATATATATTTTTTTTTGGTAAAGATGGAGCCTCCCAGTATGGCCCACGCTGGTCTTGAATCCTGGGCTCAAGTGATCCTCTTCTTACAGGACACAAGTGATACTGGATTAGGACCCACTCATATGACTTTACTTCACCTTAATCCCCTATGTAAAGGCCTTATCTCCAAATGCAATCCCATTCTGATTACTGGGGACAGGGGGCTTCAACATAGGAACTTGGAGGGGGTGCAATCCAGCCCACGTTTGCTTCGCTTAGCCCCTTTCCCACTGTGTAATAAAAAATATCTACCCTGGACCGAGCGCTCACAACCTCCGTGGTATTGCTAATGTGTTTCACACATCACCTCCCAGCAGCCCCGAGAAGGAAGTGCTATGGTCCCCACTTCACAGAGAAGTCAGGGCTCATCAGCACACAGGAGGGAGCTAAATCCCACCTCTGTCCAGCGGCAGTTAGGATATACTATTGGTCTCATAGGGTTGAGGAGTGAGTGTGTTATCCACGTGGAGGGTTATCCAGCGGAGTGTTTGGCTGGCTGTGTGCAGATACCACAGGGAAAGCCACATCATTTCAGAGCTGGAGGGCCCTGGTGACAGAGAAACATGAAGATTGGGGAGATGGGGGACTACGGCAGCTGAAGGTCAGGACCGTGGCATGCATCTGCTTCACTAGCTGCTCCCTACGCGCCTCAGAGCCTCAGTTTCCTCATCTGTGTTTGGTGCTGCCAAGACATGATGCTGCAGGAAAAAAGCTGGCGCTATGATTCCCCCGACCCGTGGCTAGCCCACCCTCACAACCATCTGCTCTCCTGGGTTTTAAAATCTCTGTGAACCGGCTGGGCGCGGTAGCTCATGCCTGTAATCCCAGCACTTTGGGAGGGCAAGGCGGGTGGATCACCTGAAAGTCAGGAGTTCGAGACCAGCCTGGCTAATATGGTGAAACCCTGTCTCTACTTAAAATATAAAAAGTTAGTCGGGCGTGGTGGTGGGCACCTGTAATCCCAGCTACTCAGGAGGCTGAGGCAGGAGAATCGCTTGAACCCAGGAAGTGGAGGTTAAAGTGAGCAGCGATTATGCCATTGCACTCCAGCCTGGGTGACAAGAATGAAATTTGTCTCAAAAAAAAAAAGAAAAAAAAAGTCTCCTTGAACTAAACAAAGACACAATGGACTTTCTTCACAGCCAGCATGCCATTCAGAAGTGGTCTCATTGTCTATAGAGAAGCCCTGGTGAAACTTAAATGCTGGAAAACGATTTCACAGGGCTCATTGGACACATCTTGGGTGTTTTTCCCTCTGCCACATCAATCTGTAAACACCAAGCAGGTCCCAGCTAAGGGCCGGAAATGGGGCTGACCTTCTGAGGAATGCACCAGAGAGACCTGGCCGAGGTGAGATGTCACCTGTCCAGTACAGCTCACCTCCAGGCACAGTGAGCCTGCTGCTCTTTCCTCCTTCTCCCTGTGCTGGAGGGAGAGAAAGAAAAGACAGCGTGCTGATTCACTGGTCTGACGTTTCCATTTGGTCAGCAGGGTGGTTTAGTTTTGCCGATTGACCAGGTGGGGTGGCTCATGCCTGTGATCCCAGCACTTTGGGAGGCTGAGGTAGGCGGATCACTTGAGGTCAGGAGTTCAAGACCAGCCTGGTCAACATGGTGAAACCCCGTCTCTACTAAAAATACAAAAATTAGCCAGGCATGGTGGCGGGCACCTGTAGTCCCAGCTACTCAGGAGGCTGAGGCACCAAGAATCGCTTGAACCCGGGAGGCAGAGGTTGTAGTGAGCTGAGATCACGCTACTGCACTCCAGCCTGGGCAACACAGTGAGACTCTGTTTCAAAAAATAATGGTAATACTAATTTTGCCTATTTGTGGTTCCCAGTATCCATGTTCCCCTTCCTCCATAGTAAGCTGATGCTTGGCTGTCCATGACTTCCTAGAATAAAGATAGCAGTACCCAGCCTGTTAGGCAGTTCACTAGCTGTTGCATGTGACTAAGCAGGGTGTGTAAAGCGGGTGGGGCACATTCAGGAAGGGAAGCATTCTTAAATGAAGAGACATATCTCCGCCTGCTTCCCACTTCCTATTGGTTCTAGTGCAGATGTGATGGTTGGAGCTCAAGCAGCCATACTGGGGTATGAGGTAGAGAATGGCAGAGCAACAAGACAGAAGGAGCCTAGGTCCCTGAGGATCACAGTGCTGCCTTTTCAGCCTTGGACTGCTGACCTCTGGACTCTGTTTACATAAGAGAAAAATAAGGTCTATCTTATTGCATCTGATTTTTCTTTTTTCTTTTGTCATGTATAGCCAAAGCTAAGCCTGCCCACACAGGCTGAGAGGCCCACAATTGTGGGAGGAAAGGTGGCAGCTGGCTGGATGCAGATACCACAAGGAAAGGGACATCGTTTCAGAGCTGGAGGGCCCTGGTGACAGAGACACGCCTAGATCAGGGAAGTGGAGGGCTATGGCAGCTGAAGGCAAGGACCCTGGTGTGCATCTGCTTCACTAGCTGCTCCTTCCACCCCTGAGAACCTTGGTTTCCTCATCTGTAAAATGGCAATAATGATACCATCCTGACGAGAGAGTACACAGAGCCTGTGCCCATAATCGGAGCACTGGTCACAACACACGCTTGGCAGGAATGAGGTGAGTGATTCAGTACGGGGCTTTTGGAGAGAGCCTCAGCCAGAAGCAGGGTAAGAAGATGGCCTGGGTAAAGATGCAGAGAAGGCCTCTTCAGTCAGCGAAGCCAGGAAGCCCTGAAAACACAGGGTCCGAAGGTCACAGGAGGAGGTGTCCAACACGGAGGGGCACCGGTCAGTCTCAAGGGCCCCAGAGAAGTTGAGAGGATGCTGCTGTTTTACCTGCCCAGCAGCCACTCCCATCCTGCTGGGAACAGTGCCTGGTTTTCCTTCTTTAGGGCCCTCCCCATTCTCAGTCCATACGGTTGACCTTGATTCTGGCTCAAGGTTGCAGGCACATGCCCAGGCCTGGCCAGTCAGGGCGTTCCCACACTCTGAGGCACAGTGATAATTTCAAGATGGAAACGTAATCCACGCTGGGCCAGTGAGTTTCAAATTTCAACTTTCCCTGGAATTGCTGAGAAAGAGACACTCCTCCATTGCACATGCAGCTCAGAGTGGCGGGCAGAGAAAGCCTGCCAGGGAATGAATGAACACAGCAAAAAGCAGAACCAAATGACAGGGAGTGAGTCCTCATGACACTGTTTGCAAACTTGGATCCCGCTGTGTCTGAAGAACAACCCCTGGAGTGCTCAGTGCTAAGAGCTCATTCATTATATTGAGTTTTCTGTCCCCTGCATTTGAAAGAGTCCTAGAATGCCAAAACTAGAAACTGAATTCTAGTGAACACTTATGTTTAGAATTCTCCACTACATCTCAGGGCCAACTAGCTGAATTAATAAGTGACTTGAAATTATGTTGTCATTGTTTTTTAATGCACCTACTTGTTCACAAATCTCTTTAAATTGGAAATTGGGAAAACAGTTTTTTTGAAATGACATATAAAATCGGATGGCCATTCTGGTACCAGTCTGGAAGCACTTAATTCAATAAAATTAAAGGGTGGGTACAGTGGTTCATGCCTGTAATGCCAGTGCTTTGAGAGGCTGAAGTGGGAGGACAACTTGAGGTTGGGAGTTTGAGACCAGCCTGGGGCAAACATAGAAAGACCCTGTCTCTTGTTCTGTGTGCTGGTGGCACACATTTGTAGTCCCAGCTATTCAGGAAGCTGAGATGGGAGAATCACTTGAACTCAGGAGTTTGAGGCTGCGGTGAGTTATCATCACACCACTGCGCTCCAGCCTGGGTAACAGAGTGAGACCATGTCTCTAGAAAACAAAGTCTCCACATACCCCATCACAGTGGTATGCTGGTAAACTGGCTCTCTCTCCCTCCCCCTCTCTCTTTCACATGTGTGCATGTGCACGCACGTACACACACACAGATGCATACACACACAGCCCAGATTTGTAGTGATTGCCACTGCCCATCGCTGTGGTGTAAATACTCCCATCACAGCACTATTGAGCTACTGACACAATGTCACTGAATTCGGAGTAGGGAGGAGATGTGCACAACTGGCTGTTGCAAAATGGTCCAAGCTCACTCTGGCCCTGTTGCAAAGTAGTCCAAGCTCACTTTGGCACAGCACGGCAGATCTCCACCTGAGTTCACATCCCACACAGGGGGCGTGGGTAAGGCTGTCCACTGCAGATGGCTGGAGGCAGTCTGGGTGTCTCTGAGTGGGGGATGGATGGGTGGATGAGCTAGGTGCACACCATGCAGTGCCGTGCAGTTGTCAGATGCAGTGAGTGAGAGGCACACACAGCAAAGTCACCGGAATGAAAACTCAGGGCTGAGGACTGCCTCCATTTTTTAAGTGAGGGGGAGGGAACTTTTTGCCTTGAGTAAGCCACTGAGTTGCAGGCCTCTGAGGACCCACACATAATTGATACTCTCAGCACATCTCAGAAAAAGTAGCTCAGCCAGGACTGCTTGGGCTTCTTTCCCACAAGCCACGTCTCCTGGGAATCCTGCTGGGTCAAGGCCGAGGGCAGTCAGTTGGGCAGCAGATGCCGTTAGGAGCTGGGCTCTGTGCTCAGGCTGCTGGAGTCTGGAATCAGGCTCAGTACCCACTAGGTGTGCAACCCGGGGCCAGCTCTTCCCTGAGTCTCAGAATGGGGGCCATGTGAGGACAAAGTGACATGTGATGTGGCAAGCCCCAGCAGGTAGTAATCTCAGAACTCAAGGAAGAATCAATGAATCAAGAGACTCATCAAGGGACTCAGAGAAGGAGCTAGAACATCCTAGAGAATGAGGGCAAAACCGGTTCCTTTGAAGTAGCCTAGAGAAGATGAACGAGGGTGGGGGACTCATGGGAACAAACTTTGGGGACAAGCAATAAACTCTGTGGGACTCTAGATGTGGTCAGTCTGCATTGGGATGTGCTATTAAAGTGTAAAACACACACCAGATTGCCAAGGCTTATCAGGACAAAAAAAAATCTCACTAACATTTTTATATTAATTACATGTCGAGATGACATATTTTGGATATATCAAGTAGAGTATATTATTAAAATTAATTTTCCTGTTTCTTTGTCATTTTATAAAAAGATATGGTTACCAGGAAATTTAAAATTATATATGGGGCAGGCTGGTGCGGTGGCTCACGCTTGTAAGCCCAGCACTTTGGGAGGCTAAGGTCAGCAGATTGCTTGAGCTCAGGAATTCGAGACCAGCCTGGGCAACATGACGAAACCCCATCTCTACAAAAAATACACACACAAAAAACTAACTGGGCATGGCGGTGAGTGCCTGTAGTCCCAGCTACTTGGGAGGCTGAAGTGGGAGGATTGCTTGAGCCTGAGCAGCGGAGGCTGCAGTGAGACGAGATTGCGTGACTGCACTCCAGCCTGGGTGATACACAGCAAGACCCTGTCTCAAAAAAAAAAAAAAAAGAAAAGAAAAGAAAAGAAGGCCGGGCGCGGTGGCTCAAGCCTGTAATCCCAGCACTTTGGGAGGCCGAGACGGGCGGATCACGAGGTCAGGAGATTGAGACCATCCTGGCTAACACGGTGAAACCCCGTCTCTACTAAAAATACAAAAAAAACTAGCCAGGCGAGGTGGCGGGCGCCTGTAGTCCCAGCTACTCGGGAGGCTGAGGCAGGAGAATGGCGTAAACCCGGGAGGCGGAGCTTGCAGTGAGCTGAGATCTGGCCACTGCACTCCAGTCCGGGCGACAGAGCGAGACTCCGCCTCAAAAAAAAAAAAAAAAAAAAGAAAAGAAAAGAAAAAGAAAAAGTAAAATCATATATGGGTCTTGAATTCTTTCCATTTGATGGTGTTGCTGCAGGTGAGCTCTTGAATTTATGGTCGGGAAAATAAAATTGCTGGCTGAAAAAAGTGAAGTAGGGGATAGCCAATCAGAATGGGACAGAACCCAATATCATCCAGGGAAATGAGAAAGACACAATGTGCAAGACCACAGCCAACAACAGGCACGTGGAACATGTTAGGATGGGTGCCCTGGATGGAATGGGAGAGGGGAGAAAAGAGGAATAAAGGAATAACAACGAAAAGATAGGAAGCAGCTCTGTAGAGCCCACTAACAAAGACAAGGTACAAACTGAGAATTGCATTAACCTAGCCCTCTGCGCTGAGGCCCAGCACCTCTCCAAATCCACAGAGAAATGCTGGTTCCCCAATTCCACAGCAACAGGGAGCCACGGAGTCCACTGCTGTGGCCAGTGCAGTTCCAAGGGGCATGTGGCAGGAACAGACTGGTGGACAGAATGGGGGGCTGAGCTCCACCAGGTGGCCTGGTGACAATCACACGTGGCTTGCTGTGGGGTGGCCAGAGGGAACTATCTTTCATCAAGTTTCTGAGGCTTAGGAGGATAGGAAGAACACCTCACTAACATTTTTATATTAATTACATGTTGAAATGACATATTTTGAACATGTCGAGCTAAATATATTATTAAAATTAATTTTGCCTGTTTCTTCGTCCTTTTTAAAAAAGGTGTGGTTACCAGGAAATTTAAAATTATATATGGGCCTTGAATTCTATTTCTGTTGGAAAGTGTGGCTGCAGGAGGTAAGCTTTCAAGGGTGTGAATTTTTGTCATTTTTGTTCACTGCTCTCTCTGTCCAAGAACAAGCCTGGCACAGGCCAGAAGAGCTTAACAGATGTTTGTTGAATGAAGGAGTAGCGCAGCACAGTGGTATAGTGGAATTTGTTGTGTGAAATCAGTAGTTGGCTTAGCAGTAGAGTGGAATATAGATGGATTTGGAGTCTGTGTGATATAGATTTAATTTTGTACACCCCTTGGCAATGCACTTCATCTCCTCATCTGTTAAAAAGAAAATGGTGGCCAGGCGCAGTGGCTCACGCCTGTAATCCCAGCACTTTGGGAGGTCGAGACGATCCCTTGAGGTCAGGAGTTCGAGACCAGCCTGGACAACGTGTTGAAACCCTATCACCACTAAAAAAAAACCAAACACACATCTCTACTAAAAAACAAACAAACAAACAAAAAACAAAAATTAGCCAGGTGTGGTGGTGCACACCTGTAATCCCAGTTACTCAGGAGTCTGAGGCAGGAGAATCACTTGAACCCAGGAGATGGAGACTGCAGTAAGTGGAGATCATGGCACTGCACTCCAGCTTGGGCGACAGAGTGAGACTCTGTCTCAAAAAAAGAAAGAAAAAGAAAAAGAGAATGCTGTCTACTTCCCCAGCCACTTCTGAGAGTCCAGGTCCGGCACAGGACAGGCACACAACAAGCTGTTGTTGTCATTTGCTGTGGGAAGCCTGGGGAGGCCAGAGAACAGTGCCACAGGGCTGTTACCGTTCTGGGAGTGTGAATGATAACTCCAAGTTAGGTGCCAGCCTGTGATCTCAAGCAGCTGCTGAGAGGTTTATCCCAAGACAGAAGGGCCCATATCCATCCCACTGCAGGAACCGCAGCCAGTTTCCCCACAAAGACAGGCAGTGGCAGCCTGGAGAGGGAGGCCTAGGGTCGGCAGCAGGTGCAATTGGGGACTAAGGGAGGTACCTCCATGGGCCACCTGGAATGGCTCTAATTTAGAAACCCCCAAAGTGACAGGGCAGGCTGTTCTGTGGGCTTCTCAGATTCCTCCCCAGAGGGGCCCTCTGCGGGCTGCTATGCTGGTGCTGTGCCTTGGCGCCTCCGTGCTGGGCTAACAACCTCTGAGAGCACCCGCCCGAACGTCCTTGGGAGCCGGTGAGCGGCGGCCCTCATTGGGACCCTTCTGTGGGCCCAGGGGGACAAAAGTGGCTCTTAATCCAGCACATGCACAATGAAGCAAGTCAAAGGATTTAGTATGAAGCGCAGAAGCAAAACGTGACAAACAGCAAGCAGTAGGTGGTACACATTTGTGAGTGGGGCAGCATTTCCTTCTCCCACTGCTGCTGAGGTGGCAGAAATCAGTCGAATTCAATACGAAATGGAAGAGACCAAAGGTATTGGTCAGCGAATGAGGGTCCCAGAAAAGTTAAAAGTAGCACCACTGGCCAGGCACGGTGGCTTACGCCTGTAATCCCGGCACTTTGGGAGGCCGAGGTAGGTCAATCACAAGGTCAGGAGTTCAAGACCAGCCTGGCCAAGATGGGGAAACCCCGTCTCTACTAAAAATACAAAAATTAGCCGGGTGTGGTGGTGGGCGCCTGTAATTCCAGCTACTTGGGAGGCTGAGGCAGATAATTGCTTGAACCCGGGAGGCGGAGGTTGCAGTGAGCCAGTAGATCATGGCACTGTACTCCAGCCTGGGTGACAGAGCAATATTCTGTCGAAGGAAGGAAGGAAGGAAGGAAGGAAGGAAGGAAGGAAGGAGGAGGGGGGGAGAAAGAGAAAGAAGGGAGGGAGGAGGGAAGGGAAGGAAAGAAGGGAGGGAGGGAGGGAGTGAGGGAGGGAAGGAAGGAAGGAAGAAAGGAAGGAAGGAAGGAGAGAAAGAGAGTAGCACTGCCAAATGCTGTGTTCCAGATGCTAGTGTGATCATGCAGATTCTGGAGAGGGTTGGTGTTGCAAGAAATAATGAAGATATTCCACTTTCAAGACCAGCAGATTTTGACCTTATTCAATCAACTCCCTTTAACCCTTGGTGCTAAAAACACCACCTATGTACTCATGCTAAGTGAAGGACCACTAGATTTTCTGGATTTAGAAAGATCTCCTACAACCCCTGAAAATGAAGAAAGCTGTGCAGTCGGCAGACTAAAGAGAGCACGATCTATGAGTGAAAATGCTGTTCATCAAAATGGACAGCTGGTCGGAAACGATTCTCTCGGCCGGGTGCGGTGGCTCAAGCCTATAATCCCAGCACTTTGGGAGGCCGAGACGGGCGGATCACGAGGTCAGGAGATCGAGACCATCCTGGCTAACACGGTGAAACCCCGTCTCTACTTAAAAATACAAAAAATTAGCCGGGCGATGAGGCGGGCGGCTGTAGTCCCAGCTACTCGGGAGGCTGAGGCAGGAGAATGGCATAAACCTGGGAGGTGGAGCTTGCAGTGAGCTGAGATCCGGCCACTGTACTCCAGCCTGGGTGGCAGAGCAAGACTCCGTCTCAAAAA
Source organism: Trachypithecus francoisi (assembly GCF_009764315.1). Classification (NCBI taxonomy): domain Eukaryota; kingdom Metazoa; phylum Chordata; class Mammalia; order Primates; family Cercopithecidae; genus Trachypithecus; species Trachypithecus francoisi. The sequence continues at coordinate 108,981,101 of NW_022681457.1, forward strand.
AAAAAAAAAAAAAGAAATGATTCTCTCCTCGTGTCGTGCGGCAGGCCTGCTCCCGCCACTTCTAATCCTCATCATGACGACGTCAGGTATGGCATTTCAAATACAGACGCAACAACTGAAGGGACATCGGATGACCTGACTGTTGTAGATGCAGCTTCACTAAGACGACAGATAATCAAACTAAATAGATGCCTACAACTTCTAGAAAAGAAAAACGAAAAACGTGCTAAAAGAGAAATGGTCATGTTATTGAATTACCGTAGCTTTCTGGCTGCTTAACAGCTGGCTCTGGTTTTGCCGCTAGAGTAACATCAGCTCTCAAAAATATTGTCTCAACAGCTGGAAATATGAAAGATTTGCAAACTTAAAAAAAAAAAAAAATTCCTCCCCAGAGAAGCAATGACTACTGAAAATATATTTGCATTTAGGATGAGTGATCTAGGCCGAGGAGGAGGAAGGGAAATTGGCAGTCATCTCACAGCCGTGCTCTGCTACTCATTAACATGAGGCTTTGGGCAGATGAAGGAACCTCTCTGGGCGTGAGTGTCTGTGTCTCTAGCATAGGAATGGCAGTGGTGGCTGCTCTTCCCAGCAGGGGCCTCCAGGGGCCAGGTGGAGTGACTCGGACCAGTGACTGTTCTTCAGCTGACTCTACGTGGGTGAAAACCTGATAAATGGCTATCTACCTTCCCAAGAAGGGCTGCGTTAATTTCATGTTGCTTCCCCAGCCACTTCTGATGTAGCAAACTGCCACCAACTTAGTGGCTTCAAGCAACACAAAGGTATTCTCTTGTCGTTCTGGAGGTCAGAGGTCTACAATAAAGGTGACCAAGGACTGTGTTCCTTCTGGAGGCTTCTGGGAAAAAATTCATTTCCTTCCCTCTTCCAGCTTCTAGAGGCCACCTGCCCTTGGCTGCTGGAACCTTCTTCCACCTTCAAAGCACATCCTTCCAGCTTCTGCTTTGGTCACCACACCTCCTTCTCTGACTCTGGCCTGCCTGCCTCCTCCTTATAAGAACTCTTGGGGGGCCGGGCACGGTGGCTCACGCCTGGAATCCCAGCACTTTGGGAGACCGAGGCTGGCAGATCACCAGGTCAGGAGATCACGAACATCCTGGCTAACACAGTAAAACCCCATCTCTACTAAAAATACAAAAAATTAGCTGGGCGTGGTAGCATGTGTCTGTAATCTCATCTGCTGGGGAGGCTGAGGCAGGAGAATTGCTTGAACCCAGGAGGTGGAGGTCGCAGTGAGCTGAGATAGCACGACTGCACTCCAGCTTGGTGACAGAGTGAGACTCTGTCTCAGAAAAACAAACAAACAAACAAAAAAACCAATAACAACAACAAAAAACTCTTGGCACTACATCATGCTCACTTGGATAACCCGGGATCAGGTTCCTGTCTCAAGAGCCTTAACTTAATCACACCTTTTACCATATAATGTAAATAGTCACAGATTCTAAGATTAGGATGTAGATCTTTTGGGGGTGGGGTAGGGGGCATTATTTAACCTACCACAAGGGCCACAGGCACAATCCTGCATAATTTAAAGGGAATTCACTGGCTTTTCCTGGACTGTCTCCCAGGATAAGATTCCCTGCCCCGGCATCTGGCGGCAGGGCTCTTGCAGCTTCAGGTGGATCTAGACAATGTGTGTCAGGTTCCAAGTTGGGAGGGGTACACATTTTATCAGAGGGCTTTCCGTTTTTAAAAGCATGCATCTTCACATCGTGCTCAGAACAGCTAACACGCATCAAATGCTTCCTCTGAGCCTGGATGACCTCATGTCATCACGAAGCAGCCACCACTGCCAATCCCATGCTAGAGTCACAGACACTCGGGCCCAGAGAGGTTCCTTAACCTGCCCAAGGCCTCATGTTAATAAGTAGCAGAGCACAGCTGTGAGGCAGATAGTGAGTCCAGAGTCCATCCTCTCAACCCCTCTAAAATCCTGTCTCTCACCTGCCCCCAAGCCCTGCTCTAAAAGAAGGAGTTTGTCATCTACACACCAGTTCCATGAACAAAGCAGTCCTTTATCTAAGGTCAGAAGCAGAGGTTTGCTTTGACAGAGAGAGGGAAGGGGACGAGGGGTTGTCCCAGGCCGTCAGTAGCAAAGACAAATGCCACTGTCTTAAGTAACGTGCCTTGGAAGACAGGGGTCAAGGCTGAATGCGGGAAAGGCCTCTCTGCCACCTTGGGTCAGCCCCTGCAATCCAGGGCTCGTGGGGCTGCTTGAAGCCTTATGTCCAGGAAGTCTCTGCCCTCTTTGGGCTCCACAGACGAATCTCAACCCACAGGCCTGGAGCCCTGCCCTGGTACCAGCCACTGAGCTGGACATTTTGCATGTCATCTTTGTAAATGGAATCATCCCAGCACTCCCTGGCTGCTGTCTCGTCCCTGCTGTAAGAGGAGGGAAGGGAGTGGAGATCACAGGCTCATAAACAGCACTGTGCAGATTCAAACCCAGATCATCCTCCTGAAAGCCCCATCGTGAGTGTTCCCTCAGGCCAGGAGCTACGCCAGCACCATCTCTACCCTCTGGGGTGTTTAGATCCAAACGATGAGCTAAGGAATTGTAACTCTACATGTTTAGGCATGGAATGGAGGCAGCCAGAGGGGTGAAGGCCAGCAAGGGTCAAGGCTGCTTCCTGAGCCTGGAGAAACTTCCAGGCTGAACAACCAGCACAATAACAATAGTAATGACAATGGCTGGGCATGGTAGCTCATGTCTGTAATACCAGCACTTTGGGAGGCCGAGGTGGGTGGATCACCTGAGGTCAGGAGTTCAAGACTAGCCTGGCCAACATGGTGAAACCCTGTGTCTACTAAAAAAAAAAAAAAAATAGAAAAATTAGCCGGGTGTGGTGAAGGGTGCGTGTAATCCCAGTTACTTGGGAGGCTGAGGTGGGAGAATCACGTGACCTGGGAGGCGGAGGTTGCCGTGAACCTAGATCACGCCACTGTACTTCAGCCTGGTTAACACAGCGAGATTCTGTCTCCAAAAATATATATAATGACCAAATATCAGCTGCTATTTCCTGAGTGCCCCCATGAGCTGGGCATGGATGGTTGGATGGTACTGCAGTGAGGGTGGGCTCTGGAGGGGCAGAGCAAAGCTGCTGACCTCTGGCTGTTGTCTCTCTCCAGACATCCATTCAACAAACATCATCTTTGTAAATGGAATCATCCCAACACTCCCTGGCTGTGATCTCGTCCCCGCTGTAAGAGGCAGGAAGAGAGCTGAGGTCACAGGCAGTGATGTAGAAGTCACCCAGGTCCTGGGGGACACAGCAATGGCATCTCGGGGAAATAACCCGGTGCCAGGTCCCCCACAGGTATGCCCTCTGTTTACAAAAGTCTAACACCAAATAGGAATGTCCCAAACAGGTAAACTGAGGAATGATTCTTGTTATCAGAAAAGAAGTCAGTGCAGGCAACCCTTCAAGTAGAATGCTATTGTCTTTCTGGAGTGTAAAGCTATCCAAGCCTGTTGCACACGTGATTCCCAACAAGGGCTTTTGGAGGCCCCGGGGTATGGCCATGCTGGGCTGGGTGAGCTGGGCTGCCCAGGGTTACCTTGCTGAGCACTCAGGTGATGTGGTGGCCATGCCATGTGCTTGCCTACCAGGCAGGGCCTCTTCCTTGCAGGTTCTAAGGCTGGGCGTGGTCAGGCCTAGCCAATCAGTTCTTCTGTGTTCTGGGGGGGTGGGGCTATGGCCCAGGCAGAACCAGTGAGGCTCAGTTCTTTGCTTTGGGGGAAACCCTGAGACTTCCTTGTCCCTCTGGGTTTGCAGGAAGGACGGGATGCAGCCTGGAGCTGCTGGTGGCCATCTTGTCATGGCAAGGGGAAAGGCTGCCTGAGGAGGGGACCAGCAGGGAGCTAACGCGAGCCGAGGTGGAGATTGAGAGAAACTCCAGAGGGTACCACTGGACCCAGAAATCCAGCTGGACCTAGCAATGTTTCTGTTGTATGAACCAAAAACACTCTTACACCTAATACAAATTTTTAAATGAAATAAGTGACTAAAACAGTAACACACACACACACACACACACACACACACACACACATCCCTTTTCTGAGGTCAGCTTGGTGCCAATAGCATGAGCAGCTCATGCCACCTGTGCCCATGCATCCTCTCAGCTTGCACAGTCAGGTCGCTCACACCTGCAAAATGGGGGCTCGGGCATGGGGGCTGATAGTCAGGGTCTGAGGGTTTTATCAGAGCTCTTTCCTTGGCCAGGGTGTTTTGAGGATGGCTGCTAAGATCACTCACGGAGAGAGGGCTATGGCCTCAGCAGTGAGGGAAGAAGGACAGAGTCCCAGGGCTGCAAGTTGGAAAACATCTAGGCCACTGCCCTAGAAGACGCCACCCCATAGAGAGGGTCATAAATCACCACCGTGGGAATGCCTCTGGGCTGTCAGCAGGAAATAGAGGGTGGAAGAACCAGGCCTGCCCTTGAAAACGTTATGGTCAAGGTTATGATCCATGTCCAGCAGACAGATACAGGAGTAAAAGGAAGGAAGCAGAGATGGATTGACAGAGCAGGCAGACAGTCCCTGGGGCTCCATCTCCTCCTCACGGGCTGCACATGGTGCTAGGACCTACAGACATCACCAGCCTCTGCCCTCAGCCTCCTACATGCCCAAGATGGGCAAAGAGAGAAGAAGCCGCAGTGAGACCACATGCTAGGGGCCAAGGGCAGGAAGGAACAGAGAGGCATGGACAGCACAGATGAGGGAAAAGCGAGCAGAAGTGCAGGGGACCCGCGGAAGTGCAGGGGACCCGCGGAAGTGCAGGGGAGGAAGAGATGAGGGCAGAGTGGTGGGAACAGGGTGAATTAAGATCCAGTCCCCTAGGAGGCATGGGGGCGGGGAGGATCCGACTTGGAGAGGGGTGGATCGGGGGTTGGGGGATAGGGGTGCTCTGTTGGAAGGAGGGTGACTCTGACTGGGGCCGCACACTCCCACTGGATAGCTGTGGCCTCTCTGGTCAAACAGCTCAGCCTCTGTTGTCCTGCAGCTGCTGGAGGGGCTGGCCCAGTGCAGGGTTTGTGTAGAGATGGTCCATCAGTCACACACAACTCCCCTCCAGTGGGGTTGCCAGGACACATGCTAGCCACCTCGCATTCCTCCCAGTGGTTTCCCCAAGCACAAAGGGGAGGAGGCACACAAGGAAGCCGGCCCGCTTCAGGATGGTCCCCCACTTTCTGCTTGGTCTGGACCAACCCCACACCTCACCGGGATACGGACTGCAAAGGCCTCCCCGGTGGTCTCCCTGCCCCCTGGCCTGCCGTCTCTCCACTGCTCTCAGAGAGGTCCTTCCAAAAGGCAAATGTGACCATCCCACCCTCAGGCAAGATCCCTCCATGGCTCCCTATGCCCCCCCAGGATACAGCCCTGCTCATAAGGCTCTTCATGGTCCTAGTGCCTGCCACTCCCCTCAGGCCTGGGTTAATATCCATGCACAATCTCATTTAATCCTCCCCACCACTCAGTACACAACCCCATTCTACAGATGTCTTAAGTGAGGCTGGGAGAGGCTAAGTAAACTGTGCCCATTTCCCACATCGGCAGAGTCACCATTTTCCTCATCTGGGGTCAAAACCAAGGTCATCTATGACCCCTGGCTCTCCCTCAATCAGAGTCAAGTCACAAACATCCATTAGTCACAAATGCCCATCTCTTCCCCCTTTTCTGTTTTCACTGCTGCCATTCTGGGGTAGACTCTCATTCCTCACCGTACCTACCGAGCTTCCTTCCCCGTCTTTCCTGTCCATCCAATTCACCCAGCACACTGCTGCCATTTTGATCCTCCTGGAATAGCCATTTTCTATTTGATTACTCCCTGTTTAAGAACAGTCAATGGCTCCCCAGTGCCAAAGAATCAAAGACCAGACTGCCTCACGCCCTTTACCCCCAACCTGGGGGGTCTGGGAAAATAAGTAGGGAGGCTTCCCAGGGTACCTTCCTAAGCCTCTCAAGAGACTCCCGCCTCTCTCTACTGGCTGAGTGGGACAAGGGGGCAGTGTCCCTTCCTTGGGCTCAGGGCACTGGACGGCGGGACTGGATTTCAGCTATTGGGGCCCTCATTGCTGCCATGGAGTCAGCCTCCCTGACCTGGCTTGGGGTTCTAATGGGGTAGACATGGTTCTTTCCACTTGGAGATCTCTGGGGGCCTTTAAAGAGATGACAGCATGGATAACGGGAGGATGGCCACAGGCTGCAGCATTCCACGTGTAAGCTTGAACTCAAAGCTGACTTCTGCACAGCTGTGGTACCCACGATGGGTATGTGAAAATGACGCTCAGTTCAGCCAGTGAAAAGAGATTCAACTGGTCTTCCCAGACTACAGAGTTCAAGTTTGCAGACTGGCAAAATTCCTCGCATCTTTTGGAGACCACCTGTCACAGCACTTAGGAAGTACAAAGTTAAGAATGTTCCTTTTGTCAGCCATTGTAACCAACCTCACCTATAGACATGACCAAGAAAAAAAAATCAGAAACATAAGCCATAACTGTGCATTACACTGAAAACCTGAAATTAATATCCCAGTAAATGAAGAAGAGACTACTTATTAAAAGGGGATTTCCCCGCTTCCAAGCAGTCTTGGGCCTCAGTTTCCCCACCTGTACAGTAAGAACTTGGGTAGGACTATATTATCCCAACATTTCTTCCTGCACTGAAATTCTCAGGTTTCATGAGTTAGTCCCAGTTAGAGAAGGCTGCCTAGGTCACAAGGATAGCAAGTTTTGGAGGGCTCTTTGGAGAAAAGAAAAAATATCACAACTGATAGAATGAATACAGTTCTGGGCAATGTGGCAGTAACCTTCCGCATGGGGTAGGAATAGAACGGATTTGACAAAATGAACAGATGTCTTTTCCTATGGTGGGCTCAGGGCTCCTAAGTTTTGAGCATTTCCCAAGCATTACTTCACTGGTGAGGAGGCTTACAGGAAATCTGCGTATATGCACAGAACAAAGTCTGGACCATCACGCACACTGGGAACAGTAGTTATCTTTGGGCTGTGGGGGTCAGATGGGGGTGGGGCAGGCAGGACATTTCTGCCTTCATATACTTCTTTTTTTTTTTTTTTTTTTTTTTTGAGACAGAGTCTCGCTCGGTCGCCCAGGCTAGAGTGCAGTGGTGCAATCTCAGCTCACTGCAACCTCCGCCTCCCGGGTTCACGCCATTCTCCTGCCTCAGCCTCCCGAACAGCTGGGACTACAGGCACCCGCCACCAAGCCTGGCTAACGTTTTTGTATTTTTAGTAGAGACGGGGTTTCACCGTGTTCGTCAGGATGGTCTCGATCTCCTGACCTCGTGATCCACCCGCCTCGGATTCCCAAAGTGCTAGGATTATAGGCGTGAGCCACCGCGCCAGGCCGCCTTCATGTACTTCTACCCAAGGTTTCTTTACCCTGGCTCCACTGACATGCTGGCAGGTAATTCTTTGCTGGGGGTGCTGTGCTGTGCAATGTAGGTAGTGTAACAGCATCTCTGGTCTCTACCTACTAGATACCAGTAGCATCTTCCCAGCTGGGGCAACCAAAAATGTCTCCAGACATTGCCACATGTCCCATGGGAGGGCAAGATCATCCCTGCTTGAGAGCTACTACTCTATACTATTGAGTTTTAAAAAATTAAGATAAGCACATATCTTATGACAGATGGCTTTATTTAACACCTCAGCAAGTGTGGTTGATTTTACCTGTCCAGACGTCTCGAATCCACCTACTTCCTGCTTCTGCCATCACTACCACCTTTGTCTAAGCCACTGTCACCTGGACAACGATATCAGTTTCCAACCTGGTCTCTCCGCGGTTGCCCTGGCCCCAAGTCTTTACGCAGCAGCCAAAATGAGTTTCTAGAAGCACCCTTCAGTCATGTCACTCCTCTGTCTGGCTTCCTACTATCCTGAGAATAAAATTCAAACTCCCCCCTTGCCTTCAAGGTACTCTGCCATGCGGATGTGGATCCAGCCTCTGTCCTCTGTCCTCTGCTAGTCCTTGGCCACTCACAGTGTGGTCCTGCAGTGTCGGCAGCCCTGGGAGCTGGTTAGAAATGGAAGGCCGGGCACGATGGCTCACGCCTATAATCCCAGCACTTTGGAAGGCTGAGGCGGGCAGATCTCGAGGTCAAGAGATCAAGACCATCCTGGTCAACATGGTGAAACCCTGTCTCTATTAGAAATACAAAAACTAGCCAGGCATGGCGGCACACGCCTGTAGTCCCAGCTACTCGGGAGGCTGAGGCAGGAGAATCACTTGAACCTGGGAGGCGGAGGTTGCAGTGAACTGAGATCGTGCCACTGCACTCCAGCCTGATGACAAAGTGAGACGCTGTAAAAAAGAAAGAGAAGAGAAGAGAAAAAGAAAAGAAAAGAAAAGGAAAAGCAAGCAAGGGCCCAAAGCAAAGCAGACACTCAGGGCCACCCCAAACCTGCTGGACTGGATCCTGCAGGAGGCACGTGCACCTTCATGTTTGAAATGAGCAGCTGCGGCCCCACTGTCCTCACTGGCTCCTTCTCATCTGTCACTTAAATGTGACCTCCACAGTGAGGCTTTCCAAACTGGATATTTGCAAGTAGTTGCCCACGCAGTTCTCTGTCCTAGCATCTTGCTGGTTTTGGGCATAGCTATGATCACAACATGTAATCATCTTGTTTATGTTATTTGTTGCCTGTTTCTACGTCCATAGCCCACATCCCCGGTTTAGGCTCTACGAAGGCAGACACAGGGCAGATGGCACCAAACACATAGAAGCCATTCAGAAAATAGTATTGGAAGGAATACTACCTATGTATATTGTGCCTTTACTGTGTGGTAGTAAGTTTTCTTTATAAGAATTATCTTCATGCAATCTATAGTTATCTTGTTTATTCTTCATGCAACCTGCAGGTGAGATAGATACTATGTACGAGAATCTCCCTTTAAAAACATGAGGAAATGGAGGCAAAGGCACATAAAGTTTTGCAGCTGGTAACTGGCAGAATCGGGGTACCTGGGGCTGGGTGGGGAGTGATCTTGCTCCCATAACTGTACCCTTTACCTCTGCACGATATTGCCTTATTTGTAAATCAAGTAGCATATTACGCATGTGAGGGATGCATAACATTGAAAGGAATTTCCTAGTGAATGCTTCTATAAAATAAAGAATTCTGCTGTTGGGGGATATTTATCCCTTGTGTGCTTTTTTGGTAAATGACATCTTGGATTCCGAATATGTTTAAGCGAAGTCCATAGATCCATATGTTCCCAAAGAGTGTTGATTCTACCAGCAGATGTAAAAACAAGCCCAACGGGGAAGATGCTGGGGCTACTCAAGTTTAGAAGCCATTGGCTGGGCGTGGTGGCTCACATCTGTTATCCTAGTACTTTGGAAGGCTGAGGTGGGAGGATCACTTGAGGTCAGGAGTTTGAGACCAGCCTGGCCAACATGGTGAAACCCCATCTCTACTAAAAATACAAAAATTAGCTGGGTGTGGTGGTGGGTGCCTGTAATCCCAGCTACTATGGAGGCTGAGGTAGGAGAATCAGTTGAGCCTAGGAGGTGGAGGTTGCAGTGAGACGAGATCACGCCACTGCACTCCAGCCTGGGTGACAGAGCGAGACTCTGTGCCCCCTACTCCCCCATAAAACAAGCAGTGGATATTTCTGTGTCCTCTGTCAGGCTGACCTTCCCTCCTCACAGCCACCAGGTAAATCATCTTTCAGCTTTGGGGATCCAGTACCTTCCTTCTATGGCCCTTCTTGCCTGTCTTCTTTCTTGCTCCAAGCTGCCTTAGGTAGTTATTTCCAGAATTTAATATGCAGGACAACGCATTTAGATAGAACATGGGGCCTCAGTTTTGCCACTGAGGAACCTGAAGCTCAGAGAGGTGAAGTAATTTGCTCAAGGTCACACAGCCAGTTGTCAAGAGACCCAGAGCTTGAACAGTTCAACTCAGAGTGGTCCTGGTATACTGATGACCACATAAGCTGAAGCTTGCTGAGGCTGTGCTAAAAGCTTGCCTGCTTGATCTTACAACAGTCCCATTGGGCAGGCGCCATGACTATGTCCATTTTACAGATGAGGAGACTGAGGCTCACAGAGGAAGAGTGACACATTCTCAAGGTCATGCAGCCAAGAAGAAAGCGGGGCTTTGACTCCAGAAGGGATGCTCTATTATGTACTGGCATTCTGCTTTCAGCCTGGTGCAGTTATTCATTTATTTATTTATTTGAGATGAAGTTTTGCTTTTGTTGCCCAGGTTGGAGTGCAGTGGCGCAATCTCAGCTCACTGCAAGCTCCGCCTCCTGGGTTCAAGCAATTCTCCTGTCTCAGCCTCCCAAGTAGCTGGGATTACAGGCGCCCGCCACCACGCCCAGCTAATTTTTGTATTTTTAGTAGAGACCAGGTTTTGCCATGTTAGTCAGGCTGGTCTCGAACTCCTGGCCTCAGATAATCCACCCACTTCAGCCTCCCAAAGTGCTGGGATTACAGGCGTGAGCCACCGCGCCCGGCCGGTCACACGTTTTAAATTTATAAACTAGCCCTCATGGAGTTTCACGCGGGCAGCCAGACGTCACGGTTTGATGGTTCACCTTTTATTTTCGTTTTCAACGCAAAGAAAACAGAGCAGCTTGAGAAACCCATGCCATGGTTCCCACAACACAGGCAAAACACTAAAGCAAGCATACAAAATAAACAAATGAAAAGGTTGTTTGTTCACCTTCAGCCCCGTCTGGTCGAGTACCTGCTGCCATGACCCGAGAGCCAGGGCAGTGGGGTGGGAAGCTCATCGTTTACTTGGACATGACAGTAACCATCAGCCCGAATCTCTTGCAAGGGAGTAGAGCCAGATGGTTAGGAACTGAAGCCTGGGAACGAGGCTTTGAGTTTTTAAAATGAGAGAATCCAAAAGACAGTTTAATTTTAGAGCTTACGAGTCCTTGGACATGGTTCAAAAAGGCTTTTTGCTACACCTGTTGCCACATGCCACCTGGAGGCTATCCTGTCACTTCCTCAAAGGCATGAAGGACAACTTCCCATCCTACTGCAACCTAGAGCCCCACCGAGCTCAGTCACAAACCTAGAGAGGTGGGTGACCTCGCAGATGACAGCAAATATCAGCTGACAAGTATGACAGGTTTATAGTATGCTGGGTGCCGTCTATACACCTTACACCTATTGACTCATTCCATCCTCACTGTAGCCTGTTAAGGCTAGTATTAGCACTCCCATTTTAAAGATGAAGAAACTGAGGCTTGAGGCACTAAGTAACTTGTCTAAGGTCCCACAGTTGGTAGAAGAGGGATGCGAAATCACTCTTGGAACCAGTGCACACAGTCTTCTGGAAGGACAGGCTCTCACTCAGCCAGCAATGGATTCTCCATCCAGTCTGTGGGGGGTCTTCTGTATTGATCCCCATCCCACAAAGCTGATGACAGCATGGTGCAGTGAACAGAGTCGGGAGTTAAGCAGACCCAAGTTTCAATCCCAGCTCCTCCATTTTCTAGCTGTATGACCTTGGGTGAGGGACTTGACCTTTCTGAGCCTCGGTTTTTGCTCTGCAGATAAGAATAGCACCTTGCCTATAGGGTTATTATAAGGATTAAATTAGATAATAATAGCCAACATTTACTAAATGCTCCCCGTGCTAAAGGCTCTGTGAGGGAAGAAGTACGGCCACTGTCTTCATTTTACAGATGAGGAGCTGAGCCTCAGAGAGGTGAGGTCACTTATACAGAGAAACACAGGCAATCATGGAGAAGTGAGGGGCTCTGAGCTCTAGCCCCTAAGAATGCATCCGCTCATATAATTAAACACGCACCCAAAACAACCAGCACAGTGTCTATAACACAATAGCTCCTCAAGACACTGCCAAAATCATTATCTGGAGGGCTTCCAGGGAGACAGAACCTGATCACAGAGTGCCTGTCTGGTTCTGCCCAACGCCCCATGCCTGATGGATGTCTGCAGCCCTGCAAGTGAGTACTGGTCTCTGTTCCCAGCACGGTGGGCCCTGTGATGCCCGGCACATGGCCAGGATCTGCCTGGTGACTGAGGGTGCTTTGTCTATAGCTTAGAGCTGGTCGTGCTGACGATCAGGAGACAGCCCCGGTACCAGACTTTGACCCCCACTAGGTTTATGCTTAAAAACAGACTGATGGTAAATACTCGACAGTTGCAAAGACTCAACCATCCTGCTAAAGCCAGAAGAGACTTTAGCAATTAGTGTCTGGTGGTGCCCACCGCAGGCTGGGCATCAACACTCAGCACTTGCTGAGCATGGAGACGCGCGTGGACCACACCCTAGGTCTGCTGACTCAGTTGCCAGGGCTGGGGCAGAGGTACCTGCCCTTTACTTATTTGTTTACTTAAGATGCAGTTTATATATAGTAAAATGCACAGATCTTAGTGCACATTTAGATGCACTTTTGAGAACCACATATATTCATGTAACCACTGCCCAGATAGAAGACATTTCCATGACTTCAGAAAGTTCCCTCGCATGTGCATGCCTTCTTTCAGTCTACCTTTCTACCTTATTTTACCAGCAGTTAGTTTTGCTCATATTAGAAGGTTTTGCGTTTGTTTGTGTTGCTTTTTGAGACAGGGTCGTGCTCTGTCACCCAGGCCGGAGTGTGATCTTGGCTCACTGCAGCTTCAACTCTTGGGCTCAAGCCATCCTTCCTGTTTCAGCCTCCCAAGTAGCTGAGGTTACAGGCGTGTGCCACCATGCCCGCTAATTTTTATATTTTTTGTAGAGATAGGGTTTTGCCACGTTGCCAGGCTGGGCTTGAATTCGGCCTCCCAAAGTGATGGGATTACAGGCATGAGCTATTGCACCGGCCAGAAGTTTTTAGCAGTGGAATCACCCAGAAAGTGCTCTTCTGTTTGCCTTCCTTTGCTCATCCATGGTGTGGCCTGTATCCTGGTTCCTTTCCTTCCTTTAACTTGCTGAGTAGCCGTCAGCTGTGTGGCTGTATCAGTTTGTTTAGCTGTTGGCCTGCTGATGGACAGCTGGGATGTTTCCTCCACTACAGGAAATGCATGATGTCAGGCATAATGCTGCTATGAACCTCTGTGTACCAGTCTGTGTGAAAAAGGCAGATGTTTGCCTTTCTCTCTAGAAATACCCAGAAGTGCAATTGCTGGGTCACAGGTAGAACTGTTATTTTATTCGCCTGTCCAGGTGCCACAGCTGCCCAGTTGGGGTACAATTTCCCCGTCTGTTCTCTTTCAAGCCCCATGTCCAGATGCTAAGCCCCTGGAGGTTACAAGATCCGCTCTGAGTCCCAGAGGATTCAGTTTTCCTACTGAGCAGTCCCTGGGTCATTCCATATTTTGATTCCCATTTAGCTTTTGAAAATTGAACCGATTCTGGGTGGTTTGTTCTGACTAATGATGTCAGCTGTTCACACGAGGGCTAAAAGCCCATGGAGATAACACAAGGAAAGTTCTGGCTGCCAAGGCATCAACCAGGTTTCATGCCCCTTTCCCCTATAGTCTACAGACTGAACATCCTGCTAAATCGCATCATTCTCGGTCCTTCCTGTAAACTCTCCACTAAGGGATCTCCAGGGCACCAATGCTTATTTAGCAGAGGCAGTAGAGCAAGGTGGTTAGAGTCAGTGGAGATAAAATTCCAGGTCTATCAGGATGGTTTTAGGTAAGTTGCTTCAACTTTCTGAGCCTCAATGTCCTCATCTGTAAAATGGGCACACCGCCAGTACTAACTCATGATACTGGAGGATATGAGGTATATAAAATGAGATGGTAGGTGAGCAGCAGATGGGGGTCAGGAAGCAAAGGGAGCAGCAGTTTGAGACCCGGCCGTTATCTGAAGACCCCGAAGCACTACCTTGTGGTTTGCTAAACATGCAGATTCTTGGGCCAAATGAAGGACTTACAGAATCAGAATGCAGGGTAAGGCCCAGGATCTGCTTTTAATTAGCCAAGTGATCCTGATGCTCACTAAAGCCTCAGAGCCCTCATCCTGGGATGCGGACCCAAGAGGAGTCTGAGGAATCGGCCGAGCTCAAGGATACAGAGACAGGTGGGGTGGGAGGACCAGGAAGGGAGTTAAGGCTTGGAAGAGCCACCATGGGCAACCGAAGGGACCGCTTTACTCCTCCACCAAGCCTGTCTTCTGGCTCTGCCCCAGGAATCCCTCCTCCACCCCTGCTCAGCCAGCAAGGCTCCAGCCTGGCCACACAGGTCTCCAGCCACAAGGACCTCATGTGGCCTGGTGGGTCAACTCAGCAAAGTGCTAAATGCCTGTGCAAGGCAGGCATTATTGAGCTAGGGTCAAAGATTTTGGTTCTAGGTTCGACTCCCAGCTGTGTTACTTCCTTCCTGGTTGGGTGAACTTAAGTGTGTTATTTCACCTGGGCCATGAAAAGGGTTTGATAAGTGGTGTCTCCCTAATGGAGTTGCCAGGACTCATCAGCGCATATGGGTTAGAAGACTTTACATGATGTTAGGCACGCTATGCGCGGTTGTTATGCTACAGCGCTGGGCTTATCTCGCTACCTCTTTAGGGATAGGGATGGGGTTGGTGACCACTGATAACCTGGGAAAATATTCTGCAACCCATTCTCTAAGGCTTAACACCAGTGTTCTTACAGTTGCTTCATACAAGGATGCAAATCATGCAGTCAAATTTAAAAATCCCCCAAATCTAAAACAATCAAATGCTTAAGAGAAGCATAGAGAACGTCCCAGCGATGCACTGCACGCCCATCACCAACTAACCACAGAGACAGACCCTCCCTCCAGTCTGTGACCAACTGCCTTTGGGATCCAGCTGCTTGCTCGGGATGAGCTGTTCTCAGTCTGTGTCCTCTTCTGTCAAATGACCATCCCCATTGCCGCAGCATCTTCCACTCCCTGCCCATCCTCTCCGGCCCCTGGCTCCTTCCGACTTCCCCATTCCAGTGAAAAGGCGTATCATTTTCCAGGTGGCATTGAAATCTCAATGACCTTGGGTATTCTCTCCCTTCCCCGACTCCACCCTCTAACACACACACACTCTCTGGTTTCAAACAGGCAGCTCCAGGGCTACATCTGGCCCATGGAAGTGTCTTCTTTGGCCTGTGAAGTGTTTGTTATTTATTTTATGTAATATGGAGTAATTGCCAATATTGAGAACATGGGTGATCTCGCATGCAAAACTTAAAAATCTGGCATCTCTGGCCTAAATTCTCATATGGTGCTGAGTCATGGCTCTGTCTTAGGGAAGGGGCCTGGCACCCCACTTTGCCACAATCCCCACCACTCCCTGCTGCCTCCCATCTGGCCAGACTCTCCTTAATATCCCCTGCTGGCTCCTTTTAGCCATGTGCAACTCCTGCCCATATCCATGTTCAGTTGGCTCCCAAATTTGTTGCTTCCTTTTCCCAAAGTCCTTTTCAGTGATTCTTCCTGCCTCATCCATCTCCTTCTCACTTCTCAGGCCTGGCTGATGGTGGTAACTGACTCCTCTAAGCCTTCCCCAGCTTCCAGGCCTGGCCATGCCAACCCTCCAGCCACTGTGTCTATCAGAACTTCAGTGTCCCTCATAGTGCACAGGAAAAAGTCCCAGCTCCCCAGGGAGGGTATGAACTACCTCATCCAACCTGAATTCTTTAATTCCTTGAACACCCATTTTGTGCAGGGCCCTGCACCAGGCACCAAGGATCCAGGGTGGAGAAAAACATGTTCTCTCTCAGGAGAAGACCAGGGTAATATCCTGAACATGTCCAAGGAGGGAAACAGTCCTGGATCTATCTCCCAGCTTCTGCAGCCCTCCACTCTCTGTGTCTTGCCTTTCTCTCCTCCCCCACCCCATCCTGAAGGCCTCCTCTCCTTCGACATCTGGTTCTGTTCCCCTTTCTCCCAGAAGCCTCCGACCACAGCCAGCGGGGAGTGGCTCTCAAGTTCTGTTCATGCATGTCGTTTGTATCAGCCAATTGCTACTCGCCATTTAGAGTCGTCTTGAATGTGCTGGTTTCATTCCTGCCTTCTCTCTCTAACTAAAGTTTAACATGCCAGGCGGAACACCTGTGTTCTCACTGCAGCCTCTGGGGATTTTTATATTTATCTGGGACTCCTCTAACACTGGGCATAGGAGTGCTCACAGGAAGCCACAACAAATCTCTGTTGACTTCATTCATTCATTTCAATAAACATTGACTGAGCAACCACTGGGTTGTCGGGCACTACGAACACAGAAGTGAAGAAGCCAAAGGCCTGTTCTCACAAAGCTTCTCTTTTCCTGAAAGAGACAAACAAGTAAAGCGATAACCTGTCACGAGATGTCCGGAAGAGAAAACAGAAGAATGTAAGAGTAAAGATAGAGGATGGTTCTTTTGACAGAGTGATCAAGAAAGGGCTTTCAGAGAGGACAACATTTTCACTGAGACTGACAAGGTAGCAGCAGACTGGGGAGGTGGGGAAGTCCCAGGCAGAGTGATACGGTTTGGCTGTCCACCCACCCAAATCTCACCTTGAATTGTAATGATTCCCATGTGTCAAGGGTAGGGCCAGGTGGAGACAAATGAATCATGAGGGCAGCTTCCCCCACACTGTTCTTGTGGTAGTGAATAAGTCTCATGAGATCAGATGGTTTTATAAATGGGAGTTCCCCTGCACAAGCTCTGTCTCTTGCCTGCCACCATGTAAGACATGACTTTGCTCCTCATTCACCTGCTGCCATGATAGTGAGGCCTCCCCAGCCATGTGGAACTGTGAGTCAATTAAACCTCTTTCCTTTATAAATTACCCAGCCTTGGGTATGTTTTTATTAGCTGCGTGAGAACAAACTAATACACAGAGGTAGCCAGTGCAAAGGCCCTGAGGCAGAAATCACCTTGGAGGATGGGCAAGATAGAAGGGGAACAGAAAACCACTTAGGAGGTTACAGCCCTTGTTTGTTTGTTTATTGAGATGGAGTTTCACTCTTATTGTCCAGACTGGAGTGCAGTGGTGTGGTCTCGGTTCACTGCAACCTCTGCCTCCCAGGTTCAAGCGATTCTCCCGCCTCAGCCTCCTAAATAACTGGGATTACAGGTACTCGCCACCACATCCAGCTAATTTTTGTATTTTTAGTAGAGATGGGGTTTTGCCATGTTGGCCAGACTGGTCTTGAACTCCTGACCTCAGATGATCCACCCGCCTTGGTCTCTCAAAGCGCTACGATTACAGGCGTGAGCCACTACGCCCGGCCTATGGCCCTAAATTAAAGTCAACGTTGACAAATGGAGAAGAACTTGTGATGAGTTTGATTCAAGCAGGAGAGATGAAGGAGACAGAGGATTTTAGTGTCAGCAACCAAAAAGATGGTAGGGTGCTGTTACAGACTGAGTATCTGTACCCATCCAACATTCATATGTTAAAGCTCGAACTCCCAACATATTAGGAGATAGGGCTTTGGGTTGGTAATTAAGGTTAGACGAGGTCATAAAGGTGGTCTGATGGGACTAGGGCCCTCATAAAAGAGATTCCAGAGAGCTCTCTCTGCACACGTCCATCAAGGAAAGGCCATGTGAGGCCACAGTGAGGAGGCAGCCATCTGCAAGCCAGGAAGAGAACCCTCGCCAGAAATTGAATGCTGCTGGGTCTTAAACTGCACCCCCCAGAAGGTCTTAAACTGCACCCCCCAGAACTTCAAGAAAATAAATTTCTATTGTGTAAGCCACCCAGTGTATGATATTTGTATGGCAACCTGAGCCCTTTACTGACATAGGAAAATCTCAAATAATGAATGAATTTGCCTGGGTCTTCAGGTTGAAACATTTCAGAGTTGAGACCGATATAGGAAAATGATGGGATTGGGTGTGGTGGCTCATATCAGTAATCCCCAGCACTTTGGAAGGCTAAGGCAGGAGGATCACTTGAGCCCAGGAATTTGAGACCAGCCTGGGCAACATGGCAAGACCCAGTTTCTACAAAAACTAAAGAATAGCCGTGCATGGTGGCAGCATGCCCACAGTCCCAGCTACTCAGGAGGCTGAGGTGGGGGGATTGCTTGAGTCCAGGAGGTGGAGGCTGTAGTGAACCAAGATCAAGCCACTGTACTCCAGCCTGGACAAGAGAGTGAAATTCGGCCGGGCGCGGTGGCTCAAGCCTGTAATCCCCAGCACTTTGGAGGCCGAGACGGGCGGATCACGAGGTCAGAGATCGAGACCATCCTGGCTAACACGGTGAAACCCCGTCTCTACTAAAAAGTACAAAAAACTAGCCGGGCGAGGTGGCGGGCGCCTGTAGTCCCAGCTACTCGGGAGGCTGAGGCAGGAGAATGGCGTAAACCCGGGAGGCGGAGCTTGCAGTGAGCTGAGATCCGGCCACTGTACTCCAGCCTGGGCGACAGAGCAAGACTCCGTCTCAAAAAAAAAAAAAAAAGAGAGAGTGAAATTCATCTGAAAAAGAAAAAGGAAAATGATGGGATTCTATCAATGAAGGCTACAGAAGCGTATCTAAGGCACAGAACCCTGCATGTCATTCAGAGATCCCCAATGCTCACCTGCCTCAGCCTTTGCCCAGTACTGACAGCTGCTCTCGAAGGTCCCACCCTGATTTCTGACCTTCCCCATCCTCCTTCCAGCGGAACTGCAAAACCCTGTTTTCTTTACTGCCGCTTTCCCTTGCTGTGGAAATAACAGCTTCTTTATAAGCCACACTTCAAAGTTACCACTCCCTTTATCAGATGGCCTGGCCCCGGAGCACTGCCTTGACCCACTGAAGACCAGGTGTTATGAAACCTTTCAACTAGTTTCTTGAAAAAGTAGCTTGTTTGCTGGGCGCGGTGGCTCAAGCCTGTAATCCTAGCACCTTGGGAGGCCGAGACGGGCGGATCACAAGGTCAGGAGATCGAGACCATCCTGGCTAACACGGTGAAACCCCATCTCTACTAAAAAATACAAAAAACTAGCCAGGCGAGGTGGCGGGCACCTGTAGTCCCAGCTACTCGGGAGGCTGAGGCAGGAGAATGGTGTAAACCTGGGAGGCAGAGCTTGCAGTGAGCTGAGATCCGGCCACTGCACTCCAGCCCGGGCGACAGAGCAAGACTCCGTCTCAAAAAAAAAAAAAAAAAGAAAAGAAAAAGTAGCTTGTTCTACTCAGCAGACCACAACCGTCTTACCTAGTTAAGGTGACAACTCACATCAAGGTGATAGACACAAAGAGAAAGTCATAGAAATGTTCAGCATGGGCCGGGCGCGGTGGCTCAAGCCTGTAATCCCAGCACTTTGGGAGGCCGAGACGGGCGGATCACGAGGTCAGGAGATCGAGACCATCCTGGCTAACACAGTGAAACCCCGTCTCTACTAAAAAATACAAAAAACTAGCCGGGCGAGGTGGCAGGCGCCTGTAGTCCCAGCTACTCGGGAGGCTGAGGCAGGAGAATGGCGTAAACCCGGGAGGCGGAGCTTGCAGTGAGCTGAGATCCGGCCACTGCACTCCAGCCTGGGCGACAGAGCCAGACTCTGTCTCAAAAAAAAAAAAAAAAAAAAAAAGAAATGTTCAGCATGTGGCAAAATGTTCATGATTCCAGATTGAAGAAAGGATGTTTTTAGATAAACAGAACTGGACGTTGAAAGGCTCTTCTTTGACAGATGATTTTTTTTTTTTTTGATGGAGTTTGTGAAATTTGCTTAAAGAAAAAATAAACAGATGATATTTATATAAAACAATGCCTGGAATATGAACTGAGACTCTAAAGACTTTAAAGCAAGTCTATTTTTCATGATGGCAGGAAAACAATCTGTGTTAAGAATACTATCAGGTTGGCCAGGTGCAGTGGCTTATGTCTGTAATCCCAGCATTTTGGGAGGCCAAGGTGGGTGGATCACTTGAGGTCAGGAGTTCGAGACCAGCCTGGCCAACATGGTGAAACCCCGTCTCTACTAAAAATACAAAAAATTACCCGGGTGTGGTGGTGTGTGCTTGTAATCCCAGCTGCTCGGAAGGCTGAGGCAGGAGAATCGCTCGGACCTGGGAGGCAGAGGTTGTAGTGATCCAAGATTGCGCCATTGCACTCCAGCCTGGGCAACAAGAGTGAAACTGTGTTTCAAAAAAAAAAAAAAAAAAAAAGAATATGATCAGGTTAAAGCCCAGATGCCTAAGTAGAAAGAGGAGATGCTGGGCCCATCTGACCTACTCCCTAGGCATGTCTAGGTACAACTATTGACTGGATTAAGCACAGTAATATTTCACCTGCCAGAAGTTTGTTACACATGGCCTCATTCGGTTCCCACAACCCTCCAAGAAAAAGGTAAGCACTGGCCCATTTAATAGCTGAGTACATACCTCAGGGGATACGTTCCAAGACCCCCAGTGGATGCCTGAAACAGATAGCACCTGACCTTACACGTGTGACGTTTTCTGATCTGATAACCCAGACTGCTCCTAAGTGACCAATGAGCAGGTAGTGTCTACAGCACCGATCTGCTGGACAAAGAGACGATTCACGTCTGGAGAAGGACAGTGTGAGATTTCATCACGCTACTCAGAATGGCATGCAATTTAAAACTTATGAATCATATCTTTCCGGAATTTTCCATTTAATATGTTCAGATTGTGGTTGGCTATGGGTAACTGAAACAGTGGAAAGTGAAATGATAGAAAAGGAGCCACTCTTGTAGACAATATAGGATCATAAAGGGTTAAGTCACTTGCTCAAGATCACAGAGCTGGCAAGTGGTGGAACCAGAATTCTAACCCATGGCTGTCCAGCCCCAGAGTTCACTTACTTTCTCTTTTTCTTTCCCTTCTTCTGTCTCTGTCTCTCTCTCTCTCCTTCTTCTTTTTTCTTTCTTTCTCTCTCTTTCCTTCCTTCCTTCCTTTCCTTTCTTTTTTCTTTCCTCCCTCCCTCCTCCTTCCTTTTTTTTTGAGACAGGGTTTCACTCACTCTGTTGCCCACACTGGAGTGCAGTGGCACAATCTTGACTCACTGTAACCTGGACCTCCCAAGGTCAAGTGACCCTACCACCTCAGCCTTCCAAGTAGCTGGGACTACAGGCACGTGTCACCACGCTCCACTAATTTTGGTATTTGTTCTTTTTTGCAGAAATGGAGTTTTGCCATGTTGCCCAGGCTAGTCTTGCACTCCTGGGCTCAAGGAATCCACCTGCCTCAGCCTCTCAAAGTGCTGGGATTACAGGTGTGAGCCACTGTGCCTCGCTAGAGTCCACTTTCTTTTCCATACATCATAAGTTCCAAACCTGGCTAGATATCTTAATCAGCTAGAGAGCTTGTTTAAAAATCTGATTCCTGTGTCCCACTGCTGAAGTCTGACTTGGCAGGCCTGGGCTGGGCCCTGGGAATCTGTTTTTATTAAGTTCTCAGCTGATGATCTGAGCAAGGCATTGCTGGGATGGACCACATCTGTGTCTGCTAGAAGGTCCTGTCAAGAGAGTCAGGGAACCCCCAGCAGAGCCCCAGAAACCAACTGTGGGCTCAAGGAGGAGGTTCCATGGCAAAGACTGTGGTAGTTCCTGTTGTGCCAGCTTGGTTAGGCTGGAACTACTTTTCCCACAATCCCCTTCTCTGACTGGTTCTAGGTTTTAATTGGTCAAAAGAGGAATCTGTGGAAAGCTGGGAGATGGAAGTGAAGCAGTGGCCATTACACTTTAGAGGTCATGATGACTGGATGCGGTGAGAGACAGCACAGTGGGTGCCAGCACATTTGAGCCTGTTCTCCATTCTGCATCCAGCTGTTTCTCCTGACTGCTGGTCCTGTTAACCAACAGCAGCCCAGGCCCACCCCTGGACACTTGGCTGAGGATGAACCAGACAAGGGGCTGGCTGTAGACTTCTCCACCAGCTTGCCTGTATACCCAGGGCCAGGTGGTGATGCCCCTGACCTAAGATCCAGGTGGTGATGCCCCTGATAAGATCTAACTCCTATAATAAACCCCTTGTCCCATAGGTCATAGAAGTTTGGCTTCTCTCACTGACCCTGAAGGATGCCATCATCCACTCTGTCCTGCAAACTTTTTGATCTAAAACAGCAGTCTTCCAGGTGTGGCCCCAAATCAACAGCATCAGCCTCACCCAGGAGCTGGTTAGAAATGTAAATCCTGAGGCCTCACTCAGACCTACTCAATCAGCAACTGGGGTTGGGGGATGTGGCAGGGGATGGGGGGAAGGGAGGGCCCAGCAATCTGTGTTTTAATAAGCCCCCCACCCCAGAGGATTCTAACACAAGCTGAAGATGCAGAACCACTCATGCAGGCATTTAGAAAACCTGCCTCTAGGGAGGCCGAGGCAGGCGGATCACGAGGTCAGGAAATCCAGACCATCCTGGCTAACATGGTGAAACCCCGTCTCTACTAAAAATACAAAAAATTAACCAGGTGTGGTGGCGGGCACCTGTAGTCCCAGCTACTTGGGAGGTTGTGGCAGGAGAATGGCGTGAACCCAGGGGGTGGAGCTTGCAGTGAGCCAAGATCGCGCCACTGCACTCTAGCCTGGGTGACAGAGCAAGACTCCATCTCAAAAAACAAAAACAAAAACAAAAAACCTGCCTCCATTTCTGTTTGGAATGATGTAGTAGTTCTGGAAAAAGACAGTGGCGATGGTCACACAGCACTGTAAATGTGCTTAATGTCCCTGAATTGTACACTTAAAAATGGTTAAAATAGGCCAGGTATGGTGTTGACTCACGCCTATAATCCCAGCACTTTGGGAGCCCGAGGTGGGCAGATCACCTGAGCCTGAGAGTTTGATACCAGTCTGGGCAACATGGCAAAACTCTGTCTCTACCAAAAAATACAAAAATTAGCCAACGTGGTGACACACGCCTGTGGTCCCAGCTACTTGGGAAGCCAAGGTGGGAGGATCACTTGAGCCCAGGAGGCAGACGTTGTAGTGAGCTGAGATCATGCCACTATACTCCAGCCCAGGTGACAGAGCAAGAACTTGTCTCAAATTTTAAAAAGGTTAAAATAATTTACAAACAAACAAACAAAAAAGCTTAGAAGCCATACACAAAAGGTCACATATTATGTGATTCCATTTACATGCAATGTCCAGAAAGAGAGAAAGGAGATAGGTGATTGCCAGCAGCAGGGGTTGGCAGGGGAGGGTGGAGATGGGGAGGGAATGCTTAATGGGTACGATGCTTTTTGGGGCCATGACAATGTTTTGGAACTAGATAGAGGTGGCAGTTGCACAACTCTGTGAGTATACAAGATACCACTAAATTGGTCATTTTAACATGGTTGATGTTATGCTTTGTGAATTTCTGGGGCTTGCCATTGTATCTCTGAGAGTTAGCATTTATTGAGATGCTATGCTAAGGCTTCACGTGCAGTGTCATTTCATCCTCACCCCAATCCTGGGAGGGTGGCATTATTATTCTCCCCATTTAATGGATGTGGAACCCAGGCAGTCTAACTTCAGAATCCATGCTTTGAACGAAAATGCCATTATGCCCAGAACCATGACTTATTTCTTTGTGCAGAAGACAGAAATGAGACATCAGCCAAAGCTGCCCTAATCACACTTAAAAGCAGTATCCTGGGCCAGGCCTGGTGGCTCATGCCTGTAATCCCAGCACTTTGGGAGGCCAAAATACAAAAATTAGCCAGGCGTGGTGGCACGCATCTGTAATTCCAGCTACTCAGGAGGCTGAGGCAGAAACTCCATTTCAAAAAAAAAAGACAGATTAAAAAAAAAGAGCAGTATCCCAGTCACCTAGCTTTACCTTGCCCTGCAGCAGAGGGCCAGGGGAGAGGAGGGAAAGGAGGAAGCTGGCTTGCTCACGGGTCCATACTCCCAGGCATTGAGATAAAGCCTCGCGACTGTCAGGTGTGCTTGGCTTGGATTTGGAATGAACTTACTAGAATGGAAAGATTTTCAAAAATAATTATGACAGTAACACCTAAAAACGTATTGAGCATGTACTGTTTTAAGTACTTTTATAGTTTAATCTTCACAAAATCCTACAACTATTCTCCCCATTTCGAGAAAGTGAGCTGTGGCTCAAGGTCACCCACATCATTAGAACCATTTGCTTAAAGCTGTTACTTTAATACAAAGTCATACATGTTTCTCTGTGGGAAACTCAGAAAGTACAGGTTAGAAAAGAGAAAACAGGGAGAGAGGATATAAAAATTACTTGTAATCCATTAGGAATAATCATTGGAAACATTATATTAAATAAATTTTTATTCTTTGTGTATTTTTTTGGAACAAAAAATGGACAGCTTCATAATCTGCCTTTTTACATTAGCAAATTAGACCCATCTTTCTACATCTTTCAGAGCCTTCTGCATCATTGCCATTTTGAATGGCCATGTGGTGTTCCCCTTGTGTAACCTTGTAGAAACCATAGCAGATTTTCCAGGCTTTTATATGGGACATTTGGGTTGTTTCTACAAGAAGACATTTCAACTGGGAAAAAATGTTTTAATCAGGTTGCTGAGATGTCTCAAACTTCCTCCCCTGCAATGAGCAGTGTCATGGTGGAAGGGCGATCAGCTTTTGGGGTTGATATTTGCTAATGGAAAGACCCAAGCACCAGGCAACACAGTCTCATGCACATTTATTTCAGGGGCAAACTTTTGGGGGGAAAAGGGTCTCATTTTTATGTGTGGAACCTGAAAATTCTCACCTGAAGACAAAGTAAAAAAAGTCTCTCAGATTTACCCATCTCACTCCTTAAAAAGAAGAGCTTGATTCCTTCTCAACAAGGAACAAACGTTCCTGAGGATCCCAAGTTATCTCCCACTTCCCAGTTCTGAAGTTACATGCCGGGTAGATCTAGTTAGATGCCAGTACTTTTGTTTCCCACCATAGCACAGTAGTTCAGAATACAGACTCTGGAATGAGACTGGCTGGGCTCAAATCCCGATTCCATCACTTTCTAGCTGTGGGCCCTGTCATTAGCTCACTAAACCTTTGGAGAGGAAGTGCTGAAGATCCAAGACCCCACCTTCCCACCCAATACATGAAAATGTAACTGGAGTGCCTTAAGTCCTTGAGATGTGGGGTAGTTTGCACCGTAGCTAGCATACTCCTGCCTCGGTTTCCCCAACATAGAACTGTTTTGAGCATGAAATGACTTAAGAGTCATGGGAAAGCTTGGTTGCTCCCCACTTCAACTCCAGATATTGACTCTAACAAGGATAATCCCCAAACATCTGTAACTTTTATCATGAGCCAGATATGGCTCTGCCTCCCAGGAATCTCCCTAAACTCTTCTTGAATATTTTTCAGCCTGAAGCCCTCTTGTTGGAAGCAATTTTGTCTACTCCTTTCTGTGAGAAGTTCCCAGTCACTGGCTCGCCCTGGGAGAGAGAGTGCATGTGTTGCAAAGCTACCAACAGACTTCCTCAGACACAGTGAGTCAGTCTGAACACACAGGCAAGGTTGCAGAACTCCATGGCCTTCATCTCTCTTGGCTCAGCCAGGCACAGTTCCTCTTAGCCCAAGACAAAACTTAGCCCATGCTGTTAAATCAATGGTTCTACCGGCTTCCAATCATAAAGCCAAGAGGCAATAGTACATAAAATGGGAACTTATACATTCTGAGTTACAGCTAATTGCAGATGTATCCAAGCTCATTCTACATTTATCTACCATTTGTCTGTAAAACACTGCCTCTATGGTCCTTCCTTCCTTCTTTTCTTCCCTACCCCTCTTCTTTCTTTTGGTGCACAGACCCCTTTGAGAATCTGATAAAAGCTACTGACCTGCCACAGGTAAATGCAGAGATAGAATACTTGACAGAGGCCGGGCGCGGTGGCTCAAGCCTGTAATCCCAGCACTTTGGGAGGCCGAGGCGGGCGGATCACGAGGTCAGGAGATCGAGACCATCCTGGCTAACATGGTGAAACCCCGTCTCTACTAAAAAAATACAAAAAACTAGCCGGGTGAGGTGGCGGGCGCCTGTAGTCCCAGCTACTCGGGAGGCTGAGGCAGGAGAATGGCGTAAACCCAGGAGACGGAGCTTGCAGTGAGCTGAGATTTGGCCACTGCACTCCAGCCTGGGCGACAGAGCGAGACTCCATCTCAAAAAAAAAAAAAAAAAAGAATACTTGACAGAGAATACTTGACGGACAATTTCAGGTGGTGAGCGGGTCCTTAAAGGTGATTGAAGACCCTCATAGAAGTTATTACAAGTTTGAAATTACCCAACAATTTCATAATGATCCTGACCACTATAATACTTTATTGCTTTGATGACCAGGCAAACATCTAAAAGCAGCATATAAAAGCATCATTATATGCAGAGACAATTTCTAGAAGTATATACAAGAAATCGCAGGTGGTGGCTACCTCTTGTATAAGAGACTGGGAGCCTGGAATGAGAGGGAGACGGATATTTTTTCTTTGGACATCCTTTTACACCGTTTGATTTTTTATATCATGTGCATATATTCGTTTCCTAATTAAAGAAAAAGAGTTAATGAAAAAGTTATTTAAGTTAAGAACTATCACTACTCATGGTCATTTCCATGCCTGTGATATGGGAAAGGGAGGAGTCATCAATGGGGAGGCGGTCAACCTCCTCCCTAGCAGGGTGAAACCCACATCAGCTGGCAAAGTGAAAGCGTCACTCCAGAAAAGACAGATGGTTTCTACCGGGTCTTCGACATAAGTCACTGAAATTCCAAATGGGAGGGGAGGATATTATCAAAGTTTCATCAGGTCCCTGCATAGCCCTGGTGCTGGCCGGAGGAACTGGCCCAAACCTTCTAAGTTTGGTCATTTCATATAAAGACAAACATACACTCACATACAAACCCAACAATTCCACTCCTAGGTATTTGCCCAAGAGAAATGAAAACATATACTGATACTAAAAACCTCTGAATGTTTAATCATAATCACCAAAAAGTAGACACAATCCAAATATCCTTTTAACAGGTGAAGGGATAAGTAAACTGTGGTCCTGCACATTTCTACCATGGAATAAATGCAGTGTGGGGAAATCTCAAATGTATTCTACTGAGTAGAAGCAGCCAGACTCTAAAGGCACCATACTGTATGATTCTATTTACGTGATATCCTAGAAACGGCAAAACTATAAGGACAGAAAACAGATCAGTGGCTGCTGGGGGGTGGAGATAGGAGAGACTACAAAGAAGCAGCAGGAGAGAATTTTGGGGGGCGATGGAACTTTTCTACATCTTGATTGTGGTGATGGTTACATGACTGCCTGTGTTTGTCAAAACTCATCGAACTATGTTCAAATTGAAAATTACATACATGTATATAAAATACAATGCTGGGCGAGTGTTTTCTTTCCTTTCTTTCTTTTTTGAGATAGAGTCTCACTCTGTCATCCAGACTAGAGTGTAGTGCTGTGATCTTGGCTCACTGCAACCTCTGCCTCCCGCGTTCAAGAGGGTTCTCCTGCCTCAGCCTCCCAAGTATCTGGGATTACAGGCATCTGCCACCACGCCCAGCTAATTTTGTATTTTTAGTAGAGATGGGGTTTCACCATGTTGGCCAGGCTGGTCTTAAACTCCTGACCTCAAGTGATCCACTCGCCTCGGCCTCCCAAAGTGCTGGGATTACAGCGTGAGCCACCGCGCCCAGCCTTGGGGTGAGTATTTTCTCACAGTTGCCTATGGCTGCTGTGGCTTCCACCATGCTCCTATCTCAGCTTCCTAAGTCTAAGAAGGGAGGCCCAGATACTCCAAGTCTGAAGGGTAAACCAGCCACCAGGAGCGGCAGCTGATGTCTTCAAAGCTCTCTACAGTTCCCAAAGCACCTTGCCTGGCAGTAATCCCTGTGGGATGCGTAACAAGCCTATGGGTCTTCAGCACAGGTCACTAAAGTTCCAAATGGGAGGAGAGGGTGTTATCAACAACAGTTTTCTCTTGTTATGAAAACAATGCTTGTTTATGAAATAAAAATTAGTTAAATATAGACCAGCAGAAAGAATATCGAAACTCCCCATGGCCACCCCATCCATAACTGCTGATAAATATCTATGATGGTCTCCATGCTTTCTTGTGTGCTATGTAAACAAAATACTTTTTTGTTTTTTTACAAAAATGGGATATTGTTGCAATAGTTTTATAACCCTAACTTTTTTTTGAGACAAAATCTCACTCTGTCACTCAAGCTGGAGTGCAGTGGTGCAATCTTGGCTCGTCGCAACCTCTGCCTCCCAGTATAACCTTAATTTTTAAAAATTTGATATATAATGAACAATCTTTCATATCACCAGTATTCATCAACACTGGAATTTTTAGCGATTGAGGACCACTTCAGTATATGAAAGAGCTGCAATTTATGTCACCAATACCCTGTTGCTGCAAATATATTTGATTTCTAGTTTTATTGCTATTATAAAAAATAGTGTTGAAATTAACTCCTTATCCAACCATAAATTGTTACCTCGGGATAAAATCTTGGTATTGAAGATTTTAATAACAAGGTTAAAATCTTGGAATTGAAAGTGTTTTAAAGCTAAGTGTTTTAAAGGTTTGGACCTGAATTTTCAGACTGTTCTCCAGTTTATACTTCTACGCTGAGCTCCTGAAAGCACTACCTCCCAGTTAGCATTATTTAAATTAAAATTTTAAAACTTTTAAAACATTCTAGATTCCCTATGTGACAGACGGCATTGTTTTAATCGGCATTTCCTTTAATACAATGAGGTTAAACACTGATTCTTCTTTTTTCCCATGTTCTAATTGGCCACCAGCATTCCTTCTTTTTTTTTGAGACAGGGTCACCCAGGCTGGAGTGCAGTGGCACAGTCACGGCTCACTGTAGCCTCTACCTCCTGGGTTCATGTAATCCTCCCACCTCAGTCTCCCAAGCAGCTGAGACTACAGGTGCATGCCACCATGCCCAACTAATTTTGTTCTTTTTTTTTTTTGAGGCAGAGTCTCAGTCTGTCGCCCAGACTGGAGTGTAGTGGCGCGGTCTTGGCTCACTGCAAGCTCCGCCTCCTAGGTTCACGCCATTCTCCTGCCTCAGCCTCCCGAGTAGCTGGGACTACAGGTGCCCACCACCACGCCCGGCTAATTTCTGTGTATTTTTAGTATAGACGGGGTTTCACCGTATTAGCCAGGATGGTCTCAATCTCCTGACCTTGTGATCCGCCCGCCTCGGCCTCCCAAAGTGCTTGGATTACAGGTGTGAGCCACCGCACCCGGCCAATTTTGTTCATTTTTTATAGAGACGAGGTCTCACCACGTTGCCCAGGCTGATCTCAAAGTCCTGGGCTGAAGCGATCTTCTTGCCTCAGCCTCCCAAAACGTTGGGATTGCAGGTGTCAGCCACTGTGCTCAACCTCAGCATTTCTTCTTTAGCCCATTTCTCAACTAGGGCATTCAGCTTTTCCTTACTAACTAGAAAAGCAAGCTGGGTGTGGTGGCTCATGCCTGTAATCCCAGCACTTTGGGAGGCCGAGGAGGGCGGATCATGAGGTCAAGAGGTGGAGACCACCCTGGCCAACATAGTGAAACCTTGTCTCTACGACAAATACAAAAACTAGCTGGGTGTGGTGGTGCACACCTGTAGTTCCAGCTACTTGGGAGGCTGAGGCAGGAGAATCACTTGAACCCGGGAGGTGGAGGTTGCAGTGAGCTGAGATCGTGCCACTGCGACAGAGCGAGACTCTGTCTCAAAAAAAAAAAAAAAAAAAGCAAAAAAAGCAAAGCTCCTGCATGTATTCAGAACACAATCCCTTGTCTGTTCTGTGTTGCAAATATTGTCCCCAGTTTATCATTTGATATATCAAAGTTTTTAAATTTTAGGAGCCTGATCTAAAAATCATTTTCAGTAATCTCTGTTATAATGTTGCCTTTCACTCTCATGTTAAAGAATACCCTTCCAAAAAGGGGCTGTAGTAAGTTTACAGTGGAGAAACATGGCAGATACCACCTTAACCAAGAGACCAAGGCTGATGTCATCAATAAGAAGTTACACTGGGCCGGGCGCGGTGGCTCAAGCCTGTCATCCCAGCACTTTGGGAGGCCGAGACGGGCGGATCACGAGGTCAGGAGATCGAGACCATCCTGGCTAACACGGTGAAACCCCGTCTCTACTGAAAAATACAAAAAAGCTAGCCGGGCGAGGTGGCGGGCGCCTGTCGTCCCAGCTACTCGGGAGGCTGAGGCAGGAGAATGGCGTAAACCCGGGAGGCGGAGCTTGCAGTGAGCTGAGATCCGGCCACTGCACTCCAGCCTGGGCGACAGAGCGAGATTCCATCTTAAAAAAAAAAAAAAAAAAAAAATTACACTGATATTATTTCCATTCTAACATGATTCAATGAGAAGCACACTTCACCTTTGTAGGATTCTTTCCCAAAACCCAAAGGCCTAGTACAGTCACGAGAAGACATCAGGAAAACCCAAATTCAGGGAAGTTCTACAAAACACTAACCAGTACTCTTCAAAGTTCTCAAGGTCATGAAATTTAAGAAAAGACTGAGAAAGTGTCACAGTTCGGAAGTTACTAAGGAGACAAGATGACCAAATGCAATGTGGCATCTTGAATTGGATCCTGGAGAATAAAAATGCAGTGGGAAAATGGGTGAAATCTAAATAAAGTCTGTAGTTTAGTTGTGATGTCAATTTCTTAGCTCTGATAAGCATAAGACGTTTATATAAGATGTCAACATTAGGCTGGGAGTGGTGGCTCACACCTGTAATCCCAGCTCTCTGGGAGGCCAAGGTGGGCGGATCACCTGAAGTCAGGAGTTTGAGACCAGCCTGGCCAACATGGTGAAACCGCCCGTCTTCACTAAAAATACAACAATTAGCCAGGCATGGTGGCGCATTCCTGTAATCCCAGCTACTCGGGAGGCTGAGGCAGGAGAATCCCTTGAATCCGGGAGGTGGAGGTTGCAGTGAGCCGAGATCATGCCACTATACTCCAGCCTGGGTGACAGAGTGAGACTCTGTCTCACAAAAAAAAAAAAAAAAAGGGCCAACATTAGGGGAAGTTGGGTGTGAAGGGTAGACAAAAATGCCCCATATTACCTTTGCAACTTTTCTATAAATCTAAAATTATTCCAAAATTAAACAAAAATGTATTTAAAGAGTCTTGGCTAGGACTGTCACTGGACAGATTAAAAACAAAGAAAATGGGTTTCTAATTTTGTTGCTATTATTACAAAAAATAACAGTGTTGAAACTAACTCCTTATACTCATTAATTGTTTTCTTAGGATAAACTTCAGGAACTGAAACTTCTGGGCAGTCTAGAAAGAAAAGCAGAAAGAACAGAAAGGAAAAAAGCCACCAAAGTTGCTGGCTTTGAGCAGGGGTACCAGGTAGGTGGGGGTGGAAAGTAGTTCCTTGTGACTGATGCAGTTAAGTGGGGGGTAAGGCAGCAGTAATAGGTCTGGAAAGATTAACTGAGGCCGACTCTAAGAAGTCCGGGCTTTATTGAAAGTTAAAGAGCTTAGCCTCGGCTTGATCCTGCCAGCAGTAGGGAAGTGGCAAAGATTTCAGATCAGTGCATTTGACATGTTATTGATTTGTTATTTTACTTGTTGGTTTCCTACTTGACTGACTCTTCCCTACTGCCTAATAAGGTGTAAGCTCCAAGAAGGCAGGAACTGAGCCTGTCTTAGCACCGTTTTCCCCCAAAGCCTGGAAGAACACCTGGTCTGTAGAGAGAACGCAATGAATGACATGGCCGAATGACTATCTGAGTCTTGTTTCCAAAATGACTCCCCGCCACCAACTTTTTATTGTGATAAAATGCACATAACATAAAGTTGACTATCTTAACCATTTTTCCATGAACAGTTCAGTGGCATTACGTACATTCATACTGCTGTGTAACCATCACCATCATGCATTCACAGAACGCTTTCATTTTACAAAACTGAAACTCCTTACCCATTAAACCCTAACTCCCCATTGCCCTTCCCCCAGCCCCTGGCAACTGACATTCTACTTTCCATCTCTATGATGTCGACTGCTCTAGGTTCCTCATACCAGTAGAATCATATAGTATCTGCCTTTTTGTGACTGGCTTATTTCACTAAGCATGATGTCCTCAAGGTTCGTCCATGTTACAGCATGGTGTCAGAATTTCCTTCCACATGGAGGCTGAATCATATTCCATTGTATGGATAGACCACATTTTGTTTATTCATCCTTTGATGGATACTTCGGTTGTTTTCATAGTTTAGCTACTATGAGTAATGCTCATATAAACATGGGTGTACAAATATCTCTTCAAAAACCTGTTTTCAATTCTTTTGAGTATTGATATAGTTTGGACATTGGTCCTCTCCAAATCTCATGTTGAAATTTGATCCCCAAGCTGGATACAGTGGCCACACCTATAATCCCAGCAGTTTGGGAGGCCAAGGCTGGTGGATCACTCAAGGCCAGGAGTTCAAGACCAGCCTGGTCAACATGGTGAAACCCTATCTCTACTAAAAATATAAAAATTAGCTGGACATGGTGGCACATGTCTGTAATCCCAGCTACTCGGGAGGCTAAGGCATGAGAATCGCCTGAACCCAGGAGGCAGAGGTTGCAATGAGCCAAGATTGTGCCACTGCACTCCGGCCTGGGTGACAGAGTAAGACTCTGTCTCAAAAAAAGAAGAGAAATTTGATCCCCAATGTTGGAGGTGGGGCCTAGTGGATGTTTGGTTGATGGGGGTGGATCCCTGTTGAATGGCTTGGTACCCAAAGATCTGGTTGTTAAAGAGTCTGCTCCCCACTCCCTCTCTCCTCTTCTCTCTCACCACATGATGCCTGCTCTCCTTCCGCCTGAGGCGGAAGCTTCCCGAGGCCCTCACTAGAAGCAGATGCTGATGTCATGCTTCTTGTATAGCCTTGTATATCCGTGGGCTACATAAACCTCTTTCTCTCTTTTTTTGAGATGGAGTCTTGCTGTCGCCAGGCTAGAGTGCAGTGGCTCCATCTCAGCTCACTGCAACCTCAGCCTCCCGGGTTCAAGTGTTCTCCTGCCCCAGCCTCCTGAGTAGCTGTGACTACAGGTGCCCACCACCACGCCCAGCTAATTTTTGTATTTTTAGTAAAGACTGGGTTTCACCACATTTTCCAGGATGGTCTCAATTTCTTGACCTCGTGATTTGCCCGCCTCAGTTTCCCAAAGTGCTGGGATTACAGGCGTGAGCCACCGCACCCGGCCAATAAATCTCTTTTCTTTATAAATTACCCAATCTCAGGTATTTCTTTATAGCAACACAAACGGACTAAGACAAGTATGCACCCAGAAGTGAAACTGCTGGATCCCACAGTGATTTGATTTTAATATTTTGAGAAACTGCCAGAGCCAAAATGACCTTTTTTATTTTTTTTATTTTTTTTTTTGAGAAGGAGTCTCAATCTGTTGTCCAGGCTGAAGTGCAGTGGTGCCATCTTGGCTCACTGCAACCTCTGCCTACCAGGTTCAAGCAATTTTTGTGCCTCAGCCTCCCGAGTAACTGGGGCTACAAGTGCGCGCCATCACACCCGGCTAATTTTTGTATTTGTAATAGAGACAGGGTTTCACCATGTTGGCCAAGCTAGTCATGAACTCCTAACCTCAAGTGATACGCCCTCCTCGGCCTTCCAAAGTGCTGGGATTACAGGCGTGTGCCACCATGCCCAGCCCCCAAAATGACTTTTAGGAAGAAACTATATAAAATACTTTTTCCACCTGTGCCATCAGCATCTGCTCTGAGGGTAGCGTTTCTACACTCAGTATTGGCCTGTGTGAATGAAGCTGTCTTACACCTTGGGGCCTTTGCACACGCAGTTGCCTTCCCAGGTAGACCTTCGGCGGCGGCTGTACCTCCCCTCCCCGCTCCCCGTTTCAGCTCAGACTGCACTCTTTCTGAAAATCCTTCCTGACTCTCCAAGTTTGGGTTAAGCCTCCTCCTTCGTGGGCTGTGCTTCATCATCTTTATTCACATGTTGTTAAGGTACAATCCCTGTCGTCCTCACCGGAGGATCAGCTCCATCGGGGCGGGGGGCAGGGCCTGACTCTCCCTTGTTCCTGGGCTCAGTGCCTGGCACACCATATGTATCAGAAGATTTGTTTAAAGTGATGGCGTCTGTGTTTAGCTACAGGCAATTTTCCCCAAAAGAAGAGAATTACTGTTTGAAAACAATAATTACCCACAGGCAGTTCCAGTACCTAATGGCTTCTCTCCAAATTGTAGGCGGTTTTAATGAAGCTGTAGGTGAGGTATCTTATGGTAACTTAAGAAAGTTTGCATGTTCATTTTGCTTTTTAAAATCATGTTCTGGCTGGGTGTGGTGGCTCACGCCTGTAATCCTAGCACTTTGAGAAGTCAAGGCAGGGGGATCACTTGAGGTCAGGAGTTCAAGACCAGCTTGGCCAACATGGTGAAACCCTACCTGGACTAAAAATACAAAAATTGGCCAGGCATGGTGGCATGTGCCTGTAGTCCCAGCTACTCTGGAGGCTGAGGCAGGAGAATCGCTTGAATCCAGGAGGCAGAGGTTGCAATGAGCCAAGATTGCACTACTGCACTCCAGCCTGGGCAACAGAGTGAGACTCTGTCTCAAAATAAATAAATAGATAAATAAATAAATAAAATAAAACAAAACAAAGTCATTTTCCTGCACCAAATATCAACAAACCATGCCCCACACCCTAACCAGCACAGGTCTAACGAGGAAAACGTAGGATAAGGTAAGGCAAGTAAATCCCACCCCCTTCTCTGCACTCCTCCCTAGACCAGATGTGAGGAGAAAAACATGGAAAAGACATAAAATTCCCCAAGATTTAGAGCCACCTAATTTTACCTGTTGAGTAGAGGAAATAGCAAAACCTCCTGGAGACATCTAAAACTGCATATCATGTGAGTCCACGATCTTAAAAAAAAAGAACTTGCCCCATGTGGTGAGTTCTCATTCTGCCAGGTTCTGCCAGGATTTGGTGATTCTGGGTTTATCACCTCAAAGGCCTCTCAGGCCTGGGAAGCCTCCATTGGTAAAGCTCTGGGGACATTAAAAAAAGAAGAAAGCTAGGTGTAGTGGTTCATGCCTGTAATTCCAGCACTTTGGGAGGCTGAGATGGGCAGGTCACGAGGTCAAGAGATCGAGACCATCCTGGCCAACATGGTGAAATCCCATCTCTACTAAAAATACAAAAATTAGGCAGGGCACGGTGGCTCACGCCTGTAATCCCAGCACTTTGGGAGGCCGAGACGGGTGGATCACGAGGTCAGGAGATTGAGACCATCCTGGCTAACACAGTGAAACCCAGTCTCTACTAAAAATACAAAAAATTAGCCGGGCGTGATGGCCAGTGCCTGTAGTCCCAGCTACTCAGGAGGCTTAGGCAGGAGAATGGCATGAACCCGGCAGGTGGAGCTTGCAGTGAGCCGAGACCGCGCCACTGCACTCCAGCCTGGGTGACAGAGTGAGACTCCGTCTCAAAAAAAGAAAAAAAAATTAGCTGGGTGTGGTGGCGTGTGCCTGTAATCCCAGCTACTCGGGAGGCTGAGGTAGGAGAATCGCTTAAACTCGGGAGGTGGAGGTTGGTGTGAGCCAAGATTGTACCACTGCATTCCAGCCTGGCGACAGAGTAAGACTCTGTCTCAAAAAACAAAACAAAACAAAACAAAAAAAGAAATGCTAGAACAGTGTTATTAACACTTCTTTGTTTGAAATGTGGCATTGAAAAAATTAATGCTGGCCGGGCACGGTGGCTCAAGCTTGTAATCCCAGCACTTTGGGAGGCCGAGACGGGCGGATCACGAGGTCAGGAGATCGAGACCATCCTGGCTAACACGGTGAAACCCCGTCTCTACTGAAAAGTACAAAAAAATTAGCCGGGCGAGGTGGCGGTTGCCTGTAGTCCCAGCTACTCGGAGGCTGAGGCAGGAGAATGGCGTGAACTTGGGAGGCGGAGCTTGCAGTGAGCTGAGATCAGGCCACAACACTCCAGCCTGGGCAGCAGTGCGAGACTCTGTCTCAAAAAACAAAACAAAACAAAACAAAACAAAAAAAGAAATGCTAGAACAGTGTTATTAACACTTCTTTGTTTGAAATGTGGCATTGAAAAAATTAATGCTGGCCGGGCACGGTGGCTCAAGCTTGTAATCCCAGCACTTTGGGAGGCCGAGACGGGCGGATCACGAGGTCAGGAGATCGAGACCATCCTGGCTAACACGGTGAAACCCCGTCTCTACTGAAAAGTACAAAAAAATTAGCCGGGCGAGGTGGCGGTTGCCTGTAGTCCCAGCTACTCGGGAGGCTGAGGCAGGAGAATGGCGTGAACTTGGGAGGCGGAGCTTGCAGTGAGCTGAGATCAGGCCACAACACTCCAGCCTGGGCAGCAGTGCGAGACTCTGTCTCAAAAAAAGAAAAAAAAAAAAAAAAAAGAAAAAATTAATGCTTTGTGCATCTCAGCAATATAAACTGGGCTGTTGGTAGGAGAGTGACAGGCTTTGGGATAAACGTGAATTCCTGGTGCACACAACAGTGGGGCCTATAGGGGTCACAGCCTGCATCGTGAACGTGTGTTTTGAGTCACTCATTTGTGGAGGGGTCAAGGGTCTACATTTGTAGGTTCTCCTCAATGTGAGGCCTGAGGGCCACCTCCTCCCGCAGCAAAGGCCCCAGCCTCTCTGTTTTGTGGCCTCAGTTTCTTCTTCTAAGAATTGAGGAGGCTAGATGAACAATGGCTTCCAACCTTTTGTTTTTTTTTTTTTTTTTTGAGACGGAGTCTCGCTCTGTCGCCCGGGCTGGAGTGCAGTGGCTGGATCTCAGCTCACTGCAAGCTCCGCCTCCCGGGTTCACGCCATTCTCCTGCCTCAGCCTCCCGAGTAGCTGGGACTACAGGCGCCCGCCACCTCGCCCGGCTAGTTTTTTTGTATTTTTTAGTAGAGACGGGGTTTCACCATGTTAGCCAGGATGGTCTCGATCTCCTGACCTCGTGATCCGCCCGTCTCGGCCTCCCAAAGTGCTGGGATTACAGGCTTGAGCCACCGCGCCTGGCCTGTTTTATTTTTAAAGTCACAGAGTTTTAAAAGTGGATGTTTTGTATCCTTAGCATAAGCCAAGCTTCCTTCCTGTTGGCCCCACCTCCACCACTCAGCTCTGTCCCTGCAAACCCCTGAGTGGCTTCTAGGACCCATCCAAGGTTTCCCAGGATCACAGTATAAAAACCAGTGAACCGGAGCTACATTGCCCAAGGTTCTTACCGTGCAGTAGGAGAGACGTTTTTACCTAGTGACTCAGTGCACATCCACAAACAGATAACAGTGCACATCCACAAACAGATAACTGAAAATTTTACTAGTGAATATTTCTCGCCACAGGAAATGCATTCTATTTTCTAGTCCACTGTCTTCTACTTCACTTTTAAAAAGCCAGCAGAAAACCACTTAACGATGCCAAAATCTACTAATAAGTGGCTGTCCACAGTCTGTAAACATGAGCTTAGAAAATCTCCAAGACACTAGTACTTCCAGTACTGACGATTTATGGCATTAACAAAGCTGTGATCCTGGTAGACAGTGACAGAGACCGCACCCCATCCTGTCCCCAGGGTGGGGTGTCCTACCTGAATCACCCGACTAGGAAACAAATTCTCTGCACATCTTTGCCATTGAAACACCTGCAAGAGCCAGGGTTTGGAGATGAGTATCCCAAATACCGATTTTTCTAGAGACCTGCACTTGCCTAACCCCATGCCTAATCCCAGGGAGATTTGGGGCAAGGGGCAGTGATGGTGGGGTGGCAGCACTTGGATGGGTTAAAACAAACACAGCAAAAATAAATAAATACATAAAAGTCAGAAGCAACAAAGCTCTCTCCCTCCCTGTGTGAATCTGGGTCACACCCATCACGCCCATGGCTTCCATTTCTAAGAGTTCAGAGAGAATTGCTTTCCAACCCCACAGTGATGCAGAAAACTGGCCCTCTGGACTCCCACAGTGGCGAATCAGAAATGTCTTTGCACTTTGCACAGCGTCACAGGGTTTAGGCCACAGGAATACCTGCTAGCCATCAAGGGGTGGAAGCACGTGAGACCCACAGGTTAGACCCTGTGTGAAGTCACTCATATTATCACATGAAGATAACAGGCACCGTAACAGTGAATTGAAAAACCAGGATACGGGCTGGGCATAGTGGCTCTTGCCTGGAATCCCAGTACTTTGGGAGACTGAGGTGGGAGGATCACTTGAGCCCAGGAGTTCGAGACTAGCCTGGGCAACACACAGAGACCTTGTCTCTATTTTTTCAAAAACAAAACAACAACAAACCAGGACATGAAACAGCTCAGCAAACAAAAACCTGAATAAAACGCCACAATATTAACGGTGGTCGCCAGCCTTCACGATGTCATCTGCTCGTTTTTTACAAGGAACACGTACTTCTTTTGTAATCTGGGGACGAAAACAACTTTAAAAGCCTGCCATCCGAAGGCACATTATCAAGTCTGGCTAAGGGAGTGCCAGATAAATGCACTCACTAGCTCCCGCTATGGTGTTAATGCCAGTTTGAACAGACAGGACCTGGAAATGGGCAGATACACTCCTCAATGTGCACACCTCATCTTTCAGGACCCTCAGCCCTTACTCCTCCTGGTCATGTCGCCACGGACACCACAAAAACACCTGGTAGTGTGGAGTGCAGGGAGAAAGGGGATCTTGGAGGGGGAGGGAGCTCTGTTTTGTTTTTCAAGAATCATCCTCAAAATCATTCGAGACAAACTCCGGAACCTCGGATTCTGGTCCCAGCTGTGATCTCAGGCGAGTCTCCTCTTCCCCAGGTCTTGGTCTCCCCAGTTGTCAAATAAGCAGAGTGGATTTTCTGATGACTAAGATCCCTCTGGCCCTGATATTCTAAGATCTAAAGCTACCAGCATTCAGGTTTAAGGGCTGCTAAGTCTGATAAATCCAGGGCAAGAGAGAATGTGGAGACTTTAGGTTGCTCCGCCCAAGTAAGCATCACAGATAGAAGGTGAGGACAAACCAGCAGTCTTGAGACGGGAGCTGAGGGGAGGAGGAGTCAAGGGTCGGGGCTGCTTAGGAGAGACCCTCAGAGGGCTATCTCTGGTCAGCATCTTGGGGCCGTCTGGGAGGGACAGGGCTATGTGGCCTGGTACTGGGAAACCAAACAGGCGGCTTGTTTCTTCCAAACAAATGGCCTGTTTCTTTCTCAGGAGCAAGAGCTCCCAGGAGGGGTGGCCATGGCAGCGAGGGCTCAATCCAGGCGAAGGGAGAATAAAACATTGGCAGGGTAGGCTGGGCCACCTGTCCAGCCTGGGGAGGAGCTCAACTCCACAGAGCCACTTGAAAGACTGAGAGGTTGAGAAACCTGGGGCCCAAAAGAGTCTTGGTCCTAAATGTGGCCAGGCCTCCTGGGTGAACGCAAAGGACCCTAGAAGGGAGTCAGGAGGGCTGGGTTCCAGTCCCAGTTCTGCTGCTGAACTGCTGTGTGTCCTTGGGTAAGTTCCATCCCCTCTCTGAGTTTTGTTTGTCAAATGAGAATGATGTCTCTGAGGACCTGAAGGTCCTCCGCACCTGAGACATTCTAGAATCTTCCTCTTCCCTCCAAGCAAAGGGAGACTTAAAGCATGGAGGATGATATTCTCACAGCTTTCACGGCAAGGAGGATTCCTCCAAGCTTCAGAGCAGAAACAAAAGCGAAAGCAAAAGTCAGCAGCCAGAAGCAGCCCCCATACCACATCCCACGTGAGAAGGCATCTAAACTTCTGCAACTTTCCCAGCACCGAGGGAGACAATGCTTCTCGTTCCCATGATCCCCACCTTAATTTGGGGCCAGGGGAAGAGAATCCACACTAAAGCTCCTCACACTCTGGCCTCTTCCAGCCCAAGAGGTGGAGGGGTTTACAGCCAGCCCTGCAGAGGGAGGGAGGAACACTGACCAGAAACACATCCTATTAAAACGGAGCCTCAGAAGCTCCAGCTGGCCTCTGCCTCCAGCTTTCCCATCCCTCACGCAGACAGAGAAACTCCCAGGCCTTGTGACATCTGGAGTCAGAGAACCAGAAAGTCGCAGCTGGAGGGGCTTGGGTCCTGCCAATATCCCAGACACTCACTCACTACTTCTCTGTGGCAGAAGACCAGGCTGGCAGTCTAGGCCTCATGTAGAACCCCAGAATCTTACCCTTGACCAGCAGTCATGAGTGAAGGCCACATATTACTCTCTGCTTCCTGTATTGGCCTCCCATCCAGCTCCCCCATTCATTCCCACCACCCCCACCAACCCACAGGCCAGCCTCTCTCTCCTAGGAGTCTTCTCTAGGATCCTCACCAACTTCCAGGCAGCCAGGATTATCTTTTTAATGTATGGATGGGATCAGATGACTTCCCTGCTTAGAGAACTTGAATGAAAGGGACATCTTTCTCCATGTCGTTCATCTTTGTTGAGCACCTAGAACAGTGCCTGGCCCACAGAAGGTGCTCAGCCAACATACGTTGAATGATTCCAAGAAAGGCCCCACCTGTCCAGTCCAGCTCACTCCAGACCCTCCATTCCCTTTACATTTCCGCACCCTCCACTGCCTGAGCACCTTCCCCAGCCCAGCACACCCCAGGCACTCTTCTGTCTCTGTGCCTTTGCCTGTGCTTTTCCATCTGCCCAGACACCCTTCCTCCCCTGTCCCCTGGGGGGACTCCAGTTCCCTGATGAATACTCCAATACTCTTTTCTTAGCAGGACCTCCTGAGTTATTTCCTTTCTTCTGTTCTCGCCTAAGCCCTGTGACATAACTTACTATAGAGTACTAAATGTGCTAGACACAAATACCCCACCTTGCCGTTGGAGGTCATCATCCCATTTTACAGATGAAGAAACTGAGGCTCAGAGAGATCAGGTCACACAGCCAGCAAGTGGTGTGGCCTGACTGTATCGCCAATTCTGCAACACTTGTCATGAGTATCCCTGACTCCCTCCCTAGGCTAGGGGCTCCCTGAGGCTCCTGGGCTCTGGATCAGTGGGGCAGACCCCAGATACCCCAACAGGGAGCTGTCAGCTCCGAAGCCATGAGGAGCAGATTCACCACCAGCCTCCTCTCTTTTTCTTTGGCCTTTTCTCCCAGTCTGGGGGTACCTCTCAATTGGTGGAGTGAGATATTTGGAGGGACAGGGGCTCTGTCCCAATAGGTCAGGACCCTCTTGCGACAGGTTTCCCGGGTGTGAAAGCTGTTCACGGTTCCAGGGCCAACAGTTCCCTAGACAAGCTGTTCTCCAGGTAACCCATTCAAAAGGAAAGCCAGAAGCCGGCTGGCCCTAGAGGGGCAACCCTTCCACCCGCTGACCTACCTCCACCGGTTCGGGTCCCGGCCCCGCCCACCTCGTCCCAGCCCAGCCCACTCCGGCGGCGCCCAGGTTCCCAGCAGCCAGACCTCCCGCTCTGTTGGGAAGGACCTGCAGTACCACTGACCGTCACAGGCACCTCGGAACGCTGCGCAGGGCACCCCACGGCTGCTCCCTGGGGAAACCATAGGGGAGGGGTCAGGTCTCTCGACCCCACCCCTGGTTGGGAAAGAGACCATTATCCTGTAATGCAGACCTGGCGAGCCAGGCCAAGTGCCTCCCCTTTGTGCGCTGATTTGAGATCTGATTTATGCGTAACCTAACTTACCGCGGAGTGCTTGCTGGGTGCTGGGCATGAATGCCCCGCCGCACCCTAGGACGTTATCATGTTCATTTCACAGATGAAGAAACCGACCGATGCGCTCAGGGAAGGACTTTAAATCCACTTTGTTGGATTTTCAAACCACTTTTTTCACGCCCGATTCTTTATCCCCGTGTTTGCTTGTAGAGCGACACACACACACACACGCACACACACACGCACACACATACGAATCTAAATCCCTAAAAGGACCCGACTTCCATAGAGTAAGGGGTGCGCGAGCAAAGCGCCAAGGTGGTT
The DNA here is from genome assembly GCF_009764315.1 of Trachypithecus francoisi. Lineage (NCBI taxonomy): Eukaryota > Metazoa > Chordata > Mammalia > Primates > Cercopithecidae > Trachypithecus > Trachypithecus francoisi. Next base: position 109,022,901 of record NW_022681457.1, read on the forward strand.
TCCTGGGACCTACTAGGAAGTTCTGCTCCTAACCACGCGCTGAAAGCGCTTCTGACGAGGCCAAGGGTTCGAAACCCGCCGGGCGGAGAGCACCTGTCCCCGCCAACAGGGGGCCCCCAAGGCCAGCTGCCTTCCCCAGCCGAGGCCAGCTGGCCGGGCGCGGTGCCCGGGAGGCGGGAGTGTCCCGCACCGGCGGGGCGCGGCCGCAGAGGGTGCGGGGTGCAGAGTCCTCCAGGTGGTCGATCCCAGACGGGAAGCACTCGGCGGACGGACGGACGGACGGACAGGCAACCCAGACGGGCCTCGACCCCTTACCCGGCCCTCAGGGGAACCCACAGCGCTCCGCGGGAAGCGGCGGGCGCAAGGCGCGGCGGCTCAGACTCACCCGGGAGGCGGCGGGTCCGGCTCCGTCTCCGCTGGGCGGCCCGGGACTGGGGACTTCGCGACCCCCACGCCCCACCCGGGCGGCCTCCTCGGGGGGCGCCACGATCGCGGGGCTGGGATTCGGGGGATTCTCAGCCGAGGGAACGCGGTGGCGGAGAGGGCGCACTGCCCTCTCGGGGACCGCGATGGGGACGCAGGAAGCGCGGCCTGGGAGCGCCGGCGTGAGGGAGGGAGGGACCGCGGGAGGCGGAGGGCGGCGCCGGCCAGGAGCAGCCTCCAGCCCCGAGAAGCACCGCCCACCGGCCGACCCTCCCTCCCGGCTCTCGGCGCCACCCCCGGGCCCGAGGCGGGGGATCGCAGCTGAGCGGGGCCGGTACCCACTCCCCAGCGTCCGCCGCTGGAGTACGCTGAGTGCCGGCCGGGGCTGGGCCTAAGTTCTTCCCCACCCTTGCCAGCCGAATTGGATAAGATGGGGCCGGGAGAAAATAGAGCCCTGATTCCCCCTCCTCCCTAGGGCCCAGATAATCGGTGTGTATGCGTGTGTGTGCGCGCGCGTGTGTGACGGGTGGTGGTCGGGGAATGTCTCAAGCCAGAAGTCCCAGGTTTTAGGAGTTTAAGTAGAGCTGGGAGACCCGCTTCTCTCCCACACCAGGCGCAGACGCCGAGGCACAGCTCCGCCAGCCGCCCAGCGTTTACCTGGCGAGACACTCACCTCTCCTCCCTCCTGGGGAGGCCACCGCCTCCTTCTCCCACTTCTGCCCTGGGCTGGTGCCCAGCTAGGTGAGTGACGGGCAGAAATAGGGAAGGAGGAGGCGAGTTTTTAAAAACCGAGTCAGCTCACCCCCTCGTCCAGGGTCCCCACCCGATGCCTGGTCCCCAGGGAGCTCTCGGGATCGCACGCCTGAGTCCCGGTCCAGGTGGGGACCATTCCGGGTTCTTGTGCGCGGGCACTGGATGGGGGCGCGCTCCACCGGGAGCTTCCCCTGCTGAGGGCTCATCCCCAGCTTTGCCGAGAACTTTCCTGGCAAGGCACCGGCTGGCGTTCTCCCAGCCCGCGAGTGGCAGATTCGGATCCATGGAGGCCCAGAGCTGCCGCCGAGTCCTGGCTCCGGGGAGGGCAAATCCGAAGTCGGCGCAGACGCCTCTTACCCGCGGTTCTGCCTCCGCCCCCTGGAGATTTGCCCTTGGAACCACGTTGCTCTGGCGCCCAAACTAGGGTGGGCTGGTTTCAGCCAGACCGCCAAAAAACGTGGATTCTAAACACAGAGGGAAGAGCCAGCTCCCATTCCCTCGCCCAACCTTAGATTTTTTTGAATTCCGAGAGAGGTCAGGCCGGGGTCCCCTTCTTGGGTGAGCGTTCAGCCCTTTGGAGTTCAAACACTGAGAAGCAGATAGGCAGCTGGCGGGCGTCACAGGATCGAGCCGAGGACTGAAGGCGCCTCCTACCGGGAATCCACCGCCTCCAGACGAAAATAGGCTGCAATCAAGTTCACTTCCAAAGGCGGAATTCATGGGTACATATGGTGTCCACGTGTGTATACCTGCAGAGTTGAAACGTGGGCATTTCTCCCCCCACCCCGCTATTCTGACTTCTTAACTTGCACCCTAACAGCTCGACAGAACCTTGGCGTCCACAAAAAGGCAAGTTTGGGTCTGCCTTATGATTTGGGGGTGGGAAGACATTTGGGGAAACAGTCTCCATGTCTGTAACAGCAACTGCTATTCCTCACTTACTTACTATGAACCACGCACAGGGTTACCACCGACATCCCCTGAACCATCTCATTTAATCCTCATAACCTGGGAGGCGGTTATTGGTCATGCCCACTTTATGGAAGAGAAAGCTGAGGCTTAAGGAGGTGAGGTCATTTTGCCCAATGAAAACACGGCTGGGAAGTGTCAGGATCTAGACCCAAGTTGGTCCACACCAGAGCTTCTGCTCTCCCTCCCATAGCATAGTTCCTACTGTCTGCACATACTCTCCACCCTAGGAGAAGTTTCACCTTGCCTGGCCACCTGCAAATGCTGAATAAATATTAGTTGGATGAATGAAAGCCCCAAATAATAACCCATGATTTTAGTGAATGGGGAGAACCCTTTGTGTAGGCAGGTACTTATAATAATACACTCCCATTTAAGACCTGTGTGTATTCATCCCAAAGTTTAGACAATGCATGTGGGGACCTTCCCAGGCTGCAAAGGAGTGACAGGAAACAGTCACGTAGCTCTCAGATAAGACCAGGAATCTGGTTTTCATTTGACTCTGCAAGACGGACTTTGGAGAGGCGTGGGGTGGGGGCAGGAGGGTGGTAATGTCAGAACAGCTGTCCCAGCTCCTAATCTGAAGGCAAAGAGCTGCTGTACTTTTCCATGCCAGGATCATCCCAGACCCGCCCTACTCTGCTGCAGACCCAACTGGGCAGGTCTTGTGTATCACAGGATATCATCTTCAGAGTGTTCCATTTAAGCAGGCTCACCCTGGCTGATCTGGGGAGAGGCTGAGGAAATTCTCAGCCAAAGTTGAGGCCCAGGCAAAACTAAAGAAGCTACCAAAGAAAGCATGTTTCTCCTTATCCTCCTCCCCTTCATAGCCCTCTCCCTCTACATGTTAGTTTCTCTGAAACTTCCCTACCTTTTATTGAACACTGTGTTTCACGTGCACTTCTTTTTTTTTTTTTTTTAAGACGGAGTCTCGCTCTGTCGCCCGGGCTGGAGTGCAGTGGCCGGATCTCAGCTCACTGCAAGCTCCGCCTCCCGGGTTCACGCCATTCTCCTGCCTCAGCCTCCCGAGTAGCTGGGACTACAGGCGCCCGCCACCTCGCCCGGCTAGTTTTTTGTATTTTTTAGTAGAGACGGGGTTTCACCGTGTTAGCCAGGATGGTCTCGATCTCCTGACCTCGTGATCCACCCGTCTCGGCCTCCCAAAGTGCTGGGATTACAGGCTTGAGCCACCGCGCCCGGCCTCACGTGCACTTCATACATTGTGTTACTTGATACTCAAAACGGCCCTAAAGGAAGATTCTATTATTCCAGTTTTTCAGGTGAGGCTGTTAAGACTCAGAGAAGTTAGGTACTGGATCTGCTAGTAAGTGATAAAGTATTTGAATCTGGGGTCTTTGCAGGGTCCTCGCTCTAAATCACTCTGCTAGGAACCCCCTTGGGTGACAGGCAGAATAATAGCTTCCCAAAGATATTCACAACCTGATCCCCAGAACTGGTTACGTGGCAAAAGGGACTTTGCAGATGGGATCCTGTTAAGGATGTTGGGACAGGGAGGTTATCCTTTATCTTCCTGGTGGGTCCAATGTTGTCACAAGGGTTCTTACAAGAGGGAGGCAGGAGGGTCACAGTTAGAGAGGGAGACCTGATGATGGAAGTAGAGATCAGAATGCTCTAGTTCCTGGACAAGGGTCAATAGCCAAGGAATGTGGGCAGCCTCTAGGAGCTAGAAAAGGAAAGGAATGTAGTCTCAGCCAGAGCATCCAGAAGGAGCTCTTGGTGTCCACAAAAAGGCAGGTTTGGGTCTGCCTTACGATTTGGAGGTAGGAAGGCATTTGCAGATCCATTTTGGACATCTGACCTCCAGAACTGTAAGAAGATAGTTAATTGTGTTGTTCTAAGCCATGAAGTTTGGGACAATTTGTCATAGCAGCAGGAGAAAACTAATACATCCTGCAAACTCAGTCACCTAGGCCGATGTTCACTTCACCTGCTTTTTTAGCTAACTGTCCACGGTAAACCTCTGAAGAGGCACCATGATATAGCCTATGTCATGGATTTAGAAAGAAGGCAGGATTCCATCACCTTCGTCTTTGGTTTCTGAATCCTCTGCCATTTGTGAGCTGTGTGACCTTGGGCAGATGTCTTGTCCTCTCTGAGCCTCAGTTTCCTCATGTATCAAAAAAATTATTAGCATTTCTATGCTAATAATACCCATTTTCCAGGGCTAACTCAGGGATCAGGTGAACTAGTATGTGACAAAGTGCCCAGTGTGGCCTGAACGTGAGTTGTTGGGAGCGTTAGCCTGTCTAGTTCTGAAAGCCTAAATTCAAAGAGGAGAGGATGCTGTTCTGAGAATTCCCATGGCATTACATTTTTATTCTTTCTGGCTGAATGGGTAAATAATGACAGTGTTTAAAAATATTCAACTGTCCCTGGTCAGTGACCAAGACCCAAGTCTGTCATGCTACTGACTTTCCAGGCACATCAATGAAAGTGAGGCTGGAAAATCAGTTTATAGAAATAGATCATCATGCAGAACAACTCACACATGTGCTCAGGAATATACGTCCAAGGGTTTTCATTGCTGATTAATTTTAATGGTGAAAAATGGTCACCAACCTCAATGCCCAGCACTAGGAGCTATGCTAAGTAAATTGTGGCATAGACTCATGCTGGCACACTGTGAAATCACCAGAAAGAATGAGGTAGAGCTATCTGATGTGAAAGAATGTCCAAGATGTATCATTCACTGAGAAAGACACTAAATATGATGATACTACACAAACAACTATTTATTTATTTATTTATTGAGATGGAGTCTCACTCTATCACCTAGGCTGGAGTGCAGTGGGGCTATTTCAGTTCACTGTAACCCCCGACTCCTGGGTTCAAGTGATTTTCCTGCCTCAGCCTCCCAAGTAGCTGGGATTACAGGCGTACACCACCATGCCCTGCTAATTTTTTGTATTTTTAGTAGAGATGGGGTTTCACCATGTTGGCCAGGCTGGTCTTGAACTCCTGACCTCAAGTGATCCACCCACCTCAGCCTTCTAAAGTGCTGTGATTACAGGCATGAGCCACCATGCCTGGCTCATAAATGACTTTTTAAAACGATGTAGGCATATATATACACACACACATATATATGTCTACATCTTTTAAAATGTGTGTATATATATATACACACATATATACACATATATGTGTGTGTGTATATATATATATATTTGATTAAGTACAGAAAGACTATGGGAGGAATCAAACTAAACAGGTTACCCTTAGAAATTAAGGGGTGTGGGCCGGGCGCGGTGGCTCAAGCCTGTAATCCCAGCACTTTGGGAGGCCGAGACGGGTGGATCACGAGGTCAGGAGATCGAGACCATCCTGGCTAACACGGTGAAACCCCGTCTCTACTAAAAAATACAAAAAACTAGCCGGGCGAGGTGGCGGGCGCCTGTAGTCCCAGCTACTCGGGAGGCTGAGGCAGGAGAATGGCGTAAACCCGGGAGGCGGAGCTTGCAGTGAGCTGAGATCTGGCCACTGCACTCCAGCCTGGGCGACAGAGCGAAACTCCGTCTCAAAAAAAAAAAAAAAGAAATTAAGGGGTGTGTGTGTGTGTGTTGGGGAGGTAATTTTATTTTTCAGTGAGGATGTGTTAATAATAAAGTTGGCTGGGAACCACCTGTATTGTCCACCAGGAGCATATCCTCCTATTATCTGTCCCTATGTCCTCCCTTGCTTGCTCTGTTCTCTGCCATCTGTTACTCTTTTCCCTTGCTTGGTTCTGAGCAGGTCACTGTCTCTTCCCACTGACTTTTTTTTTGAGACAGGATCTTTCTTTGTCACTCAGGCTGGGGTGCAACGGCATCATCTCGGCTTACTGCAGCCTCCACTTCCTGGACTCAAGTGATTCTTCCATCTCAGACTCCTGAGCAGCTGGGACTAAAAGCATGCGCCACCACACCTGGCTAATTTTTAAATTTTTTTGTAGAGATGGGGGTCTTGCTATGTTACCCAGGCTGGTCTCAAAATCCTGGGCTTAAGTGATCCGCCTGCCTCGGCCTCCCACAGTGCTGGGATCACAGGCGTGAGCCACTGTGCCCGGCCCCGACTTACTCTTCATGTGGACTCATTTCTAAACCTATGAGGAGCTGAGCGACGTCTCTGCTGTATGACTCTTGTGAAAGTCAGCAGTAAATCACATATGTGCACTTTCAACCTGGCCTTTCCTGAAACAGTGCACATGAGTCACCGGGAAGGGATGTGTCTTGCATGTAGGTTTCACTGGTGACATACTGGCCCAGCCCCGCTGAAGGCTGAATCAGGTCTGTGTGGCAGACAAATTATGCTCACGTAGCACAAAGCAAAATTGGATAGTTGGACCATTAGTTTAAATAAAACAGTTTTGTCCCATTTCCTGAAAAACGTTGATTCTGGAAATGTGTTTCTACCTGGGTTACCGGTGTAACTGGACGTGTGTGGACAGCCAAGAGTGGAGCTTCTGAGGACATCATAGCATTGGGGTACAAGTTCTTGAGACCCCTGGGAACAGACAGCCAGCAATTCTACCTCCCTATCACCCCATCTCCTCTTGTGCTGCAGCTTGTACAAACTTCCCTCTAAGCCTCAGCATGATTGCAATTCATCTGGCTGCTTCCTAACTGGCGTCCTGCTCCCAAACCCTCCCCCTTTAATCCATTCTCTATATTGTAAAGTCAGCAATTCAGTGGGTCACCGTTGTCCCCTCATGCAGTCCAGGCTTCTCTGCAAGGACATGCCGGACTTCCGAAGGGGGTGGGCTCTTCTCATGAGCTCAGCCTCCTTACTCACCATCCCTCAGGCTCCATGCTCTCTCATCTTCCCGTGGGTCTCCTTTTCATCAGCGACGAAATCTTTCCCAGAAGCTCCCAGTAAACTTCCTTGATACCTCCTTTGCCGGAACTGGGTCATATGCCTGTCATGGGCAAGGACCCTCAAAATGGGCGTAGACTCTCAGGACTCACCTGGAGTCACCTGGGGGTTGGTGAAGACACCTGGACCAAATGGAGGCTTTGACAACAGGAAGGATGCCAGTGACTGTCAGAAGCCCCCAGCAGGTCCCTGCAGCAGGTAACCTCGAGCCCAGGGAAACTGCCACGTTGGACTGGCACACGCTGAAGCAGGAAAGCAACCTGCAGAGGGAGAGGAGAAAGAAGCAACCTGGATTACTGCTGGCCCTCCAGTTCTCTTTTTCCCAAGAATTTCCTTTCCTGATGAGTTTCTGTTCTTGCAATAAAAGGGCACTAAGAGAGTCCCTTTGAAGCTTTGATAGGCAGCTGAGGAGTAATGCCAGAGGCCAGGCATGGGTGCCCTGGCCCTCTGCTAATTTACTAACTGCCCAAAGGTCCTGTGTGATGGGATTCCAAGGAAATCCACTCACCCCTTGGATAAGCCAATGACAACAATAATAGCAGCCAACCGTCATACAGTGCTGACCAGGGCCAGGCACTCTGCTATGCACTGTACAAGGCCTGCTGCATTTGATCAGGCTCATCACCACACGAGGAAGGTACTATATTTCCCCTTTTCACAGATGGGAAAACTGAAACACGGAGAGGTTAAGTGACTTGACGATGAACACTGAGCTGGCAAAGCTGGGGTCTGGGCATGCACCCAGGCTGCCTGGAGGCTGTGTTCTCGCAGCTTCTCTACCCTGGCCCTCACTGGTGCTTGTGACACCCTTCAGATGGGACTCCTTGATCCAGGTTTGGAGAATGGGTCACAAACCTGGGGACAGAGAGGCCCAAAGGGAGAAGCAATGACAGTGTCTTCCATACTGCCATGGTCCTGGTTGCCCATGTACTCCACCATGCTGCTGTAGTGGGATAATATTTCACTTGATGTAAGTCTTTTTTCCTCCCTTTTGTTCTTTCCAGACAGTGGCTCTTCTTCAGGGTAAAGCCTCGTCCAGCGGAAAAGCAGAGATGCTTTTGAGTTTCAAGAACCAATTCTTTGGCATTACAAGAGCCTGGGCTTTGAGTTTCAAAAGTAGAAGTCCTAGAGGCTTCTAGGAATAAAACTGTGTGTCATTAACAAGACACCTGGAAGACTGAGCAAGATGCAAGAGTCATTTCCCCATGACCGAGATGAGGTCAAGGGCCCTGGGCCAGGGGTCTGGGCAGAGATCTAAGGAGAGTGGATGAGTCACGATGAAGTGGCGCTAGGGAGGTGAGTGGTGGCCAAGCAGCAGCCCCACACTAGCTTCATAAGTGTGGCTTGCGGGCAAGCTCAGCAGAGCGCCTGCTCCTCCCCTACCAAGGCGCAGATGCGGTGGGGGAGGGAGTAATTGGCAGAGGGGTGACGCAGCCTTGCAGAAGGTTACCAAGCTCTGCCAACATCTCCCATGTGCCCCAGAGGAGGGAGGAAGAAGCTGAGAGGAGGAGAAAGAAGCCAGGCACAGAGACTTCCAGGAGGCCTAGGCAGCTGCGTCTGCCGCCAGGAAGACGGAAGTGAGGCCAAGACAGCAGGTGTTAGGGGACACCAGACGCTGCCCCCTACCCAGGCCTTAGCACTTTCCGAGCCTCCTCTACCCCAACAACAAATTTACATACAACCCAGGGCAAGAGGTAGGGAGGCCCTGGTTAATTACTGCTAGGTGTCTTCCACCAGCAGGATGGGGACTTGAAATAGAAATTCAGTCTAGTTTTGAGAGTGGAAGTTGTGTTTCTTGCACATTCAGGATGTGACTGAAGATCCTTCTGGTTTCCCTGCTGTTCCTCAAAGGGCTTTGCATGTCCTGCTCTGCTTTCTTGCTCATTTCTACACAAAGGAAGGAGGTTACCAGGGTTCTTTAGGAGAAACAGATGAGGCAGAGTCATAGAGCGGAGGTCACAATAGTCCTCCTGCCCTTTCTGCATCCTCTTGTGAGCAGCCCACCTGTCTCTCCTTCCTACCATCCAAACTGTCTCAATCCCCTCCCCTGCAGAATAGCTTCCCAGTTTTTTTTTTTTTTTTTGAGATGGAGTCTTGCTCTGTGGCCCAGGTTGGAGTGCAGTAGCCAGATCTCAGCTCACTGCAAGCTCCGCCTCTCGGGTTTACACCATTCTCCTGCCTCAGCCTCCCGAGTAGCTGGGACTACAGGCGCCCGCCACCTCGCCCGGCTAGTTTTTTGTATTTTTTAGTAGAGATGGGGTTTCACCGTGTTAGCCAGGATGGTCTCCATCTCCTGACCTCGTGATCCACCCGTCTCGGCCTCCCAAAGTGCTGGAATTACAGGCTTGAGCCACCGTGCCCGGCCGCTTCCCAATATTGACATAGCAGAGTGGATGGTTCTTTGTACCTACTTCACAACAACCATAAGCCCTCAACCAACAGTGTACCTGCTCTTACCCTACCTGTCATTGTGTGTACTTGGGTGGAATTTCAGTATTGTGCAATGTTGTCTGGGTTGCTGTCATCTTTGTTGTGACTCTTTGAAATATTTAGATTAGAGTTTTGCAGTTTGGGCACTATTGACATTCAGGCTGGGCAATTATTTGTCGTGGGAGACTGTCTGGTGCATTGCAAGATGCCAAACAGCTTCCCTGGCTCTACTCTCCAGATGCCAGTAGCACCCCTTTCCCCAGCTGTGACAACCAAACTGTCTCCAGACATTGCCAACTGTTTCCCCTGGTGGCAGAGGAATCAGCCCCAGTTAGTAATGGCCGCTTAGCTGGGCGCGATGGCTCATGCCTGTAATCCCAGCACTTTGGGAGGCTGAGGCAAATGGATCACTTGAGGCCAGGGGTTCAAGACTAGCGTGGGCATGGTGAAACCCGGTCTCTACTAAAAATACAAAAATTAGCTGAGTGTGGTAGCAGATGCTTGTAGTCCCAGCTACTTGGGGAACTGAGGTGAGAGGATGACTTGAAGTTGGGAGGTCGAGGCTGCAGTGAGCTAGGTGGCGCCACTGCACTCCAGCCTGGGTGACAGAGTGAGACCCTGTCTAAAAAATAAAAACCAACCAACCAAACCAAAGAACTGTTGCTTAAAACATTGAACACAGGATCTCCGGCATATGCCGTTTGCTCTGGAATTGATGTCCAGGATAGACAACAAAATTTGGTCAGAAAATCGGTGGCCTCGAGGTCAGAAGACCTGGGTTCAACCTCCAGTTCCATCACTTCCTTCTTGTGTGATTTTGAGCAAATCATATAGCTTTTCTGAGCTTCAGTTTCCCTATACGTGTATTGGGGAATAATGAATGAGGAGAGGGATTTTCATTTGTTTTGTTCACTGCAGTACCCCCAATACCTAGACTAGCGCAGGGCACGTAAGAAGTACTCAATACAGATGGGTTGACTGAATAACTCTCTCTGCTCTGCCTCCCCCACCCCCAGGACTTCTCTAGGGTTCAAATGAAAAAGTCTGTAAGAACTTCCATGACTGAGGGGTCCCAGGAAATATTGCACCCCATTCAAACTCAGAAAGCAACAGCCGCTAGCTGACACTTTCTAAATTAATTTTATAAATCATGAAGATTCATCATAGTCAAAAACTAGGAACAAACCAAATGTCTTTCAATGGTAAATGGCTAAACTGTGATGCATCTATACCACGGAATAATACACAGCAAAAAAAAAAAAAAAAAACCCAAATCAGCCAGGCAGGGTGGCTCATGCCTGTAATCCCAACGTTTTGGGAGGTGGAGGAAGGTGGATGACTTGAGGTCAGGAGTTTGAGACCAGCCTGGCCAACATGGCAAATCCCCATCTCTACTAAAAATACAAAATAATAATAACTGGGGGTGGTGGTGCACACCTATAATCCCAGCTTCTTAGGAGGCTGAGGCTTGAGAATCACTCGAGCCTGGGAGGCGGAGCTTGCAGTAAGCCAAGATCGTGCCACTGCCCTCCAGCCTGGGCAACAGAGCAAAACTCTGTCTCAAAAACCAAAACAAAACAAAACCCCCAAATCATTGATATACGCAACAACCTGGATAGATTTGAAGGGAATTATGCTAAGTAAAAAAACACCAATCTCAAAAGGTTACATACTGTATGATTCCATTTATATAATATTCTTGAAATAAACAAATTATATAGATGAAGAACATTGCCAGGAGTTGGGGATGAAGGTGGCCACAGTGTGGTCACCTGAGGAAGCTCATGTTGATGGAACAGTTCTGTATTTTTAAAAAATGTCTTATTTTTAATTTTATGGTTATATAAATAGGTGTATATATTTATGGGGTATGTGAGATATGTTGATACATGCATACATTGTGTAATAATCACATAGTAAATGCGGTCTCCATCACCTCAAACATGTATCATTTCTTTGTGTTATGAACATTCTCATTCTAATCTTTTATTATTTTAAAATGTACCATAAATTATTATTGACTGAAAAAGTTAGCCAGGAGTGGTGGCGGGCACCTGTAGTCCCAGCTACTTGGGAGGCTGAGGCAGGAGAATGGCATGAACCCGGGAAGCAGAGCTTGCAGTGAGCCGAGATCACGCCACTGCACTCTAGCCTGGGCGACTGAGCAAGACTCCATCTCAAAAAAAAAAAAAAAAAAATTACTGTTGACTGTAGTCACCCTGTTGTGCTATCAAATACTAAATCTTACTCATTCATCTTAATCATTCTAACTATATTTTTGTATCCATTACCCACCCCACTTTCCCTTCACTCCCTATTACCCAGCCCAGTCTCTGGTAACCATCATTCTACTCTCTGTCTCTATGAGTTCAATTGTTTTAATTTTTAGCTCCCACAAATGAGTGAGAATAGGTGGTTTGTCTTTCTATGCCTCACATATTTCACTTAACATAATGACTTCCAGTTCCATCCATGTTTTTGGCAAAGGCCAGGATCTCATCCTCTTTTACGACTGAGTAGTATTCCACTGTGTATATGTACCACATTTTCTTTATCCATTCATCTGTTGATGGACACTTAAGTTGATTCTAAATCTTGGCTATTGTGAATAGTGCTTCGATAAACAAGGGAGTGCAGATATCTCTTTAATCTACTGATTTCCTTTCTTTTGTGTATATACCTAGGAGTGGAATTGCTGGATCATGTGGTAGCTCTAATTTTAGTTTTTTGAGGAATCTACAGACTGTTCTCCATAGTGGCTATACTAACTTACATTCCCAACAACAGTGTGTGAGGGTTCCCTTTTCTCCATATTCTCCATATTCTCTCATTAGGTTTTTTTGTTTGTTTGTTTGTTTGTTTTTTGAGTGGGGGACCAGGGTCTTTCTCTGTCCCCCAGGCTGGAGTGCAGTGGTGTGATCTCGGCTCACTGCAACCTCTGCCTCCCGGATTCAAGCAATTCTCATGCCTCAGCCTCCTGAGTGGCTGGGATTACAGGTGCCTGCCACCATGCCTGGCTAATTTTTGTATTTTCAGTAGAGACAGGGTTTTGTCATGTTGGCCAGGCTGGCCTCGAACTCCTGAACTCAAGTGATCCTCCTGCCTTGGTCTCCCAAAGTGCTGGGATTGCAGGTGTGAGCCACCACAACCGGCCCAGTTCTGTGTTTTGATTGTGATGCTGGTTACACAAACCTACACAAATGATAAAACTGCACAGAATCACACACACACAGGAATGTGATCTGCACAAATGATAAAACTGCATAGCATCACACACACATGAATATAGGTGAAGCATGAAACCAATGTTATAGAATAAGCTCTGTGGATTATACCAATGTCAGTTTCCTGGCTGTGATATTGCACTATAGCTATACAAGATGTTACCACTGGGGAAGGCTGGGTGAAGGGCACAGAAGATCTCCCTATATAACGTTTTCAATTTCCTTTGCATCTGTAATTACTTTAAAATAAAGACTTTTAACCCATATAATAAATCCTACATAGGGAGATGGGCAAAAATTATCAAAAGCATGTGCAGTGTCGAAAAAGTTAAATTCCCCCAAATTACCAGAGGACGTTCGAGACTCAGACCACAAATCAAGCTGCCAGGAAATGGAACTAGTTTTCCATGACTCAGTCTAATTTAGCTCATAAGCCTCCATTCTGCCAGGTGGTAGAAATGTTCCCCTCCCCCTTTGGCTGGAATGGCATCTAAGTTCTGAAGGCCTTATGCCGTGCCAAAGTCCCCCCCTCAGGGGGACACCTGGTCCCTGTTCCCAGGCTGGCTGCTGGCCTTCGGTCTGTGCAAGCCTCTGCCAAGCTGTCCTTCACCCCAAACCCAACACCATGCTGTGCCCGATGGAAACCTGGCAGGAAGACGAGCCACTACCTGGTGTCCTGCAATTCAAACGCAGTCCTCAGATGTTTTATTTGGCCCATAGAGTATTTTAAATCACTACTTGCCAATATTTGAAATGGGGCATTTTCACATGCGAGTGTAGATATCTGGGCTAGTCCTCATTTCACACGTTCCCTGGGGCAGCAATCGACTGGACCTCACTGTGTAGCAGTTGCCACTTGAACCTGGGCACGCCTCCTTGTGGGTTCATCACAGTCCCCACCATTTCTGACCCCTTCATTTGGCTGGATTCACTCTTTTACAAAACCTGCCTGGCAACATGGAAGCTCAAGGTGGCAGCCCTCACTCTTCCTCACTTCTGTCCCATTTTGGGGTCTCTAGGGATCATTTTTCTCCTCCTGCTCCTTGCTGGGGTGCAGAGAAACTTTGCGGTGCTATCTCAGACCCACCTGCTGAGGGATGACCCTTCCGTCTAGGGTCTTGCTGCCTCCTATGCCCACCCCAGGCTCCACACAGGAACGGGTCACCATGGGATATGGCCCAGGGACCTCGTTCTTGGTTTGCCTTGCTTGCTTTTCAGACCTCATCCTCCTGATACGGAAAGTTTTATTTGATCTCAAGAGGCTGAAGCCTTGCCGGTCCGGCGTCTGTTTACCCTTCCCCGCCATGCCACATCTGTTCCATTGTCTACCTACACCAGTCCTTTCTGTTTCTCCTCCTCTTCTAGACTGTTGAAAATCAAAAACCAGGACACTCTGATTCCCTTTTCCTGCTCTTCACCCCTTCCTGGAGGCAGTAAGCTAACAGCTGCCTGAATTTTAGGATGTCGGGGCAATAGACAAAACTGGGAATGAAAAATGCATTGGTTAATTCAAATATATCCGCCTCATCATAGTTCTTCCCACACCGGACACTGCACTAAGCGCTTACATGCATTCTCTCCCATTTCCTCGTCAAAGAGGAAATGGGGCTCAGGGAGATTAGGTGTTGGTCCGAAGTTGACAGCTAGTGAAGGGACAGAGCTGGTACTTGAACCCAGAGCCCATCCTCTTCACCACTCCCTTCCCACAAAGGTGTGGCTTTATTTCACAGCCCCCCCTTCTTGTTTCGCATACTCCCAGGTCCCCACGCATCTCCACAGGGCAGGGACCAGTGGGAATCCTTACCTGGGTGACAGTGAAAGGCTACTGGTTGAGCTTTTCCTAAAGCCCACCTCTGAGGGTGGCTCACCCATCCCCAGCTGACTGGGGTGGACAGGGTTCCAGTTACTGACACTGTGAAATGTCCTGACCCTGGACACCCCTCCCTCAACCCCAGCAGGAGAGTCCAGGCAGCCGGAGCAGATAGATCAGCTCCCGGGAGAAGGGCAGGGATCAAAATGGAAGGACAAGACCAGAAGCTGAGTCACAGCCTTGGCAAATCTAGTTATAGGGTCGGGGGAGAGGCTGGCGGCCATCAGTTCGCAAATCAGCAGTCCTCCCTGAAACCTGGACAAAGCCATTTCTTGGAAAATCCAATTAGAATTCAGAGCCTTGAGGGCCACCCTGGATTTTCTGCTGCTCAGCAACCTGCAGAGCCTGGCCCAGCTGGCCCGTGGGCCGTACCACATCAGAAGGCCCTGAGAGCAACAGATGAGCTTGTTAGTCAGTGGGTCCCCTGACAGCTGCTGTCTCTTTGTACTCCAGCAGGAAGGCATTCCTTTGTCACCCCTGGTAGGCAGAACACCTGATAAGCCATCTGTCTGGCCAGCCCTCTGTGCGCCAGGGGGCTTTGCTCGGAGGCTGCTATTCCAGGCCCTGTGCAGCCTGCGGGACTGGGAATAGTGGCTGAGTCAGTGCAGCCCCAGGCACAGACAGACACACTCCGATGTTTTCGGGTTCTCTTATGGATGATATTGTTGGACCCTTATACCTGGGACTGATTTGGATGGCGCTATTGACCTACTGACCCTTTATTTGACCAGAAAGGAGAATGGGTTTTTTTTGTTTGTTTTGTTTCTTTTGTTTGTTTGTTGTTGTTTTTTTTTTTTTTTTTTGAGATGGAGTCTTTCTGTCACCTAGGCTGGAGTACAGTGGTACAATCTTGGCTCACTGCAACCTTTGCCTCCTTGATTCAAGCAATTCTCCTGCCTCAGCCTCCCAAGTAGCTGGGATTACAGGCATGCACCATCACACCTAGCTAATTTTTATATTTTTAGTAGAGACAAGGTTCCACCATGTTGGCCAGGCTGGTCTCTAACTCCTGACCTCAGGTGATCCACCGCCTCGGCCTCCCAAAGTGCTGGGATTACAGGCATGAGCCCCAGTCCCCAGCCAGAATGTTTTTCTTTCTTTCTTTTTTTTTTTTTTTTTTTGAGATGGAGTCTTGCTCTGTGGCCCAGGCTGGAGTGCAGTGGCCGGATCTCAGCTCACTGCAAGCTCCGCCTCCCGGGTTTACGCCATTCTCCTGCCTCAGCCTCCCAAGTAGCTGGGACTACAGGCGCCCGCCACCTCGCCCGGCTAGTTTTTTGTATTTTTTTTAGTAAAGACGGGGTTTCACCATGTTAGCCAGGATGATCTCGATCTCCTGACTTCGTGATCTGCCCGTCTCACCTCCCAAAGTGCTGGGATTACAGGCTTGAGCCACCGCCCCCGGCCGGTGAGTGGTATTTAAAGGGCTTTTTACATGGGTCTCATCCAATCCCCCAGCAGCCCAGGGAGACAAGAGGACAGCTACTCCCATGCCCCTTTTCCAGACAAAGCAACTGAGATTGGGTCATCATCTAGGCCCAGGTCATGCAGGTGACCTGCAGAAGTGGTGGCACCAGCCCTGAGGGCAGGACCCTGGGTGAAGCCTGATCTCTTTTGGTTGGGCTGGTAGGGAGGGGCAGGGGCTGATGACAGGGGAGCTTCCCTGGCCTGCTCAGAAGTCCCTCCTGGTCAGAGCTGAGCCATGGCTCTCTTTCCCCTAGAGAGAGCTTGCTTGGGGGTTCCTCATTGCCCTTTGGGGTTCCATGGAGCACCGTTTGACAACCTCTGCTTTGAGAGTTTCTTCTTTTAGCAGTGATTATAGAGCTGTTCTGTTTACAAGGATCAGGAAGAGTGAGGTCCCTGTATGAACTCTATTCCTGGCTCTGACCACAGCAAGGGACATCTCTTTGAGCCTTGATGTCCTCATCTGTGACATGGGCTTCTCCGACTAGATGACCCCACTGTCCATAAGAAAGAAGGAAGCCCCGCTAGCCTGCTGTGTGTTCCCGTGCTGCCCCATTTGGGAAATGATGCACTGGCCCCAGTACACTCTGCTGTTTTTGCTGGTTGGGAGAGTCTTCTGGTCTTGTTTTTTCCGGAAGATTCTGGAAAAGCCTCCAGTTCTGCCCCTGCGGTGGTTCCAGAGCAAGGTGCTCCTCCAGCCGAGACAAGTCCATTCAGAAGCTCAGGGTGCAGCAGGAAAGGAGGCAGCTGCATCTGTCGTGCTGAGAACAGGTGAGAGGTCGGCCCCGAGGGTCTCTCCTTTGTCTGGCTCCTCCCTGAAAGTCCCACATCCCATCTCTCTGGGCTTCTCGACCGCAGCTTTTCTCAACAGGAGGAACCCAGGGAGCCACTTCTTGTTAGAGCTTCACCCCAGCCCCTTGGCCTCAACCTGGAGGTGATTCCTGCCCCCAGAGGCAGCCATCCTCCCGCGGACTCCAGGGGCTCACTGGGACAGCACTGATGATGACAATACGGATAACAAGCGCTGCCACTGATAGTCACTGATACATCACAACCAGCCCGTGCAAGACCCTGTGCTGAGTGCTTACGTCCACCTTCCCATCGCATCCTCCCAACAGCCCCATGGGGGTTACTGTCACCCCAGCCTAGAGAGGCTAGGTGCATGCCCCAGGTCACACTGCTGGTAAAAGGGATGCAGGGCAGCTGCGGAGCTCCGGGTCCTAATCACCCCATCCCACTCAGTGGAGGGGGCGCATTTTGCTCAGAATTTCACCTGAAGTTGGACTCGAAGCAGTAATTTGGAGGGATGTGGCTCAGTGATTGCATGCACCCGTCTGGAGCAGGGAAGGTGGACTTTTCTGTCCCTAGATGTCCTTGGGACCTGTCGGGATGGCCCTGGACCCCTGGCCACTGCTTGGAAGCAGTTCATAGGAGCAAGACCCATTGGCAGATATCAAGAAAGAAACGAAAAACATTTTTTCCTTTTTTGAAAAGTGGAGTTCCTCTCTCGGGTCATACTGGTGTGACATTTATCACAAATGTCCCTCAAATCTTTGTTGACGTCTGTTCCCCTGTGCCATCAACTCCCTGAGGGCAGGAGCCGGGGTCACTTTGGCTCAACGATGAATGCCCAGTGTCCATCATGGTACCCGGCATGTGGGAGGCATTTGATGAACATTTGTAGACCAGTGCCTCAGCAGTGAGAATGAGGCTGCCAGGTGAAAGCATCAAGCACCGTGTGGGGGTTTTTCTTGGGTGGGGTACTAAGGTGTTCGCCTGCAGCGCTGGGTCGTGGCTGCTGCTCGGGAGGTGAAGATCCCAGGCTCCCTCTGAGTCACACGGTTTCAGGCCTGGGGTATCTGTGTCTGGGCGCTATGCTGTGAGGGCTGGGGGTCACCATCCTGGGCCACGACTTCGTGCAGACACCTGCTCAGCCAGGCCAGAGGCCCCAGCAGCCAACCAGCTGCTGTTTCTCAACCTGCTCCCTGCCCAGACCAAAGCAGAGACAAGAGAGGGGACAGGTGCCCTTGGGAGATGCAGTTGAGAGCAGGGATGTGCTTAGCCAGGGCTGCACCCTGGCAGGCAGACTTGCTTTGAGATACTGCATTTTATCTTGAACAAATTCATGCCACCTTTGCATTCCAGCCAATAAAACTCTTGCCTTTGCGGGGCACAGTGGCACATGCCTATATTCCTGGTTACTTGGGAGGCTGAGGCAGGAGATTTGCTTGAACCCGGGAGTTCAAATCTAGCCTGGGCAACATAGTAAGACCTTGTCTCTAGAAAAACCAAACCCAAATGATTTGCTTTGTTATATACAACTTAACACTTCTGTGCCTCAGTTTCCTAATCTGTAAAATAGTAAAAATAGCAACACCTGCCTTGTAGGTTTGCTGTGAGGACAGAATACATTTCATTATATTTAAAGAACTTAGAATAATGCCTGTTACCTAGTAAGTACTACACAGGGTTAGCTATTACTATTATCAACGTTATTATTATTAATTTCATTAATTTACTAGTTGTCTTGAATCAGTTGCATGGGGGTGGCCCCTACTCTGGTTTTCAACACACTCTTTAGAGCCAACTGCACACTCTGGGGGAAGAAGGGCAATGTTTCTGGAATTGTTGTTCCCTTGGCATATTCGTTAATCTATTCCCATGTTACAAATTACGCCAAAACTTAGTGGTTCTGTGAAAAACAGTATTTATTATTTCACAGGTTCTGTGAGTCAGGATGAAAGCTGGTGCCCCTGGTTCAAGGTCTAGCACAGGCTGCAGTCAAGGTGCCAGACAGGCTGCATTATCTCAAGGGTCAACTGGGCAGGGACCTGCTTCCAGGCTCACCCATGTGGTTGTTGGTAGAACTCAGCTCTTTGCGGGCTGTTGGCCAGAGACCACTTTAGTTCCTGGTCAAATGGGTCTCTTTATGGGATGGCTTACAATTCAGCAACTGGCCTTATCAATGCAAGCAAGTAAGGAGACACACACAGAGAGACAGAGAGAGAGCCCACACATACACAAGCAAGATGGGGGTCACAGTCTTTCATAACTTAATCTCAGGAGTGACAGCCAATCATTTTTGCTGGATTCTATTCTTAGAAGCAAGTCATGATCAAGGAGAGGAGACTTCACAAAAGGTGCGGTCATTGGGAGCCATTCAGAAGCTGCCTGCTCTGTTGAGGGCACACCATCTTGAGATCATGGGCATTAGAAAGAACCAAGTTTGATGCCGACTTTAAAACAATTTTATTATTGGTCTTGAATTCCTAGCCTCAAGTGATTCTCCTGCCTTGGCCTCCCAAAGTGTTGGGTTTACAGGCATGTACCTCCATGCCTGGCCCAATGTGAGCTGTTTCTCTTACCTAGTGTTAAAATAAAATGGGAGGCCATTAGGCTGAGGTGGCTCCCATGCCCTGGGTTCCTAAACAAACAAGGTGAAACTTAACCTTAGCCAATCATAAAAGACCAGCTAAGCATTAATTACATAATCAGGAACTTTCCACCAGGATCATCTAAATGAGGCAACTGCCCAAACCTTAACCAATCAAATAATTTCTTTATTTTCCACATTCCTTATTTAATTTCTCTGATTTTCCTCATTCACCCTATCAAAGCCCTCCCTTCAAACTCCTCTGGAGGAGCCCCGAACCACCTTTGATTTGGTGCTGCCCAGTTCATGAATTGCTGTTTGCTTGAATAAACTACTTTTTTTTTTTTTTTTTTTTTTTTGCTATGGAGTCTCACTCTGTCACCCAGGCTGGAGTGCAGTGGCGTGATCTTGGCTCACTGCAAGCTCCGCCTCCCAGGTTCACACGGTACTGCTGCCTCAGCCTCCTGAGTAGCTGGGACTACAGGTGCCCGCCACCACACCTGACTAATTTTTTGTATTTTTAGTAGAGACAAGGTTTCACTGTGTTAGCCAGGATGGTCTCGGTCTCCTGACCTTGTGATCCGCCCATCTCAGCCTCCCAAAGTGCTGGGATTACAGGCGTGAGCCACCGTGCCTGGCCATAAACTTTAACTTTTTTACATGCCACCATTGATCTTTTAACACCAGCAGTGTGAGTCCCACACGTTACTCTACCTCACCCAGCCTCGTCCCCAAGGATCAAATGTTACCCACCTTGATGAGCCACCTTGCCCAGTGCGTGAGTTTCCTGTGGCTGCTGTAGGAGATTGCCACAAATTTGGTGGCTTATTCTTGCACAGTTCTGTGGCCAGAAATATGACATGGGACTCACTGGGCTAAAATCAAGGTGTCAGCAGGGCCGTGTCCCTTTCAGGAGGCTCTAGGGAGAATCTGTTTTCCTTGTCCTTTCCAGCACTGAGAGACTGCCCGCACTCCTTGGCCTGTGGTGCCTTCCTCCATCTTCACAACCAGGAAGGGAAGCTGAGTCTTTCTCACGTGGCATCATTCTGATCTTTTCAGTTGCCACACTTACCTCTGACCCACTTCCTTCTCCTCCTTCACCCAGTATTAAGAATCCCTGTGGCTACATTGGGCCCACTAGATAATCTAATCCAGATATTCTTCCTATTTTTAGGTCAATTGATGAACAACAATCATCTCACCGGCAACCTTAGCTCCCTCTGCCATGTAAGGTATCACAGTCACGGGTTCTAGAGACCAGGGTATGGGCCTCTTTGGGTATCCATTATTCTACTGACCAGAGAGTCCTTCCTTGAATCTGTTTTCATGTGACCCAAGGGCCTCCCCTTTTCCACAGGCCACACCTGGCTGCCTGATTGTCCCTGGGGGGGTCCTGGCACCCAGAGGAGGAGGCGCTTCCCACATGCCCAGGGGCCAGGAGGAAGGCTCATTAATTCTGTAGGAACATGAAGAGGAGGCAAGTGGTTGGACAAAGCGATGTTCAGGGTCGTGCTTTGAGGTTCCCACGTGTGTGTCTGACTCCCTGGGGCTGCCCATGTGGTCCTGTGGTCCTGTGATTTTACTCCAGGAGACCACCTGCCTGCCACCCCTCCGAAGAAGCGGAAAAGCTGCTGTTTCATGTTGGAGCTGCACACACAGAGGAAGACCTCGTGCCTGGCATCAGGCCATTCCTCAGCTTGTCTCCTGCTGGGTGGTCTATCATCCTCACAACATGCTGGGCTCAGGATCCGGGCCTCCTGGCTGGAAGGGAATCTGGAAAGACAGGTTTTATTTGTCCTGAGGCCAGCTTTCAAATTTTGCCAACTCCACTGATGTTCCTAGCGCCCGACACTCATAAGGCCTTAGTTCTCCCAGAGCACAGGGAAACTGTGGCTTCAGAGCAAGGAAGGAAGAGCAAGCCACTACTCCGTGTGCCCCTGGTGGTGTAGTGGCTAGGATTCGTGGCTTTAACCCCCGCGGTCCGGGTTCGATTCCCGGGCAGGGAATCGTTTTGCACTGGCCGCCCTCCCACAGGAATCTTGCTTTACTAGGCGGTCAGCTCCAAGGACCGGATGCAGAGCCCTCTCCGCAGCGAGGGGCAAACCCGGGCGAAGAAGCGCAAGTCCTGGTAGACCACCTCTCATGGCACACCGCTCCTATTTATCTCCGTGTCCCTCATCCGCAGAAGCGGCTTTAGAGACCGACTGAGCGTCTCGCTCAGGTGTACACAGCCTTGCAGAGATGCCAGCCCCCGTGGAGCTGCACCCAATAAGGCCCTTTCTTTGCCGCAGCCGCCCTGGAGGCGCCTATCGGGCTGCGCTGCGAATAACTAAGAGAGAGGCCAAGCCAAGTCGTGGCGTTTGTGCAAGCCCTGGACACGGGCACCGGCCAGTCAGCGGAGCCTCCTCGCCTCCGTTCGCCGCTAACGTGCTCGTTAGGCCTTGGGAAGAGGCGACCGGAGGCGATGCCCGAGAGTTGGGAGGTGAGTGAGAGGCGGGTGAGGTCCTGGAGTGAGGTCCCATTTGCTGATTGAGCGGTAGAGGGAGGCGATGTTTGCTGACCCAACAAAGACAGCAGGTGAAGTAGGCACAAATGGAAAACTTGCCGGTGCCCTAAGCAGAAGGCAGGTGTAGAAATCAGCACTAGGACGTCGAAGCAATGGTAAAACAGTCAAATCCCACAATGTCTACACTCTACCAAGAACTTGCGCCCTCTCCCCCTTTTCCATTCAGTGCTCCCAAGAGGGGTTCGGAGAACCCCGCGTCCACTGTAAGCTCAGGGGGGAGCGGGAGTCAGGGAAGTGAAGTGCACAGACTGGGCAGAGGCGGCGGGCAGAACCGCGGGGGTGAGAGGGCGCGGTGGCCGCGGGCCGGGAGCCGCTGCTGAAAGGCGGCCTGGGTTGTCGTGTGGGGTGACTGTCGGTGGAATCTTTGGCGGAGAGTGGTTTGGAAGAATGGCGAGGGGCGGCAGTGGGGAGGGTGGTGACCCTGAGCGTCCGGCCCGGGCGAGGGGCCTGTGCTGTCCCGGCAGGGCATGGGCTCATTCCCACTTACCTGGCAGGGGAGAAACCGTGGTCACGAAGGGGGTTCTCCCAGAGTGAAGCTTCTTCATCGCGCTCTAGAGTTGCTGATCCTGTGATTTCCTCAATGTGGGAAACGGTGTTTGTGCTAGAAGAGGGCTGCGCTCTTTACCTAACATAACGGGATTCAAGACTGACTGCCTCACGCCCACCCTAAAACGTTTACGTGGCTTCCTTGTCTTTTTTTTTCTGTCCTAAAGTCGCCTCATCCTCACACCCCCTCATTTTTTTCTTCCACACTCGAGTCTCTCTCTCTCATTAAAAGCTCCACCAAATATTTGAAATATCTCAACCAGAAAGACTGCAATACATTATTTTATTCGTGGAAGCTACAGACCAGCTAGGTTGAGAGTTGCTTGATATTTTCTGCTCAACGGTGAGGCATAGGGCACTTGGAAGGTTTCTCTTTGGGCAGTTGTTTGTGTACTGTTGGGTTTCCTTCTTTTCCCCAGACAGTATGGCGCTGTGGGGCCAGCGGTAAACCCTGCTTTCTGGCTGCAGATAAAGGCCGCAGCTGGTGCAGGAATTAAAAGCAAACCAGAAGACACATGGGTTCGCCCCAGTGGGTCCAAGATAGAGTCTGACTGTAGCAGGATTCGGATTGGAACAGAGGTTGCTGCAGGTACAACGCAGAGTATTAACCACTATAGAATCCCAGTGCGCCCCACACTTACTGCTCGTCGTTTCGCTTCCCCACCCCTCTTTTATTTATTTACATATTTTTTTGAGAGACAGAATTTCGCTTTGTTGCCCAGGCGGAGGGCAGTGGCGCGATCTCGGCTCACTGCTGCCTCAGCCTCCCGAGTAGTTGGCACTACAAGCATGCACCAAGACGCCCAGCTAATTTTTGTATTTTTCGTAGAGACGGGCTTTCACCATTTTGGCCCGGCTGGTCTCGAACTCCTGACTTGAAGTGAGTGATCCACCCACTTCAGCCTCCCAAAGTGCTGGGATTATAGGCGTGAGCCACCGCGCCTGGTCCCCCGATTTTTTTTTTAATGTAAAAGGATTATGCGATTTTTACTTCTTTTTTCTTGGGCAGCTACAGGTTCTCCTGATTTTCTCACGTGTTCTCCCCGTTTCCCCCTCTCCATTCTGATGCATGTCCCATCTTCTCTGCATCCAGGCGGTGCCCTCTGTACGGGCATCCTGGCTGTCCCATTGTCTCGACCTGGTGTCCCCTGCTTCTCCCGCCCCCTTTTCACTTTTTCTCTTTTGACTCCCCTGCCTCTTGCCCGCTCCCGCCCCACCAACCCCATCTACTGAAGCCGAGTTGAGTGAAGGGAGAGCAAGCGGAACAGATGATTGCCTGAAGGCGGCGCAAGAAGACAGAAAGAGCTATCAGGAGAGCCGTCGGGGCCTTCAGCTTCCCCTGGGCCCTACCAGGCTCAGGCTAGGGTCGCAGATCCAGGTATTTTCAGAGGCACTGGCTTCTGAAGTAGGCGAGGGTCAACGCAGGGTGAAGGCCATTCGGCCGCCCTTCTGGCTTCAGAGGGACGCAATGCGCGCGTTTCTAACGTGCAACAACACGATTAGTCGACTCAGCCTTTCCCGTTTTCTGAAGCTTTGTTGTCTGCACACTTGTCCTGCAGAGAGCGAACGGCAACCCTTAAAGTTCAGTGATTGC
Organism: Trachypithecus francoisi; assembly: GCF_009764315.1. Lineage (NCBI taxonomy): Eukaryota > Metazoa > Chordata > Mammalia > Primates > Cercopithecidae > Trachypithecus > Trachypithecus francoisi. The sequence goes on from NW_022681457.1 coordinate 109,046,982, forward strand.
TTAATCTATGTTGAGATGAAAGCAATCAGTTGAGGTTGTCTCTGTGGCGCAATCGGTGAGCGCGTTCGGCTGTTAACCGAAAGGTTGGTGGTTCGAGCCCACCCAGGGACGTGATTTTAAATGTTGGTAGTTGTGGCCAGGCGCGGTGGCTCACGCTTATTAATCCCAACACTTTGAGAGGCCGACGTAGGGGAAGCCTCGCTTGAACTCAGAAGTTCAAGACCAGTGAGAATCCCATCTCATTTAAAAAAAATAAAAAATTGCAGTTGTTTCTCCTCAGGCCTATCACTGTATTTAAAAGTGAAAGACTGTTCCATTGTGTCTTGTGCATCCCATGAGGACACAAAGCAGAAGGTTCCCCTCCGAGCCTCCTAGAAAATAAGACCCCTCCAGAACAAACTAGGTTGTATGTATTGGAACCTGAAAGTACATGAAGAGAGAAACTTCAAATATTCCGCCTTCCTTTCCACAAAAATTAACCCATCACAGTCTCCTTCAAGTGGTACCATACCTCTTCACATTACTCCTCTCCCTGCCTTTATGCTATTGTCATGCATTTTACTTTACACATGTTCTAAACCTTCCAATCCATCTTTATTCCTTTGTTTAAAGAGTCAGATGTATTTTTGGTTTTGATTTGTTTGTTTGTTTGCTTGTTGTTGTTTGTAAGATAAGTCTTGCGCTATCAGACAGGCTGGAGTGCAGTGGCACAATCTTGGCTCACTGCAACCTCTGCTTCCCGGGTTCAAACGATTCTCCTGACTCAGACTCCTGAGTAGCAGAGATTACAGGCGTGGGCCACCACACCCGACTAATTTTTATATTTTTAGTAGAGAAGGGGGTTCACCATATTGGCCAGGCTGGTCTCGAACTCCTGACCTGAAGTGATCCCCGCCCGCCTCGGCCTCCCAAAGTGGTGGGATTACAGGCATGAGCCACCACGTCCGGCTAAACAGTCAGATATTAAAATTGTATATTTGCTTATGTAGATGTCATTTCTAGTGTTTTTTTTGTTTCCATCCAGATTTTCTTGCCGTATCAGTTTCCTTCTGTCTGGAGGACTCCTTTAACTTGCTTATTAGATGTCTTAAACTTGCACTATCATTCACTGATGCCCTGTTCATTTAAAAAAAAAAAAAATTGTTTGCTGGGAGCAGTGGCTCACGCCTGTAATCCCAACACTTTGGGAGGCCGAGGAGGGTGGATCACGAGGTCAGGAGATTGAGACCATCCTAACTAACACAGTGAAACCCTGTCTCTACTAAAAATACAAAAAATTAGCTGGGCACGGTGGCTGGCGCCTGTAGTCTCAGCTACTCCGGATGCTGAGGCAGGAGAATGGCGTGAACCCTGGAGGCGGAGCTTGCAGTGAGCCTAGATCACGCCACTGCACTCCAGCCTGGGCGACAGAGCGAGACTCCGTCTCAAAAAACAAAAAAAAATTGTTTCCATGAGTTGATGAGTTGTATTTTAGATGTTTCAATAATTCGTGGCTTTGTGTTTCTTAATCTTTTTTTCTGCAGCGTCTAATCTGCTATTAATTGCATCCAGTCAATTTATTATCTCAGCTGTTGTAGTTTTTAATCTCAAAAGTTTGATTCTGACCATTTTGATATGTTCGATACCTCTGCTTAATTCTTTGGACCCATAAAATATTGTCATAATAACTGTTTTAAAGTCCTCTGTGTTCTTCTTCTTCTTGTTCTTCTTTTTTTTTTTTTTTTTTTTTTTAGGATGCAGTCTCGCTATTGTTGTCCAGGCTGGAGTGCAATGCTGCAATCTCAGCTCACCGCAACATATGCCTCACCAGCTCAAGCAATTCTCCTGCCTCTGACTCCCGAGTAGCTGGGATTACAGGCATGCACCACCATGCCTGGCTAATTTTTGTGTTTTTACTGGAGAAAGGGTTTCACCATGCTGACCAGGCTGGTCTCAAACTCCTGACCTCAGGTGATCCACCTGCCTCAGCCTCCCAAAGTGCTGAGATTACAGGCGTGAACCACCGCTCCTGGCTGTCCTCTCTGTTAATTCTAACATCGTGTTAGGTCTGGTTCAATTTTGATTAACTGATTATATCCCCTCTTTATGGGTCATCGTTTCCTGGCTCTTTGCATACTTGGTATTCTTTAATTGGATACTGGACATTGTGAAATTTACCTTCGTGCATACTAGCTTCTTGCATGCCACCAGGAAGTTATATTTTATAATTCCTGTAAATTGTCTTGAATTTTTTCTGGGGTGCACTTAAGTGACCTGTAAACAGTTGGATCCTTTTGGATCTTGCTTTTATGAACTTTTACGTGGTTCAGCAGTAGTGCTCAGTCCAAGGCTGATTATATCCCATTACGAAAGCATTATGAATTATGAATAATTCCAGTCTGGCTGGTGTGAACAGATACTGTTTTCTGCACCGTGTGAGTACCAGACACAATTCCAGGATTTTCTTGGATGTTTCTTTCCCTGGCACTAGTCAGCTACTCTTTTCACAATCATGCACTAACTAGTGCTCTGCAGAATACTCTGGTGGCAGAACCTGTACATATGCCCCGATTCTCTCTCTGCTCAGCTCTCTTCTCACTGTATCTTTGTCCTATGAACTCTGTCTTGCTCTCCCCAGACACTTAGCTTCACTTCCTCAATTCAGGGAGTCTGCCACCGATCCTTTTCTTTGTGCCTAGCCTGGAAACAATTCTGCACCAGGCTGGCATTCCCTTCCATCCCACATGGAATTGGAGGTTCAGTGTAACTGAAAACAGCTGGGCCATTACATTCAGTTTGAACCAGTTGATTTGCATGTCTGTAAAGGAGTCTGGAAAATGAACCCTAGGGCTAATGTGAATGGTGGACAAAATCAGATCTAGAAGCACTGAATGTATCATAAGCTAAGCAGAATTTTTTAAACTAACAGCATTAGTGATTCAGGTGGAATTTCTTCCTCTTCCCTAGGTTCAGTTTCTGGCCAAGCATGTAGTTTGTTTTGTTTTGTTTTCTCACTGTCAACATAACCTCATTTGTTGCATCTGCTGGAGTCTTTATTACTCACTTGGTGAGTCTTGTCTACATAGAGATTCAGCAGCCAGGAGCAGGGCCACTGTGAGCTGAGGAAATGTGGGAAAGAAAAATTCCATTGGCTTTTTTTTTTTTTTTTTGAGATGGAATCTCGGTCTGTCCCCCAGGCTGGAGTGCAGTGGCACCATCTGGGCTCACTGCAAACTCTGCTTCCCAGGTTCACACCATTCTCCTTCTTCAGCCTCCCCAGCAGCTGGGACTACAGGCGCCCACCACCTCGACCTGCTAATTGTTTTGTATTTTTCAGTAGAGACAGGGTTTCACTGTGTTAGCCAGGATGGTCTCGATCTCCTGACCTTGTGATCTGCCCATCTCGGCCTCCCAAAGTGCTGGGATTACAGGCTTGAGCCACTGCGCCCGGCCGGCTTTTTTTTTTTTTTTTTTTTTTTTTTTAGAGGGGTCTCACTCTGTCCCTCAGGCTGAAGTGCAGTGGTGTGATCTCGGCTCACTGCAACGTCAGCTCACTGCAATCCCCACCTCCCAGGTTCAAGTGATTCTCCTGCCTCAGCCTTCCCAGTAGCTGAGATTACAGGCACCCGCCACCATGCCCAGCTAATTGTTGTATTTTTAGTAGACACAGGGTTTCACCACGTTGGCCAGGCTGGTCTTGAACTCCTGACCTCAGGCGATCCACCCACCTCCGCCTCCCAAAGTTCTGGGATTACAGGCATGAGCCACCGTACCCAGCCCCAGTGGCATTTTTGGAATAAAAGATGGTAATACATTGTCTCCTCATCAACGTGTCTGCCTTGCGTGCAGGGTTGCGATACTGGAGGAATTAGTGCTTGGCCTGAAGTGAAGCAGCAACCCCTCCAGCCCACTCCACTCACCTTCCAGAGTGGGAGGTAAGTTCCAGTGTGTTTCTATGGGTTTATAACCTTTAGAACTAGTAACCTTTTCACATTAGTCTGTATTCCTGGTGGATCCATGAAGTCTTGGCAAAAAAAATCATAAAGTCACGGTTGATCCATGACATTTGTGCTGGGCCTTAGGCAGAAACTGAACCTCCAGGAAGACGTGTATATCTGAAGTGAGCTGCTAGAAAGCTGAAAGGAGAGCCCTTGGACCTTTGACCTGGGTAAAGGGAAAGTCCCTGAGGATTCAGATGCCTTGGTCTGCAGCTACAGCAGTGCTGGCCACTCAGTGGTTCCAAGCAGCATTCTGGCACCCAAGTGCCTAAGCGCTCCCTCCAGAGAATAGAAGGCAAAGCAAGCCCTGGATGCAGTGACCCCAAACCTGTCAAGGAGAATAGAAGGCAAGAGCAGGAGAAAAGGGTGAGAAAGTGGGTGAGAGCCTTCCAGGACCTGTACACCACAGGAATTGTGTCTATTACAACTGTTGGTTCCTGAAGCCTCTGGAGGGTGGTTTGGGCAATTACAGTTTTCTGAGAAAGATTATTTGGGGGTAGGGAACAGTATGCATTGTTAATATAAAAATATTTGAGACAGAGTCTGGCTGTGTCACCCAGGCCGGAGTGCAGTGGTGTGATCTCAGCTCACCACAACTTCTCTCTCCTGGGTTCAAGTGATTCTCCTGCCTCAGCCTCTGGAGTAGCTGCGATTACAGGCACACACCACCATGCCTGGCTAATTTTTGTATTTTTAGTAAAGACAGTGTTTCATCATGTTGACCAGGCTGGTCTCAAATTCTTGACCTCAAATGATCTGCCCACCTCCATCTCCCAAAATGCTGAGATTACAGGCATGAGCTGCAGAGCCCGGCCAAAAAATATTACTTTTCTGGGGCACAGTGGCTCACACTTGTAATCCCAGTTATTTGTGAGGCTGAAGTGGGTGGATCACCTGAGGTATGGAGTTCGAGACCAGCCTGAATAACATGGTGAAACTCCCATCTCTCCTAAAAATACAAAAAATTAGCCGAGCATGTTGGTGCACACCTGTAATCACTGCACTCCAGCCTGGGCAACAGCGAGATACCATCTCAAAGAAAAAAAAATTCAATCTATCTATCTATCTATCTATCTATCTATCTATCCATCCATCCATCCATCCATCCATCTATCCTTAATTGGTGTGAATATGGAATATTGACTCCATATCCTTGGCTTGAGATCCAGATGCAGCTTCTGATTGGTTTTCTCAGGCAAATTAACCTGTTCCACATCTGTGCTCTGAGATGGAGGGCAGCCAAGCAGGACCCCCAGGAAATAACTCCTGAGCTTTCAGAGCTGTAATCACATTGTCAGCCCATGGAGAAATTCCGGCATTGGAAGAGAATGAAGAGAACTTTGTGAGATTTCCTGATCTAAAACTTCCCATTGTTGTGTTGCCCTCAACCTCCCTTGCTGAAATGACTGCTGGGTGACAAATGTGCCCTTCCCTCCTCACCACTCTGACTAGCAGGACAAGGAATGAGGTTCGCTGTGAGCAGGTTTGTTGATTAGCAATAGCATTCCTTTCATGTTTCTTTAGAATCACCTACGTATTTCCAACATTCAGGAAAGCAAGGATGTTGCCGCCCGATTTCAAACTGGGGCCCTTTCACATGTGAGGCGAACATGTGATCACTCCACTACACAAACCCCTCCCAGCTCCTGGCACAAGACACATTCCTGAAAATGTTAGCATCTGCTGTTTTTAACAACTAGACCTTCCAATATAAGAAATTCGACTGCTTTTCAAAATTTGAGTGAAAAAGATGCCAGGAATCACAATCCCTCAGGCAGACAGGCTGAACCCTCATTTATGGTTCCACGCCTAACCCAAAGCCAAGACCCTAGGGACCCCCAGTCTGGCTTCGGGATCCTGCATCTTATACAGGCTTTCCAGGAACTGAGTGCCCGTGTGTGAGATTCTCATGGCTGACTCTCTCTGGCTCCCAGAAGCTTCAGGAGCTGGTGGGTTTTGAGCGTCGGAGCCCTGAGTGCCCCGTGCTGCACAGGAGTGTTACTTTCATAACACTTTGCTACCTGAACTTACATCTTCTCTGCAGGAGGTGGGAATTTGAAAGGAAAAGTAACTGGGGTTTTGCTAGACTTAGAAAACCTGGCCGGGCGCGGTGGCTCAAGCCTGTAATCCCAGCACTTTGGGAGGCCGAGACGGGTGGATCACGAGGTCAGGAGATCGAGACCATCCTGGCTAACACGGTGAAACCCCCGTCTCTACTAAAAATACAAAAACTAGCCGGGCGAGGTGGCGGGCGCCTGTAGTCCCAGCTACTCGGGAGGCTGAGGCAGGAGAATGGCGTAAACCCGGGAGGCGGAGCTTGCAGTGAGCTGAGATCTGGCCACTGCACTCCAGTCCGGGCGACAGAGCGAGACTCCGCCTCAAAAAAAAAAAAAAAAAAAAACCTTCTGGGTGTAGTAGAGATCCTTGTTAGACGTGGGGACAATGGCAAGCATCCCAAAGGATTCCCCACTAGGGTGTCTTTAAAGCAATTGGAGCAAATTCAAATTAGATGGCTCAAAGAAAAGAAAACACATTTTCTTGGGAAAACAAGAAATTTGGCCTGAAACTGGTTCTTTACATTGTAGTACCATTTTACAATTGGACTTATTCAGTAAAAAGGAAGGAAAGTGGGGAGAATTTCCTTATGTACAGGCTTTTATGGACCCCTACCAGGATTCTGACCTAAGAGTCAACTGCAGGATGTGTCTGGCTCATGTTACTTCCAACTGTAGGATGTGTCTGGCTCATGTCACGCACTAAGAAACTGCGTGGGATATCCCCGATGCTCCCTTCCTAGCGGCACCCCCTGGAAGACCCATGCCCTCCCCAGGGTCTTCTCAGTCCCCCAGTTCTGAGAGGGGTCCTGCCAGTTCTCCAGTGCTGGATTCCACCCCTCCACCCCAGTGTCATCAGGAACCCCTCCCTTTTATTCAGCTAGCTCCAGCCTATACCCCCCACTGCTCAAGGGAAGTAAGCCCAACCAGTACCACCAGGAGTGGAACTCTCTATCAGCCCCTGAAATCGAATCTGTGTCCATTGTGGGAGGTAACTAGCAGAGATAGGGGAACAATCACAGTATATGTGCCATTTCCTATGTCCAAATTGGCTTTATTCAAGGAGAAATTTGGCTGGTTTTTGAAAGCTCCAAGGAAGTTTATAGAGGAGTTTGTTAGGTTGATCGTGTCCTTTAACTTGACACAACTTTCACATATTATTATCCACTTGCTGTACTATAGAGGAGAAGCAAAGGATTCTGGGTACTAGCCTGTGACTGTACAGAGAGAGTAGCTGCTCATATCCAAGGCCATGCCATTTATGTAGGAGGAGATGCACTTCCACATAGAGACCCTCAGTGGGATTATCAGAAGGGTTCCTAAGAACTTGAATGTAGAAATCACATGCTAACTTGTTTAATAGAAAGTATGAAAAGGTGTGTGATTAAGCTAGTTAATTATGACAAGGATAGAGAAGTAACTCAGTGGAAGGATGAAACTCCATTCTGTTTTAGGGCTGCTTGGTTGAGGCACTCAGGAAATATACTAATGTAGACCTAGACACCCCGGAAGGGCAGGCTCTTCTGGGCATGCATTTTATTACTCAATCTACCCTTGACATAAGGAGGAAGTTACAAAAGGCAGGAATAGGACCCCAAACTCCAGGAGCCAACTCTTAAACGTGGCCTTTGGAGTTTACAACAATAGGGACAGGGCAGAGGAAGAGGAGAAAAGTCAAAGAAATAGCCAAACATTGCTATTGTTAGCAGCTGCTTTCAGCCTCCTACTGCTTCTGAGCTACCCATCCTGGGAAAGTGGTGCAAGAGTGGCCTTGGGATGCCCAGACAAAAGCCAGCTCGTCAGCCCCTGGGCTGGAATCACTGTGCCTTCTGTCAGCAAGAGGGCCACTGCAGGAAAGACTGCCTCAGGCTCCAAAGGGAGTCTGAGCTCCCTGGACCACTGTTGGCGAAGAGAACAGAGGACTGACAGGGCCCAACGTCCCCCAAAGCTTCCACCAGACACCTTACCATCTCTGCAAAGGAGCCTCAGGTAACTCTTGACATGGTGGGTAAAAATATTGAGTTATTGGATATGGGAACCACCTTCTCAGTTCTGATCTAGTCCTTGTGGCCACTGTCTTCCCGCTCCTGTACTGTAACGAGGATAGATGACCAGCTGAAAGCTAGGAGATTCACCCATTCCTTTAGTTGCGCTGTGGGAAACCATATGTTTTCCCACAGATTTTTGCTTCTTCTTGAGTGCCTTCTTCCTTTACTGGGAAGAGACTTACTTTCCCAGTAACAGGCTGCAGTTCAATTTGTAGCACCTCAAGGGAAGGCCACAGGGCTTCCACAGACATGGAATGAGATGGGAAATGAAGAATGCCGATCACTAAAGGGGTAGTCAGGGGCCTCTCATCAAGATCCCTGCCTTTCACCATTCTTTTACCAACTTCATCTTCTCATTGGAGAACATGAGGCAACTGTAAGAGCTCTTAAGGTTTCAAATAAAGCAGGGCCAAGTGCTAAGCAAACTCCACAGGGATGCCTCCCACATGAAGATATGGGAAGTATAAGGCAGGTTGACAGGAGGCGGGAAAACACTGAAGGTCTCTGAGTAGGGCTTTTCTAGCATTAGGAAAGGTGTGAGCACCTCCTTGAGCTGACTTATAGGTACTAGGGAGTATCTTCCTCTCTATAAAATATCTCTCCTGTATGTCTTTTGTTGTTGTTTGACAGAGTGTCATTCTGTCACCCAGGCTGGAGTGCAGAGGCACCATCTTGGCTCACTGCAACCTCCGTCTCCCAGGTTCAAAGGATTCTCATGCCTCAGCCTCCTGAGTAGCTGAGACTACATGCATGCACCACCATGCTAGGGTAATTTTTGCATTTTTAGTAGAGACGGGGTTTCCCCATGTTGGCCAGGCTGGTCTTGAACTCCTGACCTCAAGTGATCCAACTACCTAGGCCCCAAAGTGCTGGGATTACAGGTGTGAGCCATTGTGCCTGGCCCTGAACATCCTTTACAGATGGGGAAGACCTTCTTCTGCACCTTGTGGTGAAATTCGAAAGAGAAATAAGGATGCATTTGTCAGAGGATGGTATGAGTAATAAAAGCCACATACTTATACCCACCACTGACTAAATGACAAGCCTAATATGGTTTATATTACTACGAAAGCTCAGTGAGTGAATTAATATAGTCTCCTCCTATTGCCTAGAAGAGTGTGTAAGGCATATAGTCCCCTAATAATCCAAACTTTTGCCCCCAAAGTCAAACATTCAAGTGAGAGAGAGGAGATATAGGTCAAGGTTTTAATCTACACACACACCAGTGAGGCTACCAACCCAAAGGCTCTTATATACCTGGAGAAGCTCCAATGGCCAGCATGGAGTTCTTCTGGGAAAAGAGCATGCTGGTGGCATTGCTGTTAGATTCAGCCTTTTCTCCAGCAGATAGCCTTGCTGTTTGTGTAGATTGAATTACAACATTGAGACTAAACTAACAAAGATCTTAAAAATACTTTAGTGCTGCACAAAGATTGAGAACCCTGGCTATTTGCAAAAGGTTGCCAAGATCAGAGTCTTGTCTCTATAGAAATCCCCTGATATTCTCGTAGTCAGATGGAACCTTATGGGAAAGCAAGCACCTGAGGGGAGATGGAGACCGGAGCTTCAAACCCAGGAACCATTACAATTGCACCTTCAAACATACGGACAAGCCTGCCAACATTCTTGGGATGGCTAGAACAGCTTGGAAAAACTGTTCTGGAACTATAATTATCAAGAATATTTCAGGAAGGCTGGGTGCGGTGGCTCACGTCTTTAATACCAGCACTTTGGAAGGCAGGGGTGGGTGAACTGCTTGAGCTCAGGAGTTTGAGGCCAGGCTGGGCAACAAGGCAAGACCCTGTCTCTAAGAAAAAGGCAAAAAAAAAAAAATAGCTGGGAGTAATGGCATTCATCTGTGGTCTCAGCTACTCAGGAGGCTGAGGTGGGAGAGTCATTTGAGCCCCAGGTTGTAGGTTGTGGTAAGCTGAGATCATGTCACTGCACTCCAGCCTGGGTGACAGCACAAGAGACCCTGTCTCAAAATATATATATATTTCAGGAAAGATAAGATGTCCCACTTTAAAGAAGGAGAGCTGTTCAACGGATTTGCACATGTGCTGCAGTAGTAGCCGAGAGTCTGCCATAATCTCTTCACTCTCTCCATTCTGGCCTGCTTTGAGTATACCAGCGTGCAGATGCCAGTGGGGGCCAGAGTGACTGAGGTGAGGACAGGAACAGAGCAAATTACCTAACCCACCAGGGACCTGTACTTGAGACTTGATCCCAGAGCTGTGTTCAGCCTAATCACTTTTTTAAAGTGAATCTTTAGGGCCTGCCTGCAGAGAATGACGTCTATCAGTTTAGACAGAGGTGCTGAGCATGTAGAATGTAGGAGCTACTAAGAGATTGATGGAGCTTTATTTTTCTTATAAAAGGAGCACTCACTGCCTCTATCCAGAGCAGAGGGATCTTCCTGTACATGAAAGAGGAAGGCATTGCTACTGGGAAGCTGGTGGGAGTTATGGTGGCTGGAATGAGTCAAACACTGTTGTTCATATAGTGAGTCCTCCAGGACTTCATCCATTTCTTCCTCCTGGACCTCCCTCCTGAGCCTGGTGGAGTAGGCACGACAAGGGATTAAACCAAGGCAGCCTGGAACCACAGCTTCATAGCTAGTTCTGATCTGAAGCTCACGGAAGAGGCACCAAAAACCAAAGGAACCATCATATCCAAGAGGAAGTATACAATCCACTTTTGACTGGGAGTAGAGTGTGCCTAGAGTTAGTATAGAAGTGAGAACAGCAAGTGATCAGTGCATTGACCTCATAACACACAGATAAGGCAGCAGACTCAACAACTACTCTAAGATACATTCAGGGCACACAGGACACAGAGACCCATATGGTTGGCTTCAAAATGCTGTGTTCACATTTTATTTAATATTATGTGGAGTGGTCCATTGAATACTGGCTCTTGAGACAACACAACCTCCCAGGGCTTTAGCAGATTTTAGAACCCTAGATCTAAATACCTGGTATGGTTTCAATGTATTTTTCTTTTCTTTTTTTTTTTTTTTTTTTTGAGACAGAGTCTGGCTCTGTAGCCCAGGCTGGAGTGCAGTGGCGCGATCTCAACCTCGGCTCACTGCAAGCTCTACCTCCCAGGTTCACGCCATTCTCCTGCCTCAGCCTCCTGAGTAGCTGGGACTACAGGTGCCCACCACCGCGCCTGGCTAATTTGTTTTGTATTTTTAGTAGAGACGGGGTTTCACCGTGGTCTCGATCTCCTGACCTCATGATCCACCCGCCTCGGCCTCCCAAAGTGCTGGGATTACAAGCGTGAGCCACCGCGCCCGGCCAATGTATTTTTCAAGGTAATTTCCTGGCTATAAAATATCTGCCAGCATAATTCAGGACAACTGTGCAGAAACCAGATACGCATCTCACTTTGGTTTTTAAACATACAAGTTTTAAAGATACAGAAACCAGGGATCCCTGGTTAGTTTACGTTTGGTAAGACTGTCTACTTAACTAAGTGTGAGAAATTGCTAGGACATAGGAACCAATACAAGAACTGCAAAGAGAACAGAGAACCATTTTTAAAAGTACACATTGTATAATCAGTCAACAAAAAAGTAACAATCAGCAGTTTCTGATTTTTCTAGATCTGGGACTCTTTTTTTTTTTTTTTTAGACGGAGTCTGGCTCTGTCGCCCAGGCTGGAGTGCAGTGGCCGGATCTCAGCTCACTGCAAGTTCCACCTCCCGGGTTCACGCCATTCTCCTGCCTCAGCCTCCCGAGTAGCTGGGACTACAGGTGCCCGCCACCTCGCCCAGCTAGTTTTTTGTATTTTTTAGTAGAGACGGGGTTTCACCGGGTTAGCCAGGATGGTCTCAATCTCCTGACCTCGTGATCCGCCCGTCTCGGCCTCCCAAAGTGCTGGGATTACAGGCTTGAGCCACCGCGCCCGGCCAGATCTGGGACTTTTAACCTCTTGAGCCCTTGACCCTGGAATCTTCTCTAGAATTGGTCAGTCCACCATCAACCCCTTCAACATGCAGAGGTACCTGGGAGCCAGTAGCTTTTGCCTGTCTTCATTTTTCTTACTGTTTTGATTTTCTGCAAACTAAAATTAGAAAGAGCTAGTCAGAAATTAAGCAGGTCCCATTTCACACATTGCACACATGGGGCCTATATGATCAGGGACATAACATTTTACATGTGTGTTCAGAATGCTCTGCGAGAATTACTGCAGGAGGCCTCAGGTTGTGTCTTTAGAGAAGTGGCCTGGCAGGCTTGCCTGAGTCCACTGGACAGGGTGTCCCTGATGTGGTGAATCATCACCATGACATCAGCTGCCTGAAGCAGAGCAAAAAGTTGAAAATGTCTTTTGCTCCCCAGCTCAAGGAATACTTGCCTGCTGCCCTTTGGACTTCTCCAGCTGTAACCTTCCTTCCTGCCACAGGCTGGTTGCCAGACCATGACTGTGCGTCCCATTGCTGTTCATACACAGAACCTGCTCCAGTCTCGGAGACGACAAATAGCCCTGTCCTACCTTTGCTCCAAAACCAGAGGACGGCCCAGGTGCCTTCAAGTCTTTCCCTGTTGTGCTTCCTCAGATGTTCTTGGAGGTAATACTTTTTTTTTTTTCCTCAGTTTGTTAGTGAGAATTCGGGGTGATTCTATGAAAAATATTCCAGTATAAATCAAGTTTTCCAACACCAGCTTCTACTATATCCAGTGCCTAAACTAACCCCAAAAGATTTGGACAATTTGTTGGGACCTGAAAATAAATAAATAAATAAATAAATAAATAACCCTGAAAGAGAAACACACTCATGAACATTAAGATACTCCTTCAACTGATGTGTACAGCAGCCATGGAATTATGATTTGACCCACTTCACAAATGAGGAAAAGAAATTCGAGAAGGTTCAATCACTTGCACAATGTGAGTAAATATAGTGCTGAGACTAGAGCCTAGGTGATTCTGATTCTTAGTCCAGGGGTCTTCCCATTCTAACTAGCTGCCTTCTGTCATACTCTTCTTTCTGACCACAAAGATTGAATGGAGCCTTCTGCTTCTGGCCAAGTTGGTGTAATAGGGACCAGATTTGTCCTCTACCTTAAACAACTAAGAAACTGGAAAAAGAATTTTAAACTATAGCTTCAGCATTGGATATAGTGCAGTACAGTACAGTGATCCCTGAGAGAGAGAAAATAAAAGAGGTGAGCCCTGTGACTGCTCCAGTTTCCTGCCTGAGATTGTCAACTGCAGAGCAGGGAGGGAGGACCCAGGCAGAGCCTGGTAGTAAGTTTGAAGAAGTCAGAGTGGCTAGACATCACAGGACAGACTAGAGAGTAGATTGCTGCACAGACAGAATGCCTTGGATATCTGTCTTCAAGCTTCAGCGAAGTACTGATTAGTACGTGTATTTGAGGCAATTATGCAAAGCAGGGAAGAAAACTTCCCAAAAGGAATAATCTCTGTAGCTCATGCAGAGCTTATAACACTTGATGTTTCCATCAGCTAGAGTGAAAATCCCTTTTAATAAAGCAAGCATTGGTTAGAACAGGGGTCCCCAACCCCCAGCACTGGTCCATGGCCTGTTAGGAATAGGGCCGAACAGCAGGAGGTGAGCAGCTGATAAGAAAGCATTCCAGCCTGAGCTCTGTCTCCTGTCAGATCAGCGAAAGCATTAGATTAGCATTGGAGCACAAACCCTATTGTGAACTGTACATGCCAGGGATCGAGGTTGCACGCTCCTTATGAAACTCTAACTAGTGCCTGATGATCTGAGGTGGAACAGTTTCGTACTGAAACCACCCAACTCCCAACCCTACCAACCCACCCCCACCTCGTCTGTGGAAAAATTGTCTATCATGCAACCAGTCCCTGGTGCTAAAACTGTTGGAGACCACTGGCTTAGAATCTTCAAAAGACTATTGCCCCCAGTGCAAACTATGGACTTTATGTGATAATGACATGTCAATGTAAGTTCATTAACTGTAACAAATGTACCATTCTGGAGAGAGATGTGGATAGTCTAGGAGGCTATGCATGTGTAGAGGCAGGGGGTATATGGAAACTTTTTGTAATTCCTGTTCAATTTTGCTGTGAATCTGAAACTACTGTAAAAAATAATGTCTATTTTCTTAAAAGGCATATTGCCTCCATAGTATGAAAAAAATAGCCGTTGACTAATAGCTGCTCTTATCCTGCCTAAAAAAATTAAAAAGCCAGCTTGAAAAGATGCAAATGTTTTTAAGTAACTTTGTTGTATACCAAAACAAAGCTAAAAGAATTTTAACACAAAATGCAAAAAATCCAGCACTAAGTTACAATTCGCAATGTCTAACACCAAATCAAATAATGTTAAGAATGCAGAGAGATAGAAAACTATAATCCATGATAAGAAGGGAAAAAAAAATCTATCTACTTAAACTAACTTAGAAAGGACACATCAGATGAGAATTAAAAAACAATAGAAAGGACCCAGATGACAGAGTCTGTAGACAAGGACATTGAAACAAGTATAACTATATTCCTTGTATTAAAGAAGCTAGGCCGGGTGCAGTGGCTCATGCTTGTAATCCCTGCACTTTGGGAGTCCAAGGTGGACAGGTCAACACTTCAGGAGTTGAAGACCAGCCCAGCCAACATGGTGAAACCCTGTCTCTACAAAAAATACGAAAATTAGCTAGGCATGGAGGCACACGCCTATAATCCCAGCTACTTGGGAGGATCACTTAGGAGATGGGAGGGTCACTTGGGTCTAGGAGTTTGTTGCTGCAGTGAACCAAGATTATGCCACGGCACTCCATTCTGGATGACAAAGTGAGACCCTGTCTCAAAGAATAAAAACAAAATAAATAAGAAAAGGATTTTGGTCAATGTCTTAATATTGCTGCAAACCAATGTTAAATGTTATACTGGCATCTTTTCCCCCACTCGGAAAGCACGTTGGTTTTATTTTTTGTTTTTTGCTGCTGTTGTTGTTTTTAATAGACAGGGTCTACCTCTGCTGCTCAAACTGGAGTGCGATGGCGTGATCACAGGTCACTGCAGCCTCAAACTCCCAGGCTCAAGGGATTCTCCTGCCTCAGCCTCCTGAATAGCCGGGCCTACAGGCACATGTCACCACACTCAGCTATTGTGTGTGTGTGTGTGTGTGTGTGTGTGTGTGTGTGTGTGTGTAGATGGAGTCTCACTATGTTGCCCAGGCTGGTCTCAAACTCCTGGGCCCAAGTTATTCTCACACTTTGGCCTCCCAAAATATTGGAATCACAGGTGTAAGCCACCACACCTGGCCCATGTTGGCTTTTCACTTAACTTGAGGACAAGTTTGATATTCATGACTCCTAACCCCACTCTCCTCTTCTATGTGTGAGTTGCTTTGTGTTATAATCTCTATATACATATTTTCTGCTTGTCACTTACGATTTTCATTTTAACTCCACAGAGTTTCTTTCCAATCTGTCACAATCACTGAAATATTTTACGTATATCTCTTTAAATCCATGTAGGGGCCACCTAATTTGGAATGACTTATAAACTGTTACTTTATGTTTGAAGCAGTTTTTATGGAACACTAATGATTTGCATTGAGCCAAAGCCATTTGCCTGAGGATATATTCTCAGATAGAGCATGGTAAAAACCAAGGTCATGAGTCTGTGCTGGTTGGTGGTGATCAACAGCATTCCTGTGCAATGGGGATTAGTGGGATAGAAACTGAGGTTTTAAAGATGGGCTTAGATAGGCAGAAGAGAAGTGATCCCCAGATGTACCTCTTCACTTCCTATGTATCAATTCCTCCCTGGTTTTGTGAGACTGAGATAGGGAGACTCTTATGGAATATCTGTCCCTTCCCTTCAGCTGCCTGATCTTTCCTGGGCTCCTGGCTGGCCTACACATGTGTAACGATGGTCACCTCCACATTCATGGCAAATAGGACGGAGAACCAACAAACTGCATATCCTACGTGCTAACCTGAAACTAGACTGTGTGATAGTATTAGTTTGTGACATATATCAGAAACTATATGATTTTAGTCCTTTTAAATTTATTCAGATTTATTTTAAGGGCTAGCATATGCTCTATCCTATAGAACATCCCAAGTGTACTTGAGAGGAAGTGTATTCTGTTTTTGCTGAGCGGAGTATTCTATAGATGTCTGGTAGGTTACGTTGTTTAAATCTTTTATTTCTTTACTGATTTTCTGCCTAGTTGCTCTATCCATTATTGAAAGTTGTGGTATTAAAGTCTCCATCTACTATTGTTAAATTGTCTATTTCTACCTTCAATTCTGTCAGTTTTTGCTTCCTGTGTTTTGAGGCTCTGTTAGATGCATATGTATTTATAATTGTACTCTGTTCCTGATGGATTAACCCTCGTATCATTACAAAACATCCCTCATTGTCTTTGGTAACTTTTTTGTCTTAAAGCCTCTTGTTTATTTTGTCTGGTATTAGGATAGTTGTTACTGAAACACCAGAAGTTTGATTTAAGTCTTGCTGCTCACTGCACAGAAAGACCATTCACTGAGCCAACTAGTATTGCCAGGGAAGAAGACTGCAACTTAGGAGGTGGGAAATCAGTCTGAAACCCATCTTGCTGACCAACAAAATTTCGGGGTTTAGACAGCAGGGAAGAAATGTAACTACATGCAGGAAAACAGGAATTAGGGAGAAGTAAGAAGGAAGAATTGTTCAACAGGAAGCAGGTGGTCACTTAGGCAATTATGATGGGGTGAGGGGTCTGACATCTCACTGTCCAGAAGTGGTACTCTGGTAAATTTCAGTTCTTTGATACTATCTGGAAGGCCCCATGGTTGGTTTCCTGAGAAAGGAACTCAGATAACACAAATGTAACTTTCTCAAATTTCAAGACTGAGAGGGTCAATTTCTATGTTGATTCAAAATAAACCTTAAACATCAGTTCTATGGGACAATTAGATTGTCTTAAAAGTCATTTCAGGCCGGGCGCGGTGGCTCAAGCCTGTAATCCCAGCACTTTGGGAGGCCGAGACGGGCGGATCATGAGGTCAGGAGATCGAGACCCTCCTGGCTAACACGGTGAAACCCCGTCTCTACTAAAAAATACAAAAAAACTAGCCGGGCGAGGTGGCGGGCGCCTGTAGCCCCAGCTACTCGGGAGGCTGAGGCAGGAGAATGGCTTAAACCCGGGAGGCGGAGCTTGCAGTGAGCTGAGATCCGGCCACTGCACTCCAGCCTGGGCGACAGAGGGAGACTCCGTCTCAACAACAACAACAACAAAAAAGTCACTTCAGGTTTCTTATGGTTGCTAATTACGTAATTATGTCACATTGTATGGCAAAGGGATTTTGCAGATACAATCAAATTAACCTTAAAATGAGGAGATAATCCAGGTTGACTAATCTAATCACATGGGCCTTTAAAGTCTGGGTCTAGAGGTCAGAGGTCAGCAAACTAGGAAGTCAGAGAGATTCAAAACATGTTAGTGATTCAATGAGGAAGAAACTCTTCATTGCTGACTTTGAAGATGGTGAGAGTCACAAATAAATAAATTCCTCAGTCCAACAACTTCATAATTAGTGCTACCTGCAATTATGAACTAACAATATTTTTAAGTGCATTTACAATATGTGGTGAACAGATTCACATTGTCTCTGCCTAGTCTTCTCTTTTGCTTTGTCCCTGCATGCTACTATGTCTGTCTAGATGGGGGGACACAAATGCCAGGCCTTTGTGCAGCCTTCTCTCCTCTCCTGGAATGCTGTGGCTCTCTAGAGCCAGATAGCACTGCTGAAGGTGAATGAGTACAGGCAACTGATGGTATTAGAAGCCACAGGCCTTTGATTAATCCAGGCTCTAACCTTCACCCACCTAAAGTCCTAAGAGTCCTCCTTATAGCTTCCTATCGGATTTATACAGATTATTACCCACAAACCTTGCTCTTCCTTGGACCCCTAAGGCCAGGGCTTCTAATATCTTCATCACTTTTGAGGTATCTAGTAACTCTTCTTTCTGGAGTTTCAGTTACTTCATCCCCACTGCCTAGTGAAAAGTTACCAGATGACCAGTCCAAAGCCTCATACACACATCACGGCTAAACAGTGACTGGATGATATTTTGTCTAGATCAGCCATGGGTATTGTCAAATGTGACAAGGTGATCAAATCCAACAGAAAATCCCAAATTATGGGGACAGGGCCTCTGAATTGGATAAATCCCTACAGAAAAATAAATAAATAAATAAATAAAATTTTAAAAAGGGAGAGTAGGGGAAAAAAAATGCAGCCATGAAGAAAATAAAGGTTTTGGCCGGGTGTGGTGGCTCACGCCTGTAATCCCAGCACTTGGGGAGGCCGAGGCGGGTGGATCACGAGGTCAGGACATCAGGACCATCCTGGCTAACACGGTGAAACCCCGTCTCTAGTAAAAATACAAAAAAAATTAGCCAGACATGGTGGCGGGTGCCTGTAGTCCCAGCTAGTCGGGAGGCTGAGGTAGGAGAATAGCGTGAACCCGGAAGATGGAGCGTGCAGTGAGCCCAGATCGCGCCACTGCACTCTAGCCTGGGCGACAGTGTGAGGTTCCATCTAAAAAGAAAAAAAAAAAAAAACAAGGAAAAAAAGAAAAGAAAGGTTTTGTCTACCTGAGGGGCTTTATTTATATAACAAGGCCACGTTTGCTAGCCAAACCAAACTAAAAGAGCAATGGTTGTCACCTCATACCCCAGACTGCAGTTCAGTAGCTAAGGTTCTGCCCCTTTTGCCACCATGACAACCTGGGTTCGCTTCCTAAATCAATTTCTTTCCAGTTTGATATTTGTGTTACTTTTGAACATTTTTTCCAGGAAGTTTTTTTTTAGCAGGATCTTTGTTGGCTTTCACTCCAGCTGTTACAGAACAGCTTGACTGAATTCAAAATCCAGAAGGTCATAGGGTATCCTGGGAAGATGGTGGAATGAGAAGTACCTGGAATCTTGACAACAACTGCTTGGGCAGGATTTGTCTGATGTAAATATTTCTGAACACTGGAGCCTACTGAAGGCTTGCAACTTCCAGAGGAAGGCCTAGATGACAAATTGTAGATAATTTCAATTTCAGCCCTTAGCACAATAGCAGGTACCCAACACTGCCTGCAATGCAGTCAGCTTGTGTTCCTACAGTAAGCTGCACACATCTTTGAGGATCCAGAATGGGCAAAAAGGATGCTGTCTCCAAATATTGGGGGTCTGGGCCAGGTGCAGTGGCTCATGCCTGTAGCACTATGGGAGACTGAGGTGGGTGGATTACCTGAGGTCAGGAGTTCAAGACCAGCCTGGCCAACATGGTAAAACTCTTGTCTCTACTAAAATTAGCCAGGTGTGGTGGCAGGCACCTGTAATCCCAGCTACTCAGGAGGCTGGGGCACAAGAGTCACTTGACCCAGGAGGCGGAGGCTGCAGTGAGCCGAGATCACACCACTGCACTCCAGCCTGGGCAACAGAGCGAGACTCCCTCAAAAAAAAAAAAAGAATGATTTCATCCAATGCCCTCAGTAACAGAGGAGGTCCAAGTCCAGTGAGGGGGTGAAACGAACATACAGTGGAAAGGACACGAGACAGGCGCTGCCGGGTTGAGTCTTGCGAACAAACTGAGGCCACAGTGCCTTCCTCAGGGCTGTACCTCAGTTAGCAAAACAAAGGCATTCTCTCCGACGGGTCAAGTCACCGAAGCCTCGGGATCGTCGCTGGGGGCTGTGACGGGGCTGGCATGAAATGTCCCCTCTGTCTGGCTGGGCGAAGGGTCAGTGCTCAGGAGTTTCAGGCCTTTAAGGCCAGGCCAGACTGCAGGGGGACTCTGCAGCCGGGTGGGGGTTTCGATCCTGCACTGTGGCCTTGCAACTGCGAGGCCTTGGGGGTCGTGCTTCGTTCGCCTGAAATCCTAGTTCGTGCGTGCAGGAGGCGCCTGGCTTGCCCGGCGGTGCGAAGCAGCAAGCCGCAGGGCGCACTAGGCGTGTCCGCCCAGGGCTGCCTCAGTAAGCCCGGCAGGCGCGCGGCTCCCGGCTCCCAGCCCCGCCTCCGCCCCGCACCCGCCCCGCCCCCGCCTCCGCCCCACTCCCGCAGCGGCGCAGGCTCCGCCCCCGGATCACACTGCCCGGTCTGGCCCCCTTGGCCTTGGCGGCAGCGGCTGCGGTGAAGGCGCGCGAAGGTAGGAGGCCGGGGGCGCGCGCGTGCGCGGGAGCGGGACGGACGCGCTCCCGACGGAGGAGGCCGCGCGCCTGGGGACGGGCTGGAGCCACGTCCCGGGTTTGGGGGCGCTGTGGGCGCCTCACCTGCCGCTGCTCGGCACCGGAGGCCAAGTGAGCGTTCCCGACGGGATCCGCGGATGCCCCGCCGCGTCCTGCCGCCCATACTGCCCGGATTGTCGCGGGCCGGGGGCACGACAGGAGGCCGGGGCCTGCTCGGGCGCAGCGGCCTGCAGGGCGCAGCCGTCCCTCCGCCGGCCGGGGTCCCCTCGCTCCGCGGGCGGCTGTGGGAGGCCTTCGCGACGGCCGCTGCCCCCCGCAGATGCCCTCTGCAACTCCTGCGTGCGGGCCCCGCTCTGCACTGCCCTCCTCGTGTGGGACGCGGTTTCGTCTTCATTGCAGCCCTGCAGAGTCGGAAGCATCTCCATTATGCGGATGGGGAAACTGAGGCCCAGAGCGCGCAGTTGGGCTGACCACGAAGGCAGGGCCGCCGGATGCTGTGCCGGGATGGGGCCCTGCAACCCTTGCGCCTCTCACCATGCGGCCTCAGGCCCCTGGGCCCGGCAGCGTCTCTGGAGTGGGCATTTTGAACGAGCTCCCTCCTGATTTTCACACAAACCTAAGCCTGACGACCATGCTGGGGCGGATGTCTGCCCCTCTGGTGACCAACTCACAGCTCCCTCGGGAAGACGATTGACTGGGGAATCGGGACCCTGGGGAAGGGGCCTTTACGGTGCCATCTGTCTGTTTACGCCAGAAAACAGAGATTTCTGTTTTCTTTAGCTGGGCTCACAGCAGGTGCTTAACAAACAGATGTTGTGGCGGGAGCAGAGGCCAGCGGGATTCAGGCAAGACTCCAGGAGTCAACCCCTGGATCTCAGAGGCTCCCCACCCGCGCACATTTCCCTGACTTAACCCTCCCCTCCCCAGTCTTTCTCTCAGCCCTTGGAGGGGAGGCCCCCTTTCCACCCAGGTGGCCCCTGTGGGGGTCACGGCCTGGTTTTCACCCTGAACTTCTGGGATGCGGGAGATGCTGGATGTGTTCACTGGTGTCCTTCCGTGATCCCCGTCTGTGGCTGACACCATCTGTGGCCCAACATGACCCCAGCCAGAGCCAAGGGGAATCATTTCTTTTTCCATTTAACATCCTACATTATTACTTGACTCTTAGCATTCATTAATTCATTCAGCAGCTCTTCGTGGAGCTTTGTCCTTCGCCCATGCACTGTGGAAATGGCAGTGAACTAAGCCAACCTGGCACTTTGGGAGGCTGAGGTGGGAGGACCGCTTGAGCCAAAGAGTTGGAGACTAGCCTGGGCTACAACATCTCTACAACAAGTAAAAAATTAGCCAGGCACTGTGGCCCCAGCTACTCAGGAGGCTGAGGTGGGAGGATCCCTTAAGCGCAGGAGGTCAAGGCTGCAGTGAGCCATGATTTTGCCACTGCACTCCAGCCTGGACAATAGAGCAAGACCCTGTCTCAAAGGGAAAAAAAATGAGGAGACAGACAACATACATGTTGTAGAAAACGGAACAGCCACCGGAGGGACCTCTTTAGCTGGGAGTCAGGGATACCTCCCTCAGAAGGTGATATTTTTGAGCTAAAATCTGGTCGGGAGTCCGCTGTGCAGAGGAAGGGGGAAGAGTGTACCAGGGAGAGAAAATGGCAGTGCAAAGGCCCAGAGGTGGGAGCATGCCTGGTGTCTGAGGAATCAAGAAGGCCATGAGCAGCCGGGTGTGGTGGCTCATGCCTGTAATCCCAGCACTTTGGGAGGCCAAGGTGGGTGGGTCACTTGAGGTCAGGAGTTTAAGGCCAGTCTGGCCAATATGGTGAAACCTCATCTCTACTAAAAATACAAAAATTAGCTGGGCGTGGTGGCTCACGCCTGTAATCCCAGCATTTTGGGAAACCGAGGCGGGTGGATCATAAGGTCAGGAGATCGAGACCATCCTGGAGAACACGGTGAAACCCCGTTTCTACTAAAAATACAAAAAATTAGCCGGGTGTGGTGGTGGGCGCCTGTAGTCCCAGCTACTCGGGAGGCTGAGGCGGGAGCATGGTGTGAACCCGGGAAGCGGAGGTTGCAGTGAGTGGAGATTGCGCCACTGCACTCCAGCCTGGGCGACAAAGCCAGACTTTGTCTCAAAAAAAAAAAAAATTACAAAAATTAACTGGGCATGGTGGTGCTTGCCTGTAATCCCAGCTACTCAGGAGACTGAGGTAGGAGAATCGCTTGAACCCAGGAGGTGGAGGTTGCAGTGAGCCATGATCGTGCACCACTGCACTCTAGCCTGGGTAACAGAGCAAGACTCTGCCTCAAAAAAAAAAAAAAAAAAAAAGAAGGCCATGAGTCAGGGGGAGAGAGAAGGAGATGAGGTGGGAGAAGTGGGGCGGGGCCAGATCTGGTGGGCCCTGTGAGCCATGGAAGGACTTTGAACTTCATTTTAGGTGCGGTAAGAGCTAGTAGAGGGCTTTGGGCAGGGGAGGGGTATGACCTGTACTGTGTGAAATTGAGTGGGGTGAGGGGATGAGCAGCGAAGCAGAGAGACCCTTGGGGAGCCACTGAGCAGTCCAGGCAGTGGCTTATGTAATACACATCAGAGTCCTGGGGTGGTGCCAGGCACACAGCAGGCGCTGCAGGATGGCAGTCATTGCTGTTACTGTTTTTGTTTATTTGAGACAGGGTCTTGCTCTTTCACCCAGGCTAGAGTGCAGTGACACAACCGCAGCTCATTGCAGCCTCAACTTTCCAGGCTCAAGCAATCCTCCCGCCTCAGCCTCTCAAGGAACTGGGACTACAGGAGGTATATGCCACCATGCCAGGCCAATATTTTTGTGTTTTTTTGGTAGAGATGGAGTCTCACTATGTTGCCAGGGCTGGTCTCAAACTCCTGGGCTCAAGCAGTCCTCCTACCTTGGCCTCCCAAAGTGTTGGGATCACCCAGCTTGCTGTTATTATTTAAAACTCTGGGCTGGGCGTGGTGGCTCACGCCTGTAATCCCAGCACTTTGGGAGGCCAAGGCAGGTAGATCACTTAAGGTCAGGAGTTTGAGACCAACCTGGCAAACATGGTGAAACCCTGGCTCTACTAAAAATAAAACAATTAGCTGGGCGCGGCGGCGCATACCTGTAATCCCAGCTACTCAGGAGGCTGAGGCAGGAGAATTACTTGAACCCAGGAGGCAGAGGTTGCAGTGAGCCGAGATCGTGCCACTGCACTCCAGACTGGGTGACAGAGCGAGACGCCATCTCCAAAACAAAACAAAACAAACAAAACCAAAAACCCTTTGGAATCAGGCACACCTAGGTCGCAGCTGTGACTTGAGCTCTCTGTGGCTGGGTGCATTGGAGCCAATTATTTAACTTCTCTGAGACTTCATGCTGTCATCTGTAAAGTGAGTAGAGTGGTGCCGGGAATGTTAAAGCAGGTAACGGACAGATGTAATGTTTTGGGCACAGGGCCTGGCTCGTGGTTGGTTCAATATTTTTGTCACTGACCAGTACTTCAGGAGGCCGAGGCAGGCGGATCACCTGAAGTCAGGAATTTGAGACCAGCCTGGCCAACATGGTGAAACCCCCATCTCTACTAAAAATACAAAAATTATCCAGGCGTGGTGACACACGCCTGTAGTCCCAGCTACTGGGGAGGCTGAGGCACCAGACTCGCTTGAACCCAGGAGGCAGAGGTTTCAGTGAGCCGAGATGACACCACTGCACTCCAGCCTGGGTGACAACGTGAAACTCTGTCTCAAAAACAAAAAAAAAAAATTCACAGATAGTCTTCCTTTAGTGTTTTCTTTACAATTTGTTTGAATCCAGATCCATAGACATTCACAAAATGTGAGTGGTTGCTTTGTCTTTTTTTTTGTTTTGAGATGGAGTCTCGCTTTGTTGCCCAGGCTGCAGTGCAGTGGTGCCCTCTTGGCTCACTACAACCTCTGCCTCCTGGGTTCGGCAATTCTATGGCTGCAGCCTCCTGAGTAGCTGGGATTACAGGCGTGTGCCACCACGCCCAGCTAACTTTTGTATTTTTAGTAGAGATGGGGGCTTCACCATTTTGGCCAGGCTGGTCTTGACCTCAGGTGATTCACCTACCTTGGTCTGCCAAAGAGCTGGGATTACAAGACCGAGCCACTGTGCCCGGCCCCTGCTTTGTCTTTTAAGTTCCTTTTAACTTGTTCAGGACACTGGGCCAATTGTCCTTGGAGATTCTCATGGTCTGGATTTTGCTGGTTGCATCCTTATGGTGTCAATTAACATGGTTCTTTATCCCATGTATTTCCTGTAAATTGGATGTTGGATCTAAAGCTAGGTCAGATTCAGGTTCTTCTGCTTGCTTTTCTTTTCTTTTTTTTTAGTCAAGACTCCACAAGTAGAATGTATTCTTCCATCGGAATGTCCCTACGCCTGGTGTCTCTCTTTTCGAGATCCAACCCACTCATCAGAGGCTGCAAAACTATGAGCTTCTCATTTAGTCACTCCTTTGTATATTAATTAGAATTCTGGAATGAGGCACTTTCCCTGCTTACTATTGGATAACCAGTGGTACAGTTCATTCAGGGAAGGAAAGGAAATGATTTAACTGTATTACGGACTTAAAATACATTTTTTTTTTTTTTGAGACAGTGTCTCTCTGTCGCCCAGGCTGAAGTGCAATGGCACAATCACAACTCACGTTAGGCTTGACCTCCCAGGGTCAAGTGATCCTCCCATCTCAGCCTCCCAAGTAGCTGGGACTATAAGTGTGCACCACTATGCCCAGCTAATTTTTTATTTTTTTTTTAGAGATAGAGTCTTGCTATGTTGCCCAGGCTGGTCTCGAACTCCTGGACTCAAGCAATCCACCTGCCTCGGCCTCCTAAAGTGCTGGAATTACAGAAATGGGCCACCATGCCTGGCCTTAAAATACATTTGTCCTTTATTTTAAGGCCAGGCGTGGTGGCTCATGCCTGTAATCCTAGCACTTTGGGAGGCTGAGGCAGGTGGATCACCTGAGGTCAGGAGTTCAAGACCAACCTGGCCAACATGGTGAAACCCTGTCTCTACTAAAAATACAAAAATTAGCTGGATGTGGTGACGTAGTCTGTAATTCCAGCAACTTGGGAGGCTGAAGCAGGAGAATCACTTAAACCGGGCAGGCAGAGGTTGCAGTGAGCCAGGATCACACCACGGTACTTCAGCCTAGCCGACAGAAAGAGACTCCGTCTCAAAACAAAAACAAAACCAAAATTTTAAGTAGCCTTTTAATATTTTATATTTTACTTTTGATTAAGTCACATGTTCACAAGGTTCACATTTCAAAACGGTACACAGTAAAACGGCTCCCTCTCCCCGCTGACCCCAGATGTTCCCCTTCTCTCCTTGGAGGCAAGCAGCATTATCAGCTTGTTTTTCTTTTTATATACACAATTTTTTTCTTTTTTCTTTTTTATTTTGGCCACCAAGTTACTAGGAGACGCATTATCAGTTTCTTTTTTTTTTTTTTTTTTCCGAGATAGAGTCTCCCAGGCTGGAGTGCAGTGGCACGATCTTGGCTCACTGCAACCTCCATCTCTCAGGTTCAAGCGATTCTCCCACCTCCACCTCCCAAGTAGCTGGGATTACAGGCATGAGCCACCACACCCAACTAATTTTTGTATTTTTAGTAGAGGCGGCGTTTCGCCATGTTGGCCAGACTGGTCTCGAACTCCTGACCTCAGGTGATCCTCCCACCTCGGCCTCCCAAAGTGCTGGGATTATAGGCGTGAGCCACCGCGCCTGGCCTATCAGTTTCTTAAGTGACCTTCCAGGGTTATCTTATATAATCAAATAAAGTAGATCACACACACACACACAGACACACACAGACACATGCACACTTTTTTGTATATACGCCTGGTAAAATTTCATCTTCATAGTTCTTGAAGACGCTTTCCTCACCTACCAGTTTTAACTGGGAAGTGACTCTGTGTCAGACCGGGAGGAACTTTTTCACGGGTTTTCTTTGACCACAGAGTGTTCCACTGAATAGATGCACCATCATGTACTTAGTAGCAGTCCCCTTTTGATAGACATTCAGGTTGTCACCAGGATTTTTTACACGAGCAATGCTGCAGTGAACCTCCTTGTCCACAAGCCATGTCCTCTGTGCTGGGGTATATCTTTGGATACGTTCTTAGAGGAGTGAAGGGGTGGCCTGCCCCTCCACACTTGTGGGTGTTTCTCGTTAGGTGGAAACGAAAGACTTGAGAAAAGGAACAAAACACAGAGACAAAGTGTAGAGAAAGAAAAGCGGGGCCCAGGGGACCGGCGCGCAGCTTCCAGAGGACCCACACCAGCACCAGTCTCTGAGTTCCCAGCCAGGGAGGTGGATGTTAGGGTCCCTGCCTCGGGTTTGGAGAAGCATGGTGGACACAGAGCTAGTGGATTTGAGAGGCAGGGGTGGTCCCCTATTCACCCCTGTTGCTCCCCCAACTCCAGAGTGACAGAGCTGGGCCTGGCAGTGGAGCATCTTCAGAAGCAGAATCTGGAGAAGGATCAGGTCAACAAGGACATCACCGAGAAGCTTGAGGCCCTGGTGAGACGCAGCCGCCCCTGAGATGTGGCAGGGTGGGATGGGGTACTGGCCAGATCCATGGACGCAGGCTTAGGGCTGGGCTGCCTGGGCCACCCCTAGCATCCCACTCACACTCAGGTTCAGGTCTCACAGGTGTGCAGTCTTCGTGGTAAGCACACTCACCTCCCCCATCCCATTTCTTCGCCCCAGCAGCCCTGTAGCGTAATCCTCATGACACAGATGGGGAAACTGAGGCCCAAGAGGGGAAATGCTTGTCCAGTCTCAGAGCCAGTAAGCAGGAGAGTCGGGACTTGAACTCCCATCCGCGCTCTCCAGGTCCAGATGCTGCCTCTGGCAACCCAGCTACTCCCCCTCCCCCACCAGTGGGACACTCACTACCCCAGGGTACAGCCTGGTTTGGTCACCCCTCTGTGTGGGGCCTGGCCTGGGTTCTAGGTCCAGCTGTCCTCCAGTTGACTGTGTGACATGGGGCAGGACACAGCTCTTCTCTGGGCCTGGTCTGTTCAGTGAGGGCCTCGGGCTTGCTGCCCCTCGGGCCAGGTGGCTGGCCTATGGACATGGCTTCAGAGGCCACCTGGTCAGTGGTGAGCCAGGGAGGGAAGGGAAAGGGAGGTTTCAGATAAGACAGAACCTGGACCACCCTTTGTCTCCCTAACCGCACTCCAGGAATCCATGGGGGCTACAGGAGCAGGCGGCCCTGGAGACAGAGGACGGAGAGGGGCTACAGCAGATCCTAAGGGACCTGGCACAGCTGTGAGCCCAGAGAGGCAGGAAGACAGGGCCCTGCCAGGCAGTCCTGGGCTCCCCCACCACGCCTTTCGTTGACCTGGGACTGAACTGCAAATGGGTGGGGGCCTGGAGCCCAGGCTGTAGCTGCTCAGCACCCCTGCTAGCTCACCCGGCCCCTGCCCTGGGGAACCCCCAGTGTCAGAGGGGAGGCACGGCCCTTGCGGAGCCCACCTGTGAGCAACGCCAATGATGTCTTCGCAATAAATCGGAGGCCTCAGCTGCGAGCTGAGAACTGAGCTAGTGGAGGAGGTGAAATCAGGGAGGCTTCTTGTAGGAGGCAGCATTTGGAATGAGGCGGCCCCCAGCCTCGCCTGGGCATCTTTACCAGCTCACCCCGCGGTTCCTAACTCTGCGGCCTCCTTCTGCCTCCCTCCCCTCCCCTCAGGCCATCCTGTGCTTTGTTGAGAGCCGCGTCCAGCTGAGCGTCTCCAAGTGTCCCCCAGTGAGAGCCTGCGGGGGCTCTCGGGCCAGTGGACCCCGTCCCCACCGCGGCGCTCCTAGCCAGGCCGAGGTCGTTCACCCCGCCGAGGCCCCTCTCCCCAGCCTGCTCAGACTCCTCCAAGCTCGCCCTAATCCACTCCGCCCTGCACAAGTGCCAGCTGCAGGTCCAGGTAGGAAGGGGCTTGAGGGTTCTGGGCGCAGCCAGAGGCCCGGGGGCGGGAGGGGGAAGGGGCTCGCGCCCTCCGGGTCGGGGTGGGAGAGGGGGCGGGGGCGGGTCCGGGGGAGGAGTCTGAGCGCCGCAGGGTGCAGCCAGAGCCCTGAGAAATAGTGTCTGAGGGTGTCATGACCCCGAAGGAGGTGGCCGAGAGCTTGAGGTGAAGCCGAGCCCAGAAGTGGGGGTGCTTGGGCAGCTGGTGGAGGGAGGAGACTGCCGCAGTGTTAGGGTCATGGTAGAGAGGGAGACATGTCCCTGGTCATACAGAGCCAGGATTCTGGGAAAAGTTCTAGCAAGGGGAATCAGAGCCTAGGATGAGAGGAGCTCGGGAACTAGGGGCAGAGCCAGGATAGGGAGGGGTCTGAGAGTGGAACCAGGATGCAAAGGGGAGGGGCCTGGGAGCCCTGGGGGTGGGGTCAGAACCCAGGAGACGAAGGTGCCTGGGGGTTTGTCTCGCATCCTGGGGAGTTTGACAGGAATTGTCCGGGACCCCAGGGAGGTGAGGGCTCAGAGGGTGGTGAGGGCACATAGTAGGGGAGCGGAAGTGTGGCTCTCAGGCCTAGGCCCCTATCCTGTCCCAGGCAGGTCCAGGCCCTGGACCCCGCCTAGCGTAGGCTAGTGTGTATCCCTGGAACCAGAAGAGAGTAGGGGGGCTCTGGAGGCCTCCCAGGACCCCCGTAGACTGTGATCCCTAGGCCTCAGAACATGGGTGGGCGCTATGAGGCAAGCCAGTCTGGGCACCCTGCGGAAGCAGCTTAGCGACAGCGAGAGTGAGCGGCGGGCCCTAGAGGAACAACTGCAGCGCCTGCGGGAAAAGACCTACTGCGCCATGCAGGCCCAGAGGACGCCTAGCGCGAGGTGCAGCGGCTGCGGAGTGCCAAGGAGCTCCTGAGCAGGTGCCAGGGAGGTCTGAGTTGGGGGTGCTGAAGAATAAATCAGCGTCTGGGCATAACACCAGTTGAGCCTTATGCGTGTGGTCTGCACTAATATGGTCGCCCTGAGCTGCATATGCCTATTAACATTTTATTTATTATTTTATTATTTATTTATGAGATGGAGTCTCGTTCTGTCGCCCACACTGGAGTGCAGTGGTGCGATCTCGGCTCACTCTAAGCTCCGCCTCCCGGGTTCACCTATTACCCTGCCTTAGCCTCCTAAGTAGCTGGGACTACAGGCGCCCGCCAGACCACCCAGCTAACTTTTTTTTTTTTTTTTTTGAGACGGAGTTTCGCTCTGTCGCCCAGGCTGGAGTGCAGTGGTGTGATATCGGCTCATTGCATTCTCCGCCTCCCTTGTTTAGGCAATTCTCACCTCAGCCTCCCGAGTAGCTGGGATTACAGGTGCACATCACCACACCCGACTATTTTTTTTGTATATTTAGTAGAGATGGGGTTTCACCATCTTGGCCAGGCTGATCTTGATCTCCTGACCTCGTGATCCACCCTCTTCGGTCTCCCAAAGGGCTGGGATTACAGGCATGAGCCGCGCCTGGCCAACATTTATTTTTTATTATTCAGTTTTGTTGTGTTTTGTTTTGCTTTGTTTTGAGTCACACTCTTGCTCTATTTCCCAGGCTGGGGCACAATGGCTCCATCACAGCTCACTGTAGCCTGGAACTCCCAGACTCAAGCGATCCTCCCACCTCTACCTCCCAACTGTCCCTAGTTGGGGGCCGGGCCTGAGCCTGGCCTGGGGAAGGGTAGGGGACCGATGCCTGAGAGTTAGGTTTCCACTCCCTTCCTCTGTGCCCTCACCACCCTCTGAGACCTCACCTCCCCGGGTTCCTAAGCAACTCTGATCTCATCCCTGAGGATGCTAGACAAGTCCCCAACATTTCTGAATTTTTGGTAGAGATGAGGGGGGTGTCACTATGTTGCCCACACTGGTCTTGAACTCTTGGCTTCAAACACTCCTCCCTCCTCAGCCTCCCAAATTGCTGGGATTACAGGCATAAGCCACTGTAATCTTGCCTGGCTCTTTTAAAATTTAATTAAAAAATGTAAAAAGTGAAAATTCAGACTGGGTGTGGTGGCTCACACCCAGCTGACTGACCAACATGGTGAAACCCTGTTTCTACTAAAAATACGAAAATTAACCAGGCATGGTGGCATGCTCCCGTAATCCCAGCTACTTGGGAGGCTGAGGTGGGAGAATCACTTTTACCCCGGAGGCGGAGGTTGCAATGAGCCAGGATGATGCCACGGCACTCCAGGTTGGGAGATGAGGAAGACTCCATCTCAAAAAAAAAAAAAAAAAAAAAAAAAGGCTGGTTGCAGTGGCTCACACCTGTAATCCCAGCACTTGGGGAGGCTGAGGTGGGTGGATCACGAGGTCAGGAGATCGAGACCATCCTGGCTAACATGGTGAATCCCCGTCTCTACCAAAAATACAAAAACAAAATTAGCTGGGCATCGTGGCGGGCACTTGTAGTCCCAGCTACTGGGAGGCTGAGGTGGGACAATGGTGTGAACCTGGGAGGCAAAGCTTGCAGTAAGCTGAGATCACACCACTGTACTCCAGCCTGGGTGACAGATTGAGACTCCATCTGAAAAAAAAAAAAAAAAGAAAAAGAAGAAAGAAGAAAATTCAGTTTTTTAGTTGCCGTAGCCACATTTCAAGCATTCATCAACCATACGTGGCCATAGAACATTCTGTCATGTCAGAGAGTTCTATTGACAGCACTATTCTGGACTGTATTTCTAAGCAGCATATTTTGCCCCATCACCCCCGGGGACATCTGGCAATACTTGGAGACATTTTGGTTGTTACAAGGGGTAGGCTTCGGGGTTAGAGGTGAGAGATGTTGTTAATATTCTACCATGCACAGGTGGCCCACCCCTGCCACCTGACATGAAATAGATTTGTCCCATCCAAGAAATCAATAGTGACGAGGCTGAGGATGCTGCACCAATGCTGCCTAGGGTGTGAGAGGCTTTGGGCCGGACCTGTGGTGGGCAGCTGCCCAGTGGCAGTCAATCTCATTTTTCTGCTCACCTGCAGCCTTGTTGCAGGCAAGCAGGCTGGCAGGCAGTCATGGGCAGACTCAGAAACCCCCAGCAGTCTCCGTGTTCCCCTGCCCCTTGCTCCTGCAGCTGCCTCTGCTGGGCTTTCTCCTGGTAGCCCTGACACTCCAGATGCTGACAGACTGCACGGAGGTCCTCTCATGCCTGGTTAGAGACCCTGTCCTGGGCTCTGAGAATTCAGTGCTTGGCCTCAGAAAGCAGTTTGCTCCTTTTTCTCTCACATTCCCGGGTCACAGCCTGGCCTGAGGCCCTAGGAGTACGGGAAAGCTGGGTAATCCGCAGGGCACAGCGTTCATGTCCCACTCTGCTTATGCTCTTTTGGTTGATGCCCAGCACAGATGATCAAGTCCAGGGTAGCCACAGTCAGGCCAGGGTTTGTGCCCTCCCTAGGCCTCCCCGACTCTCAGGACTTGCTCTCCCTCAGCTCTGAGGACAACATGGCCTTGTGGAGCAGGAACGAGGGAAGGGAGAGAGGGTGGAACGTCCCCTGTCCTGCCGCTGGATGCTCCAGCCACTGTGGATGCACCACACATACTGTCTCCACCGCTGGACTTCTCTGGCCCCCTCCCCCGGATAACACCACCCCAAGTCCCATCCGTGCTTCAAGCTCCCTCCAGAGCCCTCCAACCCCCAGCCCATGCTCAATCTCCCTTGCCATCCTGTGGCACTAATGGGGCGCATGGCAAGGTTCGGTCTTCAGATGGCCTCTCCCTGGAAGCACCGCCTCCTTAACCAGCTGCAAGCCGAGGGATGGCAGAGCCACGTGCCCCTCCCAGAGACTCACACGTGCAGTGAGTATAATGTGTTGAAGACGGTCTGCACATAGGGTCCCTTGCCAAGTGCTCTCCCTGTGTGGTCACAACAGTCTCATGAGTGATGATGCTGTCATCTTGACTGTTTTCCATAGCGGCTGAGGAAATCAGCGACTTGCAGAGTCATGGGCTGGTGCTTTGACAGAGAGGCGAGGGGATAGGGGGATTTCCCTGTCCCTGGGGCATTCGGTCCATTCCCTCAGTTAGGCCTTCTCTGGGACCGCGCAGTCCCTAACCTGCTCGAACCTTTATGCAGTAGAGCCGGCCAGGTCCCTTTAAGGCTCCTCCGCGCCTGCGCCTTGGGTTCTCCTGACACGGCCAAGCCGGATCCTGAGGAGCCAGTGGGGCGCAGGCGCGGCGGCGCGGGGCTGGCTGGCGGTTGAGACCGCGGCGGTACTGGGAGGGGTATGTGAGGGTCGCGAGGCTGCCTGAGCTACTGCTTGAGCATGGCGCTTTTGGAACGCGGGACGGGCGACCTGCGGCGCCAGGAGCTGGGCCAAGGCGGGGCGGCGCGGCTGCCCGCTGCCCTGTGGATGGGAAGTTATGGCCAACCCAGCCTTTCCGAGGTGAGGGCGCCGCGCCTGGCTGGGCGGGCGGTGAATCCGCGACCCGCGGGCGCACAGCTGGGTTGAGGCGCGGCTGTGGCAAGTTTTGTTGCGCGAGAGGTGGTGGGTGTGGGGGGTGCACGGCAGGGGCCTGAGTTCCCTGAGCTCCATTCTTCCCCTGCTGCTGCCGCCCGCAGCCCACCTCTGGTGCGCACTGGGGAAGAAACTCGCTGGCGGGTGTTCTGTGGCATCGCAGGCGGTGGAGGGACGGAGCAGCTTCGGGGTCACGTCCTCCTATATCCTGTAGAGGACTCTGACCCCGGACCCGACCTTCGAGTCCAGAAATCGGTTCCCTCTGCTTGCAAAGTTGGAGTCTTTATTTGCCTCGGGGATTCTGCTTCTGGCGGTGTCTCCAGGCTGGCGATGGGCAAGCCAGGTGTGCCAGGTCCAGGACGCACATGAGGAGTGTTTGTGGCCATCACCGAGTCACCTCATGACTAGCGGGGCAAGCCTCAAATTAACCGCAGGATTTCCGGTCGGATGGATTGTGGGGTTGGTGTTTGCACTGCAAAGAGTTGCTGTGATTTCCCTGTGCCTGTCTGTCTGTCTGTCATTTGGCGTCCTTTCACCGAAGAGTTAACCGAGATGTTTGGCATGGTTTCCTTGCTTTCCTCCTGTCTTTTGCTCCTAGAGCCACTTTCGAAAAGAAATCTTTTCTTTTCTTTGGGTTAGAGTGTTCATCCTTTCTTTGCCGAAAGAATGAATCCCAGTGCATCACGAAATTAAAGAAAGATCTGCTGGTAGTGTTTAATCTTTGTTCGGAGCTGATATGCGTTGGTAGCTTTTTTTTGTTTTTAAATTTTATTAGTAAAATTTCAGCAGTGAACCAGGATCTGTTTTTTTCTATTGTGAAATGCTAGCTTTAAGATTTCTGAGAACTTTGTGTCAAAGAAATCTTTGAAAAGGTACTGAAGTATACAGAAGAAGTTCACAGTTTTAAATGTGCGGGTGGTCCGGGCGCAGTAGAGCACACCTGTAATCCCAGCACTTTGGGGAGCCAAGGTGGGTAGATCACTTGAGTCCAGGATTTCCAGACCAGCCTGGGCGATGTGGCAAAACCCTATCTCTACTAAAAATACAAAAGTTAGCTGTGTGTGGTGGGATCCCAACCCAGTAGGCTGAGGTGAGAGAATCACCAGAGCCCGGGAGGCTGAGATTGCAGTGAGCCATGATCATGGCATTGCACTCTGACCTGGATGGCAGAGTGAGACCCTGTCTCAAAAACAAAAACAAAACAAAAAACCAAAAGGTAATGAATTTTTACCAAGTGAACCACCGCAGATCAAGAAATAAAACATTGCTAGACTGGGGTATATTTGTAGGAGTGGCATTGTTGGTTTTAGAGGTATATGAATGATAAACTTTTTTCCCAAAATGGTTGAACCATTTAACAGGGATGTTCTTGTTACCCCACGTCCTTGCTGATACCTGTCAGTTAAAAATTATTTTGCCATTCTAGTAGGGGTACAGTAATGTATGAGTGTGGTTTCATTGAGATTGAGTGTCTTTTATTGCCATTTATACGTCCTGTTTTGTGAAGTGCCTGTTAAATCTTTTTATCCGGTTTTCATGGATATGCTTGTTTTTCTGTTGATTTGTAATACTTTATTTTGGATATGCGTCCTTTTTAGGATATATATATATTACATTTCCCTTTTTTCAATCTGTAGCTTGCCTTTTTACTCTTTTAATGGTGTTTTTTCATGATGGAGATACTCTTTTTTTTGTTGTTTTTGAGACAGGCTCTCACTGTGTTGCCCAGGCTGGAGTACAGTGGCACAATCACAGCTCACTGCAACCTTGACCTCCTAAGGCTTACGTGATGCTCCTGCCTCAACCCCCAAGTAGCTGGGACGTACAGGGGAGCATCTCCACACTCAGCTCTTTTCTGTGTTTTTTAGTAGAGATGGGGTTTTGCCACGTTGCCTAGGCTGGTCTGGAATTCCTAGGTTCAAGTAATACACCTGCCTCGGCCTCCCAAAGTGTTGGGATTACAGGTGTGAGCCACTGCACCCGGCCTGAGATTCTTAATTTTAATGAAATTATACTTTATCAATCTTTTCCTTTATGGTTACTGCTTTTTGTGTCCTGTTTAAGGAATCAATGCCTAACCTAAGAGTATGAACAGATTTTTCTGTGTTAACCTTATAACAATTTTATTTTAGTTTTTGCCTTTTTTTTTTTTTTTTTTTCCAGTCAGGGCCTCACTCTGTTGCCCAGGCTAGAGTGCGGTGGCAGCATCTCAGCTCACTGCAACCTCTACCTCCTGGCTCAAGGGATCCTCCCACCTCAGCCACCTGAGTAGCTGCGAGTGTAGGCGTGCACCACCATGCCTGGCTAATTTTCGTATTTTTTGTAGAGATGGGGATGCATCATGTTTCCCAGGTTGGTTTGAAATCTTGGGCTCAAGTAATCTGCCCGCTTCAGCCTCCCAGAGTGCTGGGATTACAGGCGTGAGCCACCCCACTTGGCTGTGATTCAGTATTTACCACATGGATGTGTCTGCTTGATCCAGCACCATTTATTGAAAAGACCATCCTTTTCCTCTTGCATCGTGTGGCACTTTTTTTCATAAATCGAATGACTGTATTGTCATCTGATTTCTGAAATTAATGTGGGTCTGTTTCTGTTTCTGGACCAACCTGGGTAACATAGTGAGATCCTGTCTCTACAAAAAATAAAAATAATAAATAAATGAATAAAATTTAAAAAATAAGTGCGTAGAGCTGATGGAGTCATAGCTGATAATTTAAAAATGATTGTTTCTTGGCTACATATGGGTGTTGGTCATTCAGAGGTGTTGGGCGTTCAGGCGAAATGTATTAAGTGAATTATGTGGTGTTCAGAATGATTGCTAGATGTTCATTGTGACTTGAGTGAGATATTATTTGAGCCTCACAGAGCTACAGTTTTCACTCTTTTATTTATTTATTTATTTTTTCTTTTAAAAATTTTTGTGTCTTCCTGTCAAGACAGTAACTTTTTCATACTGAATTGTTCTTAGGTGTACTTAGTTCCCAGGAACACTGTATGGATTGCACTGAAATAAGTGTTCAGCCATTGAAAGGGCTCATGTGATGTGATGTAAATAATAGTATTCTACATAATAGTTTGAGGACACATCGAATATATGTATATTTTTTTTCTTGAGACAGTGTCTCGCTCTGTCACCCCGGCTGGAGTGCAGTGGTATGATCCTGGCTGTCTACAGCCTTGACCTCTCAGGCTCAAGCAGTCCTCCCACCTCAGCCTCCTTAGTAGCTGGGTCTACAGGAATGCACCACTATGCTCGGCTAATTTTCTATTTCTTTGTAGACAGGGTTTTCCTGTAGCGCCCCGACTGGTTTCCGATTCCTGGGCTCAAATGGTCCCCCCACCTTGGCATCCCGAAGTGTTGGGATTACAGGCATCAGCCATCACACCTGGCCATTTTAGTTGTAATAACTTTTATATTTTTCTAATTTAAAAGATTTACTAAAAAGTCTTAGAGCTATTATTTATGAATATAATATTCATTGTTGTTATGATTTTGATTAATCTTATTTTCAATATTAGCTCCTGGAAATTAGAGATTCTGTCTCTTTTATTCACTACTGTATTCTTAATACTTGACCTTGCCTGGCATGAAAGAGATATTGAATCAATATTTGTTAAATGAATGAATGAATGAACATACTAATACCATATTCAGCAATCTCCAAGTATCACAGTTTTCACCATCTAACAAATAAAATAGCTTGTATAGAGCAGAGTCACAGTCAACCTGCCATAAAAGGAAATATCAATGAAAAATAAACCTTTGTATGTGTAGCTGCTAAGATTTTTGGGGCTTTTGTTACTGTAGCATAACCTAGCGAAAGCTCAGCAAGACAGCATATAGAATATATGTGTACAGATAGACCAGATAGAGCAGTAGATGAGATTCCAAAGATAGTTCAGTAAGCATTAACTAACTACACCCACACTCTATTCCCCAACAGAAATAATGGAATTCTCGTTTACTAAGATGTGCCTCAAATATTACTTACTTTGTGAAAACTTCCTTGGCTAGTCAAGTATTTAGTCAGGGCTCTTTATTATTTTCCCCCCAGGCTGGAGTGCAGTGGTGCCATCATAGCTCACTAACCTCTAACTGAAGGCTCAAGGAATCCTCCGGCCTCAGCCTCCCGAGTAGCTGAGACTCCAAGTGTGCACCACCATGCTCGGCTAATTTTTCAGTTTTCATTTCCAGAGACGGGGTCTTACTATGTTGCCCAGGCTGGTCAGGACTATTCATTACACATGACAGAAACCCAACCAACTCGCGTTTCACACCATCTTTCAAGCTGCTCTTTCCTGGGTCTTCCCAGTCTCCGTAAATGGCAGCTCCATCCTTCAAGTTGCTGAAGCCCCAAATCTCAATGTTAACCTTGATTTCTCTCTTTTATCTCACAGGCAATGTGAAGGCAAATCCTGTTTAGACCCAGGCGAAGGTTCCTGGTGTTCCAGGCTCTTACCAGCCAATTCTCCCTTCCTGTCCTCCTGAGGGTGTCTGGAGCTTCCAGTGCTGTGTACTCTTGGCCTCCATGCTGGGGTGCTACTGACCCCCACTGTCCAGGGCTTCCGGTGGACTCTCCGAGGCACTGATGCAGAAACTTCCCCATTCGGTGCACCAAGAGCAGCCTCACAGGGTGTGGGCCGACATGAAGAGCTGCCAGATCCAACAGGTGAAAATCCCGAGGCATTGCCGGCTCAATGGGGTCACAGAGTCCTCTTTCTATAATGACTCAGATGTGAAGGGAAGATGCCAAAGTCCCTAAATATCACAGGGCCTTGCCTGGCATGAAACAGATATGAGACAAGTATTTGTTAAATGAGTGAACAAATATTCACAGCGTGTGCTGCCCACGACCTGCAGTGCCGTGGTCAGGTGGAAGTGATTTTACTTCAGGAGAGGACAGTGTTCCCTCCAGGACTTCTCCTGAGTAGCTAGATCTGCATCCCTCTCCTCGCTCTTCCCCTCTCACCCCCCATTGTCTGCCCCCTTTTCTCGCTGTTTCCACCCTGCTGTCCCCTTTCGCCTACTTTCTCCTCTTTAGCTTTCTTGGCTCATCCCCTCCCTGTCCCCCTGCATCCCCCAGGCTCAGGCCGCTACTGTCTCCTGGATGGGGAGATGTGTCTGGTTTTAGGCAGTGCCCTCTAGATGTGTCCAGGATGGGGAAACATGGCTCAGTTGACAGTCTAATGGGTTAAGAGAGTGGCCACTTTTGAAGGCTTGTCCCATCTCCCCTTCCAGAATCCTGTAGGACTTAGAATTTATGGGCCACAGTGGAATTCTTGGCTCCCCAGGACCTTGTGGTAGATGCCTTTTTTCCCTGAGCTTTCATGGGGTGACTATTAGGTAGCAGGCCCTGCTCTTGGCTAGAAGCCCCATAATGAATAAATCTCTGGTCACTACGCCACGGAACCCACGACTGCAGGCATTGAGGGGGAGAAAGAAAGGGGCATGGCCTGTTTGTGTCCTTCTCACGGGGCCGCCTACCAGGTCCTGGGGGAACGGGAGCCAGTGCAAGGAGAGAAGTCCAGTGAGAAAGGCAAATGGATGACATCAGACCCAGGGACTGAGGCCCCCAAATGCAGCCAGGTAGATTCTGGAGTCTCTGGCAACAGTGGGCGAGAGACAGAATGTGTTTCAGAGGAGGAGGAAGGGGTTGTACCCCATGGAAACAATATATGGTTTTACGGTCGTGCGTCTTTCTTTAATCACTAGTTAGCGTGTTCCTGTTAATGGAAAATATTGGTGGTGTACGTTCCCCAATGTTCTCATCTTCGTGTAAATTTGTTCCCTCCCTCCCTCCCTCTCTCCCTCCCTCCCTCCCTCCCTTCCTTCCTTTCTTCCTCCTCCCTCCCTCCCTTCCTTCCTTTCTTCTTCTCCTCCCTCCCTCCCTTTCCTTCCTTCCTTTCTTCCTTCCTTCTTTCTTCGTTCCTTCTTTCCCTACTCCCCTCCAGCTGTCTTTCTCTCTGTTCTTTCCCTCCCGCCCTCCCTCCCTCCGTCCCTTCCTTCCTCCTTCCCTCCCTCCCTTTCCTTTCTTCCTTTCTTCTTTTCTTTTTCTTTCTGTCTCATGCTCTCTCTTTTTTTCTTCCTTTTCGTTCTCCCTACTTTTTTGAGTCGATCACACTGTATTGAAACCCGCATTATCTACCGGAATCTCTGGAGCTGCTTCTGTGTTGCAGGCGGGGAGCTCGTCCAGTAGCCCTTAGCTCCTCCCAGTCCCTCCTTTGATTTGTGGGTTCCACTGGGGCAGCTGCTGAGTCTCAGTGGTTTCTAGTCTTCACCAAGGTCTGCCCACCCAGATGGTTTGTACCTGTCTTTACCACAAACCTGCACTATCTAGATTGCTGAGGCTGCTTCTCCCTAACTGATCTGCTGTTTTCCGGGGCACCCCAGGATTCGAGGTAAATGGCACAGGCCTGGAAATCTCCAACTGCTCTGACTCCAGGTTGGTGCACTTCAATGCCAAGTGCTAACCACACAATAACAGGATGCCACCAAAACCTTGATATGGGGCTGCTGCAACCTAATGAAAAAAAATTAATAGACATTATTATTATTATTTTTTTTTTTTTTGAGATAGAGTCTTGCTCTGTCGCCCAGGCTGGAGTTCAGTAGCCGGATGTCGGCTCACTGCAAGCTCTGCCTCATGGGTTTATGCCATTCTCCTGTCTCAGCGTCCCGAGTAGCTGGGACTACAGGCATCCGCCACCTCACCTGGCTCGTTTTTTTGTATTTTTTAGTAGAGATGGGGTTTCACCGTGTTAGCCAGGTTGGTCTCAATCTCCTGACCTCATGATCCGCCCGCCTGGGCCTCCCGAAGTGCTGGGATTACAGGCTTGAGCCACTGCACCCGGCCAATAGACATTATTTTTTAGAATAGTTATAGGTTTACAGAAAAATTGAGTGGATAGTACAGAGAGTCCTCCTAGGCTCCCCTGTCCTCCAGCACACAATTTCCCCTATAAGTATGCTGTATTAGTGTGGTCCATTCGTTACAATTGATGAACCACTATTGATACGTCATTATCAACTAAAGTCTATAGTTTACATTAGAGTTCATTCTTTGAGTTTCACAGATTATGGGTTTTGGCAATTACATAATGTCCTAAATCCCCAATACAGCATCATGTAAAATAGTTTCACTGCTGAAAATTCCCTGTGCTTCACCATTTCGTGCATCCGCCTCTCTTCCAATCCTGACAACCACTCATCATTTTACTACTTCTCTCTTTTTGACTTTCCAAGAATGTCCTAGAGTTGGAATCGTACAGTATGTAGGTTTCCAGACTAACTTCTTTGTAGCATTATGTATTTTAAGTTCCTCCATGTCTTTTCATGGCTTGATAGCTTGCTTTTTAAAATCACTGAATCAGATTTCATTGTGGGGCTACAACACAGTTTATTCATTCATTCACTTGGTGAAAGACATCTTGCGTACTTCCAAGTTTTGGCAATTATGAATAAATTGCTGTAACTACTTATGTACAGGGTTCTAAGTGAACTTAAGTTCTCCAGAGTGACTGTACCCTTTTGATTTCTACTGGCTATGGAGAGTTCTGGTTGTTCCTCATCTTTGAGAGCATTTGGTGTGTTCACCTTTTTGCATTTTAGCCATTCTAATAGGTTTACACTGATATCTCATTGTTGTTTTAGTGTGCAATTCCCTAACGCCAAATGATTTTGAGCATCTTTTTCATATACTTATTTGCCATCTGTATATCTCATCAATGAGGTGTTCAGATCTTTCACCTATTTTTTTTTTTCTTTTTTTTTTTTCTTTTTTTTTTTTTTGCTTTGTGTTGTTTAGTTCTCAGAATTCTTCATATATTTTGGACAGCAGTTTTTCCATCAGAGTATTTTGTAAATATTTTCTGCCAATCTGTGACTTGCTTTTTCCATTCTCTTAGCAGTCTTTCACGGAGCAGAAGTTTTTCATTTTAACGAGGCTCAACTTCATTTTTTTTCATTAGTAGATTGTGCTTTTGATTTTGTATCTAAGAAGCCATCATCAAACCCAAGATCCCCGAGACTTTCTCCTATGTTATCTCCTAGGATTCTTATGGTTTTGCACCTTACATTTACATGTAAGTTTTATTTTATAAAGGGTATGACATGCATAG
Organism: Trachypithecus francoisi; assembly: GCF_009764315.1. Taxonomy (NCBI): domain Eukaryota; kingdom Metazoa; phylum Chordata; class Mammalia; order Primates; family Cercopithecidae; genus Trachypithecus; species Trachypithecus francoisi. The sequence continues at coordinate 109,087,815 of NW_022681457.1, forward strand.
CGGGATGTATTTATATATTTTTTGTTTGTGGTTATCCAGCTGTTGTAGCACCACTAGTTGGAAAGGGTACCTTCCCTGCTTTAAATTGTCTCCAAACCTTCATGGAAGATCAATGGACTGTAGGTAGGCCTGTTTCTGGGCTCTGTATTCTTTTCCATGGATCTGTTTGTGTGTGTGTTTTCTCTTTTCACCAACTTCACACTATTTGGGTTACTGTAGCTTAATGTAAGTCCTGAAGTTGGTAGTGCCAAACCTCAGGGGGGTTTTCAGAACTTCATCTTGAGAACCTGGTTGAGATCATTGTAGTAAAACTTGGAAATATGTGAGACTCCCCCTTAGTCTGGTTCTCAAGGAGTTTTTAATGCGCTAACCAGGCCACCCTCAGCTTCTAGTGATCTGTGAATACCATTTAAGTTCTTTTCCCACTTGCTATCCCCAGTAGCTTCTCTTCCTGTGAGCTCTGACTCCTTGTGTGTTCGCCTGTCTTTCTCATTTTTAGGGTGGCAGTTTTCCCTGTGACTTCAATTCTCTGGTCCACCCTAGAAGGGTTGACTTTCAGTTCCTTCAGCCTTTTGCTAGCTGTGAGGACGAGTGATGACTGCCTAGCTCTTTCCATGTTGGACTAGAAACCCAAAAGTTCATTTAAAGAATTACTTGTTATAAAAGTCACCCATTGTCAACATACAATTCAATGATTTCAGCTGATTTATGGAATTGTGCAGCCATCAGCAGAGTTTCTACTTCAGCACATTTTGTTGCTTCCCCAAATTCCCTTGAACCTCTTTGTAGTCATTTCCTAATCCCTGGTCCCCATGACTGGTCTGAACACAATGAATATTTGGAAAGCAGACTTCATTGTATTTACATTTTCATGTGTTTAGAACTTTATATAGTGGACTATTGTGTTCATTTTGTGACAAGTAGAGAAGAGATTGCATTGTAGGGACGGTTTTTTTGGGAAACATAATAGTAGTCCTGTTTATGGCTCTCCTTGAATTGGTTCATCTGTGTTGGTGACCGGTATTTGCTACCAGACCTTGTCTGGTGAGCAAAATAAAAGCAATTTTTAAAAATCTGCTATTAAAATTGAGATGATACATTTTCACATAATAATATGTGGAGTGAAGTAATGAACCATCTTTATTAATTAATTTATTTTTGAGATGGATTTTTTGCTCTATTCCTCGGGCTGGAATGCAATGGCATGATCTCAGCTCACTGCAACCTCCACCTCCTGGCTTCAAGTGATTCTTCTGCCTCAGCCTCCTGAGTAGCTGGGATAACAGGCGCCCGCCACCATGTCTGCCTAATTTTTGTGTTTTCAGTAGAGACAAGCTTTCTCCATGTTGGCCAGGTTGGTCTCTAACTCTTGACTTCAAGTGATCCACCTGCCTTGGCCTCCCAAAGAGCTACGATTACAGACATGAGCCACTGCCTGACCTCAACCATTTTTATTCTTTCAGAAATGTGATTGATAACAGTAAAGCTGCACTCTTCACGTGCCTGAAATACCTCTCATTGTCTTCTTCAGTTGGCAAGGGCTCTGGAACCGCCATGTAAAGGTGAGGGCAATATTTTTTTTCATTGATTGATTGGTTGATTGATTTTTTTCTCTTAGAGGGGTTAGCATCCATGTATCTGAAATTTAAATTCAAGAGGAGAGACAAGACACCTGTACTAGTTTTCTCTTGCTGCCAATTATCACATTACCACAAACCAGTGGTTTGAAACCACAAAAGTCTGGAATGAAGTGGCTGGGTTACTGATCAGAGTCATGTGAGGCCAAAATCCAGGAATGGGCTGGCTGTGTTTTTTTCTAGAGCTCAAGCTATTTTTCAAAGTTCAATACAGATATTGAAAGAGTTCCTATTCTTGTTTGTGGGGAACTGAGGGCCCTTTGTCTTTGCTGACTGTCAACCAGGAGACACTCTGACTCCAGAGGCCACCTGCTTTCCTCCTTACCTGTCTTTTCCATCATCAACCAATAATAACTCTTGGAGTCTTTCTCAAGCTCCTACCTTCTCTGACTTCATCTTCTCCAACCAGTCCCAGAAAGTTGTCATGTATGGAGTGATGTGATTAGATCCAGTTCATGCAGGTAACCTCACCAGCTTAAAGTCATATAACTGGCATATAACAACATAATCACAGGAATGGTGTCTCATCACCTTAACGGGCTTTAGAGACAAGGGTGTGGCATGTTTGGGGACCGTTTCAGAAATTCCATCTACCGCAATATTCACATTCCCCCAACTGCGAAATGCATTCACCCTCTCCCCTAAGGTTTCCCAATTTCATGTCATGAAAGCATTAGTTCAACATGAAAAATGTCATTAAGACCACATCAGATGAAAAGTTTAAAATCCCATTTAAAACATCCACACCAAGTGTGGATGAGGCTTCTGAGGGTGTCCATTAGGTACAGATCCTTGACATAATTCCCTTTCCTCCGTTGACCTGTGAAACTGAAGGAACAGCTTATCTGCCCCTAATGTGAAATGACGGGACAGACATGGAATAACAACTACAGTGATTCTAGTTCCAAATGAGGGAACAAGGAAGGGACAAAGAAGTCACTGACCCACAATAGTTTGGAAATGGAGCTGGGCAAAATCCAGCAGGAGTTTCTTAATTAAGATCCACAGCCTGGGACCGATCCGCTGCCCTGTGAGTCTTTGCCTCTGGGCTCTCTGCTCTGCATTTCTTGAGACCAAGATTATTTATCTTTTTTCTCACACTCTTTTGTGTATGGCTCCTATTGCACTCAAAATGGTTTTGAGATTCATCCATGTTGTTTTGTGTGTCAACAGTTTGTTCCTTTAGCCTTTCCATGGAATGAACGTATCACAGTTTAGTGATCCATTCTTGTATTGACAGATGCTTGAATGTTTCCAGTTTTTCCTATTATGACTAAAAGTGCTATGAACATTTTGTATAAATCATTTTCTGGACATATGTTTTAATTTCCCTTGGATAAATGCTTAGGAATTACTGAGTCATAGAGTAGTAGATAGTTATTTAGTTCTGTAAGAAGATGCCAGACATTTTCCCCCAAAGTGTTTATACTGTTGTACATTCCAAGCCTTAATATATGAAGGTGGGAAAGCTTTTGCTACTTCCAAAGAGGCCTGTCTATATACATGTAATTTTTTCTAACTGGAGACAGGCTGATGACTTCAGGGACATGAGCATGGGATACAGGACACCTGTCATCACCACCAGCATGAAGTTGGGATTGAGGAAGGAAGTTAATCGTATAAGGAATCCTGGGACCAGCATGAGCTTCTGTCAGGGCACAAAGGGCACTGAAGTGAACAGGGCATGGGGGACCTGGTGTCATAGTAAGAAAGTGTCTCATTGGTAAAACCTTTACCCTTGGGGAGGTAAATAAATTCCTTGTTCCTTCTTGGTTACCCTTGAAGACAAGGATGGCCAAACAAAATAATATCGTATCTGCAGAAACTCAGATCTTGGTAAGATTTACTAGTAGGGAATCCAATGTTAATGCCAAGAAGCAGCCGCCAGTTGGGATCAAATGTGAGCCTGTGGATGAAGGTGCGTACTCAAACACAGGGAGCTTTTTCAAAGATGCTACCAGTAGTTTTCCAGGGCAGAGATGGGTCCTCTATCTTTCTCTCTAACCTAGCCCATATGCTCAGCTGAGAAGGTTTCTTCATATCACTTTAAATGATGATGTCCCTTGTTCAGCAATTTTCTAAACATTCTTTAGATAGGAATTGTATGGGCATTCTTGATTGCATTAAGCTTAAATTTAAAGCATCTTATGGTTTTATTGCAAAATGTTTCCTTGTTTCCTTTTTAAGATGATACAATTTATAACATGGAAGTTTGCTACCCCTCCCTTTATGTATATATAAAATGAACAAACATGTGGCCATGAAACAGATGGTCATAGAATTGGTTCAGTGGTTGTGAGTGCAGCAACTCAAGAGTGTCTTATCTGAAATCCCACCAGGAATGCCTGGACACAGTAGACAAAGTTTGTTCAACTAGACTCCTTAGGAAGCATGCTTCCAAAAACAAAGTAGCCAAAAACAAACCAGAATAATAGAATATCAGAGCCAGAGGAACATTTGGTGGTAGTTCAGTACGTCCTCCTTTTCAAGCTACAGGGGACACAGTGGAACAGAAGCAGGGATGGGCCTGCCTGCTGTGCCCAAAATTCACTGGAGATTGTTGCGGTGAAGAATTTCATTGATGATGAAGGAGAAATAAACCCCCGTCGGCTTCAATTCAGGCAAGTTTATTGAAAAGGTGAAGAAGCGTCTTGCAAAGCACAGCATGGCTGAGGCTTGTGGGCTCTGTCTGGGAAAATGAGCAGCCGACAGTGGCTGATACTGCCCCTGACTCTGGGGCTGTGTGGTCTCTTGTTCCCTGAGAGCATCTCTTCTGTTCTCTTGTGTCTTCCCTCCACCTGGCAGTCTCTGTGTACTCTCCAACACATAATTGAGCAAGGCTGTGCCAGCCCCAATGCCACCTGGTACTTTAGGTCAAATTAGAAAGGCATGACATAAACTGGCCCTTTATAATACAGCTGTTGGAACAGCAGTTGAAAATACAGTATCTTGACTCCTGGTTTAGTACTTTATGCTGAACTTTCTTTTCTGAATATGAGCACAGACTTTGGAATGTTAGTGTCACCTAGCATTATGAGCTAGTATTCTCCTTTTGTTTCCCCATAACATCCCGTCCTGCTTCTCACAGATCCACTCTCCACTCGTTTCCATCCTGTCTTATGCCACTTGGTGCTTGTCCCTTCTAGAATGCATCCTTGGCTCCCCTGCGTACACACTTCTAGTTAGGTTTAGCAATGGGGGCCACCTGATGGAGCCTGGACGTGAGAGGAAGGTGAGGTCTGTATTTCTTCCCTCTCCCTCCCTGCTCTGGCACTGAGTATCTGGCAATAGCTGCATCTGTCTGTTACTTCAGTGGTCACTCTTCCATAGCCCCAGTTCTCAGTGGGTCCCATAGCATTATTTACCTTTGTTCCTTTAGCTCCCATCAAGGAAGATGGAGAGACATTCTCCTCACCAGGGCATTAAGAAATGCACAGGTGAGGGGAACAGTGGCGTGACTGTCAAGTTCTGTGGTACCTACCGTCTGCAAACTGGAGGTCATGGCGGGAGATGCTGCATGGATTTGCCCTCGCTGCTGTCAGTGAGAAAAACAGGGTTCTGGAAGAGTAGAGGACAGGCCGTGGGACTTGGCCATCTAGAGACAAGGCGGGAAGGATTTCCTTGAGAGGTAGGGATATGTGGTGGTTACTAATCATTGTGAGGTGTCTGGGAATGTAATGGATGAGAAATCTAGTAAGAAATGAACTTTTGCAATAATTAGAAAAGCTCTAGTTCTGAGGACAGAGACCTGATGGAGTCACCATAGTGGGAATTTATGACCTGGCATCCAGTTGAGCTACCTGGAGCTTCTTGACTGAGGGGAGATGGATCCCTTGAGGAAGAGTGAAGCCTTCAATGGTGCCGCAAGTGTATGCTGTCAGTCTTCCTCCAAGCCTCCCCCTGAAGGACCTGAAGTCATTTATGTGGGTGACTGAGGAAAGGGAGATACTCAGAGCTTCAGTGGCTTGTTGGATTCTGGCTCTGAAGAATGCTGACCTAAGGGCACCTGTGGTGGCCATGAAAATGCACTACTTGCATCTCCAGCAGCAGGAGGCATAACGAATCAACAGCCCCGGCTGCTACACTCCGAATTGAGGACGTGGTGACATTTCCCCCGCGTCTGTACTAGCCCATGATGAGGAAAGCCTCCTATCAAGTCCTCCCAACAGAACACACCTGATGACTGATGAGGATGTCAAAGCTGTTTTCCTGTGGCAGCTGTGACTTTCTTTCTTCAAAGTCTGTTTTGTTCATGCACATTAACTGATTTATATAAAATAGGAGAATAAATGTCTAGACTCCCATGAGTCCATCTTTTATTGATAAACTCTAGTTCTGAGGACAGAGGCTTGATGGAGTCAGTATAGTGGGAATTTATAACTTGGCATCCAGTTCAGAGACTTGGATCTTCTTGACTGAGAGGAGATGGGGTCCCTCTGGGGAACAAAGAAGCCTTCAATGTTGTTTCAAGTGTATCCTGTAAATCTTCCTCTAGGCCTTCCCAGAGGGACCTGCTATATGACTTATGATCCAGTGACCCCAAATTCAGAGTGTTCTGGTCTACTCTGAAGAATGCAATATCTTACTCCTCTGGATTCAACCCAGTACCAATATTTGTGTGTAGCTATGCACCTTAATAGACCAAAGCTAATTAGATGAGGAATGGTAGACCCAATTCAGTCGTACAGGCATCAACCATATCAGCATACAGGCATCCCTCTCCCACTGTTTCATTTTTGTCCCCACTCCAAAGTCTTCTCCATTTTGTTTGTCTTAATTTTCTGTTGCTGCATGCTAAATTACTGCAAGCTTTTAGAGGCTTAAAATAAGAATGATTTATTTTCTTGCAGTATCCACAGATGAGAAGTTGAGGCCTGGATTAGCTGGGTCTTCTTCTCAGGGCCTCACAGGCTGAAATTAGGCTGGATTTCTTTCTGGAGTTTCTGGGGAAGAACTTGCTCTCTAGTTTCCTCAGGTTGTCAGCTGAGTTCAGTTCCTTGTGACTGTAGAACTGAGATCTCTGTTTTCTTGCTGACTGTCAGCCAGGGGCCTCTCGCTGCTCCTGGAGGCCTCCTATGTTCCCAATACATGCTTCCTCCAGCCAGAAGAGGAGAATCGCCCTGCATGGAAACCCTCCTGCCCTTCACATCTCTCCGGGAAGACCTCAGTCCCTCCAAGGAACTCACCTTCATTAGGTCAAGCTCATAAGATCATCTCTCTGTATTAAATTTGACTGATCTGAGATCTCGATTACATCTGCTAACTTGTTTTTGCCATAAATTGTAACACAATCCCAGGAGTGATACCTCATCACTGGCTTTTGTCTACACTCAGGAAGAAGTGATTATATGAGAACAAAGATCACTGGGGGTCATCTTAGGATTCTACCATAATATTATAAAGACACAGTAATTAAAAGAGTATAACAGATTTCTGCTTGTTCCTGTTAGAATAAATCATATCAGACTAATCCTGCCTCCATAAACAACCATAAAATTGTTTTCAGACAGTGGACAACAGGCAATACAACAGGAAACTTAAGGGGGAAGCCCCATGATTTCGTAGTTCTTCACGGAGAATTTTTCCACAGCTGCATCGTGGGCTGGAGTCCACTCAGAGCAGGACAGCCCCACTGAGGTGAGAAGGCAGAGATCAGAGTTCCAGTCCACTGAAGCAACTGCAGTCTGTGGGGCAGGGCAGCAATGAGAAGACAGCTGTTCAGAGGGGCAGCTGTCGAAGTCCATGAGGGGTTCCATGTGCATACTTATCAAGGACGGGACTGTACCTGCGCAAGGAAAAGACAAACAGATTTAACAGAGGGGTGACTGCTATGAAATTGAGTTTGGACCAGAGGTACTTGAGGTGGAGGAGGGTTGGGGAATGGATGATGGAGTTTCTGCCGTCCAGGGTGGGAAGAACTCACGCACACCTCATTAGCACCCGGGTATCCAACTGAGACACTAGAATGACTGCTTTAGGAATAAGTGTCACACTTTACAGTAAGGCCTATTCTAGACCAGCCCTAGTAAAGCCTAAAACCAAACCCTGACAAAATCCACAAAGCGGTGAATTGGTGATTGCCAAATTAGAGGGTCTTGGGAAATGCTGTGGGCTTTCCATGAATTCATTTTAATAAAACATAAACCAAGTCCACATAAGTCCAAAGTGATCAGACAGTAATTTTCCTGCCCACTAGAACAAAATTAATTCACACAATGACACAAGTGAGCCAAGTCGACATTTAAGCAAAATACATCTAAGAACAGCTAACAAATACCTCTTCTCAAACTCACATAGAACATTCACCAGGATAAACCACATATGCTGAGCCATCCTTAGTATTTTCTGTCCTTCCTCTTTGACTTGTGTATACTGTGCTCAAGCTCTTAAAAATTATACACTTTAAGTATACACTTTAATGCTTATGTACTTTAATGCATCTCAATTGCATGTAAGTTATATTTCAATATATTTGTTAAAAGTTTGTAATTTAAAAAACTGTCCTAGCTTGATTCAAGAAATCCTTTTTATATTTAAAAAATATAATTTTATATATTATCAGGGCAAAAGAGAAAAACCATATGGTAACCTTATTATACACAGTAAAAGTGTTTGGCAAAATTGAAAACTTTTTTCATGATTTATGAAAACAAACCCCAGAAAACTCTCAGCATGATAAGAACAGAAGGCAACACTTCCAACCCCATTAAGAGCAGATTTGACAAAAACTCACAGGTAACATATTAAATGGCGTAAGATTGAATGCTTTTCTATTAAACAAGGGAAAAAAGTAGAATATCTGTTGGTACTCTTTCAATTCAGCATTATAGTAGAGATCTAAATCCATGCAATAAAGTAAGAAAAATAAATAAATAAAGTATTGAAAAGAAAGTATTGAAGCTGTCTTTTTTCACAGATAATGGCTGCGTATGTTAATAATCCTAGAAATCTACAAAAATCTACCAAAAGTAATTAGTGAGTTTGATAATGTTACAGAATATAAGCTCAGTGTAAGTAGTCTTGTGTATTTCTATATATTAGCAATGAATATTTGGAAAATGAAATAAAAATACAATTTCATTTAAAGTAACATCTAAATACATGTCATGCTTACAAATGAATTCAACAGGCTGGGTACAGTGGCTCACACCTGTAATCTTAGCACTTTGGGAGGCTGAGGTGGGCAGATCATGAGGTCAAGAGATTGAGACCATCATGGGTAACATGGTGAAACCCAGTCTCTACTAAAACTACAAAAAATTAGCTGGGTGTGGTGGCATGTACCTGTAGCCCCAGCTACTGGGGAGGCAGAGGCAGGAGGATCACTTGAACCTGGGAGGCAGAGATTGCATTGAGACGAGGTCACATCCCTGCACTCCAACCTGGGTAACAGAGCAAGACTGTGTCTCTAAAAAAAAAAAAAAGAGAGAGAGAGAGAGGGAGGGAAGGAAAGAAAGTCAACAAAATTTATCTAAGACCAGTACACCAAAAACTACAAAAAAATTGCTTTAAGAAATTATGAAAGAGCAAAATTAGTGGGGAGATAAACTTTGTCATGGATCTGAAGAGTTATGTTTAAAAAGTCAGTTTTTCATCAATTGATTTCCAGATTCAATGCAATTCTAATAAAAATTCCAAGCAGCATTGTGGTAGAAAATTATAAGTTGATTATACTATTTACATGGTAATGTCAATGATCAAGAATAATAAAGGAGCAATATTATAAGAGAATAATGGTGAACGAATTCACTACC